>NW_006238920.1:6864399-6896633 GCF_000375325.1 Capsella rubella | reverse complement strand
AAATGTTGACCTTAGAAACTTAGAATTACTGAAAAAACACTTATTTTTTTTTTTATTTTATTTTTTTGGTTTATTTCTTGGTTTTGCATACCAATTATAGTAAAAACACTTATCTATTGATAGAAGCTACCATGCATTTAGTGAAAACACTACTAATATCTATTTTTAAATAGTGCTTTTAGGTTTTTTTTTTGTTTTTTTGTCATCAATAGTGATTTTAGGTTTATTGTACCAGAATCAGAAGAAAACTGTACCAGCTTTTCCAAAATATTCTAATGCTCTAAAAAAAATTATACATAACATTGTAGTTTTAGAAAAATGTTAGTCTTTTTCTTCTTTTCATTGCATCCGAAAGTATTTATTTCTTGGTTTTGCATACCAATTATAGTAGATACAACAAAACTTGACACAGTGCTAATAGCTAGAGCCATAAAGAAACGAAACAAAATAAGTTAAACACAAGTGATCTTGACTTTAGAAGTATCAACTGGGCTCCCGATATTTCGTTTTGGTTAAAGAAGTATGTGGGCTTAGGCCCATGAGATCTGTGGACAAAGCCGATGAAAGAGCTAGCAATGTGTGAGCTGTGACTTCTCGTTTGATATGAGTAACTGAGTGTGTCTGTCCGTTGCAAGTTGCAATCGCAAAAATAGACAGCTAAACACAGCAAAATACATTATACAGAAACTTTAGGTGTTCTAATATCTCTGTCTTTTTCAAATAATTATGTAGAAAATGTACTGTTCTAATTTACTTAAACTTAAGAACCTCACTTCTAGAGTATTTTTAGCTACATAAATATTTGATGCTTATTATGGTTCATTAATATTACAAGTATGTATAATCACAACATAATTGATCAATGATCACAGAGTCTCGGACATGCTGTCGCAGTTTTTTTTCTTTTCTTTTTTTTCTGTTAACTAGGAGGTGTTCGGATTTGGACTTTAATTTCTGCCTGGCTTGAGACCAGCTTTAGGGAAACATTAATTATTGAGAGTATCTTAGTCCTAAGATACCCTTTTTTGCATACCCCCAATAATGTTGATCTTATGACATAGCGTAAAACATCCCTCCCACCGAGAATCGAACTAGAAAGCACATTGATCAACCTCTTGTACTTAAACCACTAGTCCACCGCACCAGTAGTTGTATGTCGCAGTTAATCAATATGAGGCTGATTCTTATAATTGTGTAAGAAACAGCCTAGTATATAGTAGCGAGTAAGAGTTGGAAAATTAAAAAAGATAAAAAGATTTGCAATATAATTGGGTAATCCTCATTAAGCCTGCACACCATCAAAGTTACAATATTGTCTTCCAAATCAATATCACAAACTCATCTAAATAGTGAAACCAAAAAAAAACAGCCACTATTATGGATAAAAAGATATATAAACATTTGAATAAAAATTTATAAATAAAACGAACGAGAATCATAACTTTTCTTTTTCACAAGTTGCCTGCAGAACAAAGCATGAATTAGATTATTTAGATATGTGGGCATTGATTTAACTATAGTAGCTAAGGTCAAAACTACTTTCAAAGCATGAAAGCTTTTTACGACCCATTTAAACTACTACTATACAAAAATGTCTCCTCGATCGTTACTAATTTAGATGTACAATTACAATATATTTAGGTAAGATGTTGTCCATTTAGGAACTTCGGTTTTGTTTCGCACAAGTCACAACTGGTCTAACTGCTTCCTTTGGTGTAGTCCAGTTATGAGTTTCTATATAGTCAAATTGCAACAAAAAGTTAATTATAGCTTTAGATTAAAACTTAGTTTCTAAATGTTTACGTGTATGGTTTTTATTTCATATATTATTACAAAGGCGTCTTTGTTTTTTTCTTTATTAATCTTCTTCTATCTCTATCAAACCTGAAAAGACATTTTTCAGATCAGATTACATTTCTTCAAAGATAAAAAGTAATCCGTTAAAACGTCTCCTACCATATCCATCACAATCGTCCATAATCATCCAATAGTAATTAAACAACTATATATAATTCTATTTACCTTTACCTATATTGTTTAAACCTGTAACTAATTTAACCTAATATTTTTCAGATCAGAACACATGAGAGAGATCCACCACCAAAACACAATTTCAGACCAAAATTTTACGTACATTTTCATTATAAAAACATAACTAACCGTAAATTTTTCATTTTAAAACGTCATAACATAATCATTAGGAAAATGCGTAGTTAATTTAGGTGTTTTAATTTCTTTTAAAAAAAGAATTATAGTTACCTCACATTATCTCATTATTATTATCCTCATTAAATCACTCACACTTTCTCCCCTAAGAGCATGCAAATTTTAATATTTAATAGAGTCACGCTCTAACCAAAAAGTAATGTAAAGAGATTTGTATATGCATGTTAAGTTGTTCTAGGTAAAGAAAGATTTGTGGTTCAATTAAATACCATTTAAGAGAATACTTAAACAAATTAAAAATAGTTGATTGAAAGCATTGAGAGAGATCTCTATATTGACCTAACAAAAACAAAAACAAAAACAAAAAAGAAGAGACTAGAGAGACAATAAAGTGGAAACAAGTGGTGTGTGTTGTGCCGGACCGTGAAGTACGTCATTACGGTCTTCCTGTTTCCTGATGTCCCAAAAGACGAACGATCGCATGCAATTGGTCCACAAAAACATTTGAGCATATCAATTAATTTAACAATAATTAGTTTTGTAGGTCTATTTTTATTTATTAGGATTCCACTTTTTATTAATTTAATGTTTTTAAAAGAGTATGCGGTGAGACGTAAGCTGGCCTTTCGAAGTCGGAATAGATATGGCACTTAGCTGATGCAGGCAATTTTGATAGGCTCTCACTAATATCACACAATGCAGTATATGTTATTATTATTATTCACACATTGAACCGACCCGAACTAGCCATGTACATGATATTTGGGTCGCTCTTACATAGCATGCACGAGCCGAGAGACATGTGTGATCAAAGATTTTGAGTTATCTGCTGGACGTCTAGTAAAAAGATTTCTAGTGTTAAGAGTTTCTTGCAATTTGGCTTCTACTTCTTGCAGTTTCTCTTCATCTCCAAAAAAAAAAAAGTTGGAAAAAAAAACAAGCATAATTATCATCATTTCATATTAATCTTTTTAACTTCTTATTTTTGTTGAGTGGATGAACGAATTCTATAAATTATACTTCCATGTTTTATGTTTTTACCATATGACTATTTTGTAAGTTAATCATCGATTATAACCTAAACGGTTGTCATTTTTTTATAAAATATTTACATTTTTAGCAAAAACCGAACTTTCCTTAAGACTTTTTGAACTTACCAAAATATATTGCAATTTGCAAATATGTAGCGTTTTTTATTTATTGAGAAAAACTCAAAACTATTTTTTAAACAGAGTATAATTCTCAGCCAGAAATAAGATTTCCTACTAGTGCGATGAGCAGAATATAAAACGTGATATGACTGTGTTCATTGACTTCCCCTACCATTCACTCTTTTACTTTGTTTACATTCGTAATTTTGATAGGGTTATTCTTTTTATTTTAGTGTTCTTAATCGAGAGCAGTGTTTACCAAATTCTTCCACGATATATATATTTGTTTAATGCTGTCTTTCAAAGGAAGAAATCTTTTTACTCAAAACAACAAAGTAAAAACATTGCAACCTTATCTAGTGGCAGACCCATGTTGGTGGACATAGAAGTACAGTTGTGACACCCATCGGTAAAATAGATTAGCTTTTATAATGGTTATTAACGTGACATCGTGGTATGGAATGAACCCACTACTACTTTAACATTGAGGTAAATAATATTTGTTATCTGTTTTGGCGCACGGTTCAAATGTTTCACACTATTGAATACATCTCTGCATGTATATTTTTGCATGCAGATTCCACTATACGATTGTAATGCGTACAATGTCAATCATCAACTCACTATGTTTGATTTACAGCTGAAACGGTAGACGACGACTACTCTATCATATGTTCAATTTGTAGTTATATCTTCTGATCACTTTCTCAGTTACGTTCAGTAACTAATTAACCACTTAAAAACATCAGTTGAATGGACAATTAAAAGATAAATGACTAAATCAATAAAGCACTAATTTTATTAATAATTACTTAGTAATAGTTCAGTAATATATATTTAAAATGCACTTATCAAGAGATGTTATATATTATGAAGGTCCATTTTTTCATGTACGTCATTTGTAACTGTAAGAAATTTTTTTTCCCGTTACTTATACATTCCATTTGATTTTTTAAGTAATTAATAAAAACCAAACCAGATCGATGGTTCCAAAATGTTTAGATATGTTTACAAAATATGCACATGTGCATAAGAATATCGTGAAAATAAACACTTTTAATTAGTTAAGCAGAAACCTTTTTCACACACACACAGAAAAAAAAGAACAAAAAAAAAACTTAAACTAAACCCTTAAATTAACCTAATAACCCCAAGGATAAATTCCTATTGTTAATTAGCAAAATTTCCTAATGGCGTAAAATTTAAAAAAGTCCTATTTTCTCACCTTTCATTTAGAGTATGTTTCTATAATTAATTAACTTAAACGTTTAATAGTAGTTAACATCTGTTTAAACAAAAATCAAAAGGGTCTACAATGAGGTGAGTTGTTTGTCTCTCCTGAAACCAATATTAATTATTTTCAACTTTTTGAAGCCACTATTAGAAAATTTAAGCATATAATGATGATCGTTAGCAACTTAATTAGTGACATTCACTTGAGTGGTGTTGTCACGTAAACGAGCATCGTCATAAGCATTTTGAGCACTGTGTGGAATTGTCGGTATCATGAACTTTGATTACGCCATCAAATTTAGGACATGATATATACATACATATATCTTTTAAGTAGGAGTATTTGATATGTGTGCATATGTATGTGTATAAATTTAAGGATAACATTCAATTCCAAAATTTGCCGGTAAATATGAATCTCCTAAATGTTAACATGAGAAGCCAAATCAAAATTGTCAAATAATTGCGATTCCAAGCATCAAATAATAAGGTGTGTGGTATAGTCTATATATTGACAATGCATGGTTTAGTTAAGAGATTGTAAGTAGTATAGGATTTGTGTAAACTCTAAACTCTGATAACCATCAATTTTAAAATAATTTTTCATCAACCAAAACTCCCCAAAACAAAAAATTAAGAGAGATGTATAGGATTATATATTAGTGCAGATGTATTTCTATTCTGATTTATCATAGATTGTTTAATTGAAAGAAACAAAAAAAAAAGAAGATTATTATATACAATGGTTAGCTTTAACTAACTAAATGCACTAACCAAATTTCTTAGAAGGATTCGCAACTTCCCACTTGACCCTTCCTCCTTCTCAAGGAACACATACAAACAAAAACAAACCAAAAAAAAAGAAAGAGGAAAAAATTTTAAGTAAATATCAGTACAATTAGGACCAAGCATAAATGTAAGTGGAAATCTAGGAAAAATCCACTTTGTGAATAGAGTAAAGGGTTTTTCGAATTTCTAGATATTATAATTTACTGACATCAGCTGCATATATTATTCATTTCATTTTATATATTTATACGAAAAATAATGGGATATGATCTCATTCAAATAACAGTTATATATATATATATATATATATATATATATATTATTTTTTCACTAAATATATAAATGTACTCTTCTCGTCTAGTCTACGAAAATAGAAAATGAAATGTTGGTGAACAAAAAAATCACTAGATAGATCATCACTTTTTTTTTTTGTTAAACTAGTTCATCACATACCATCCAACTTTAATGTTCTTCTATTGTAATCCAGCTTAGTATTATATAATTAGAGAGCAAAATTTATATAAAAAAGTAACCAATGTTAGGTTGGGATTTCTCTTTGCTTTAGTTTTGGCCGCATGATATAAAGTTGAAATTTAGTTATTTAGTAGTATAGTATTATATGGTACAAAGAAAAAAAAAAGTAATACTAATGAATTAAGAGGAGTAAACGTAGAGGATAATGGTGAGATCTAAAGTCTAAATAAACTTTAATAAATGGGAAACGAGAGATTTGGTAGAAGATTTGAAGGCGGCCTAATGCTCTAATTAAGCATGCACGCGTTTTAGAGAATTAGAGAGTGGTCGGCTCTCTTTGCGGTTAATTTTCGCCGCTTATTAACTCAATGTGCTGTTTTTTACTTACGCTAGAAAGTTAGAAACTGAAACTCTTATCTTTTCTAATGTGAAATGTTTTAATATCGTTTGTGCTAAGTTATGTTTTTCAGATCACTATTCATTGTCTATGGAAAGAACGTAATGGTTGTCGTCATGTAGAGCCACATGGTCCCAAAACTCATCAAGCTAATTGATAAGAACGTTTATAACCCGCTAAGTACAATAAGATAATTGATAAGGGCGTTCATAAGACATCATTAACGATGATATCTTAGAAATAATATTTGCATAAGAAAATATCTTATATAAAATATTATTTATGGTTAATAATGTCCTAATCCGTTAAGAGTATCTTCATTGTTAGTATATTATGAGGTAAGATCCTTTAAAATTTGCAAAGGAAATAATAGTATTTGCACATAACCTTAGGAGATCTTATCTTTTAAGATACTAGCAATAGCAATAAGGATGGTGTAAACACAATGACGAGTTCACCGGTCTATGAAAGTGATTTATACTACTAGTTCCATGCTCATAGTCACTAGTTTTTTTACCTATAAAAAACAGTGTAAGCATGAAGCCGCCTAAAGTACACTAGATAATCACAAATCATAAATAGTTTATTAAGTGCTTCATTTAGGTGGGAAAATGATCACATGTTGCTTCTTATAGGGTTTGGTTTTAGCCTCGGGTTAAGAGGTAACCAGCTGTTAAAAGATGTACTAATTATCATAATGTGGAAACTGTCCTTTTTTCTAAAAGTATGTTTGAAGACTAGACTTAATTGTTGTCAAATATAAACAGCGGTACGGATTTGAACCTGAGATTTGTTTTCGACTCCATTGACCATCTTTCTCAGGTTTATGTCTACCTTTCTCTTGTCTTTCTTGGAGTATGGTTCTTTCTAAAGGAAATAAAAGAAAAATGCGTAAACGGCGGATGTCTTAATTACGTGGATTAGTATTATAATTTCTCTTGTCGGGACGAGTAAAAATGCTGTGACGGTGAGATAAGCTATGTTTTGTATAACATAAGGAAAGATATAATTTGTAGTATTACATTATTATTCACTAAGTAATACGTACTAGTTTCATGTTAGTTTTTGATTTAGTAAAAGTTTAATTGACGTGGTTCAAACTCATGTGTTTAAAAAAGTGTAAGCATTGTTGTTACTAAGTTATCTATTTGACGTGAGATTTCAGATCATATATGAAATATTTGATTATTGTTTTTATGTAAGCATAGAACTTTGGAGTATTTGATGATTAATTTTTAGTTTCGCATGAGAAGTTTCTACGTGTCTTTTATGTGATCTACAACAAAGAGTGAGGCATGTGGATGATCTGTTGCGTAAAATTCACATGATCAGTTTTTGGGATTTCAATGATCTCTGAGTCGGCAAATCTTGTTATCTTGGGAGGCTTTGTCTTCTTCTTTATGTTTTTCTTCTTCTTTCTTCTTTTGAGTCGGTAGTCTGGTATCCTACAGAACTTCAGAGCATGGACAAAAGATAACATTTGAAATGGTATGACAGATAAAAAAACTATAGATATCTTGGCATAAATAATTGGAAAACATTATCCATAAATAATATGAATAAGAATACATATCCATAAAATAAAATTAAATAATAATAAATATGTCATAAATAAAACAAGAACTACATGCAAATGATTTACAAATAACCGAAACAGTTTAATTAGGTTTACTATCTTCTTCTTACTGATCTTCACACTAATTGACTTCATTTCTTTTCATTTTAAGACTATTTAAAAATATATTACACTAGAGATGGACTAAATAATAGATAGCACATATATGTGTTTTGTTATTTGTGTTGTGAATATTGTTAGGTTAGGCCAAGTTTTCATATATGTATATATGACGGTAATTATATTTAAGAACTGCAAAAATTGTGTATTAATAATTTATATGTCATTCGTGAAATCAGCATGTTATATTAGCTAAAAGTTCAATGCATTAGAAGTTTGTTTATAATTCATTTCTTACAATTAAATGACTGCTTTTGAATTAAGAAATAATAATAACACTAGTATTTAGGTCCATTCGAGGTTTAATTTGTTTCACACTATTTATTTCGAAATGTATCTTGCACTTTCTGTTAGTTTGGATAACTTTTGGATTTTTCATCATAAATGAATTCCTTATATTTACAACCATGTATTTCCTTTCAATACATAATATTTTATTACATTATTATTCAAATTTTCAATAGAACACCAACTTAAATTTAAAAAGTATTCATCAAACCACTAATTAATACAGTTTTGTGAGCATTTATTAATTTCTTATATTTTCACCACAACATTTTCTCTAAAACACTATAAAAGTAAACTTATTAGAAATCTGATCACCAATAATCAGACCTATTAAACCCGAAAGACTGGCCTCGTCGTCCAATTAAACTAGTTGATCTCAAAGCAGTACACGTAAATAAGAATTTTTATATGAACTCCATAAACTCGAATCCCTCATTAGATACGAATACAATTTTTTAAACCTTTTTTGATCAAAACGTGGTATACGTTTAAGACCACCTTTGTGTCAAATACTAAAATAAAACACCATTGCTCCTTTTTAGTATGTTCCACCCGAATAGAGGCCAAGAAGCCAAGAACATGGACATACACACAAATAGTCATCAAATTTGATCATTACTATATAGCCACTATGCCGTATCAAATTTTTTATAAAAATTTTCATCAAATTAAAAAGATAAAATTTTGATTTTTAATTAACCTAATAAATCCATTAATTTCCGCACGTGGAACCCACTTGGTGTACTTCCACGTCCACTGACCCACTCATCAAATCGACGCATCTTTATAAGCTCCCTTCATCGTCACACACTTCTCTCAAAATATTATTCCATATTCTTCTGATTTTCTCTATTATTTCACTTCAAATCATTAGATTCTTACACAACACAACAACGAACTAGCTCCCAAGCATAAGCTTTATCTTCTTTTAGCTTTGTCTTTGGCACCTTTCTCTCTCGATATCTCTCTCTGTCTATATATATAATGCAAATGACTGAGAGAGGCCGAGCCATGTGGCGCACGTGCCTAGCCTCAGCGTTCAGAACAGCTCTAGCTTGCACTTTCGTTGGCGCAGCTACACTCTACGGCCCCGAATGGATCAACCGCCACGTAGCATTCCCGGCCTTCTCTTACGTCACGGTTATCCTCATCATCACCGACGCTACACTCGGAGACACGCTACGTGGCTGCTGGCTAGCTCTTTACGCCACGTGTCAGAGCGTTGGCCCTGCGATCGTCACGTTGAAGCTTATAGGACCAGCTCGTCTCACGGCCGAAACCACTGCTCTCGCCGCGGCTCTAGCTGCGTTCGTGGTGGTTCTGCCTAATAGTTCGACCCACTTGGTGGCTAAGAGAATCGCTTTAGGCCAAATCGTTCTCATTTATGTTATTGGTTATATTAAAGGAGCTGAGACTGATCCGGTCATGCACCCTCTCCGAGTCGCGGCTAGTACCGCGCTTGGTGTTTTAGCTTGCGTTCTTGCACTTCTCCTCCCACTTCCTCGCTTGGCTACTTGTGAGGTAACAAATATCTCAACTTGTCTTATTCATGTATATGTTCTCACATGTAACTCTCTACGTACTTAGTAGAATAGTAGTAGAACTATAGTCTTTATCATTTCAAACACTAACTTATGTGTTTGTATTTGCATGTGAAAACAAAACTAGCTATGTGTATATTTTCACGATTTAGAAAAATATATAATTAGTATGGTTAAGATTTTTCAAGATTTTGTCGACCTATATACGTGTTCGAATTAGATTTGATGAAACAAACGAAGGAAGGAGAAAATTAATAGATATAATTATAGCATGTCATATAATATTAGTGGACTTGCTTGTACAGTCAAGAAACATGTTGACGTGGGTATTAAAGTGTGTTGCTAACTTTATTCCGTACTACATTATTATATACGACTAATCTTCCTTATGTCAGCAACCACCGATGAAAATTTTGTCTTAATTCTTCCCAATATTGCGAACAAGCTGTGTCGCATCACAGACAAATATGATTCCCTTTTTGATTAATTTATATAATCCCAAAGTTACATATATACTTCTTCGTGTATAGTACTAAACCAAATGGCAATGGCATGGGATTCTCCCTAATAATGTTAAGATAAAAATTAAATTGAAAACTAATATTTAACATTAAATATGTATAGGTGAAACAAAGCTGCAAAGAGGTTGGTCAAAATGTAACGACGAGAGTGAAGTTGTACATGAAGGCTTTTTGCACCGAGGATGCTATGTCAGCAACGGCGTCAGTCTCACAGGCTAGAGTGTTGGCTCGTTCTTCCTCCAAGCTTTATCAAAAACTCAAACGTTACGAAGTAATTATCTATTTCGCATACTATTTTAATTTTTTTGGTATAAATGCATGTACAATATATCTAATATATATGGGAACATTTATGTGTGTATAGCCAAGCATGACATGGGAGAGGCTACCGTTTAAGATATGGAGGTGGCAAAACGTGAATGATAACAAAGGAGAGAAACTACAGAGCATGGAGATTGCTCTTAGAGGAATGGAAATGGTAGTAGCAAGCAAATCTCCTATTCCTTCGAGTTTACTTGAGGGTGAAGTCAAAGAAGATCTCAAGAATATACAAGAACGTGTGATTCTTTCAATCAAACGAGTAAACAATAGTCCGCAACCATCGGTAACACCAGAATCCGATACAGAAAAATCAGATGAGTGCCTCCAAACACTTCAGGAGATCCCGGGAACGCCTCAAGATTTGCCGTTTTACTTCTTCTTGTTCTGCCTCAGGCTCCTTGAAACCATCATAATAGCTAAACCGGAGGAGAACAAAGTCAAGGTCTTAGAAAAATCCAAAACGAAGTTTTGGTTAAGTGATTGGGACAGCAAGAAGGTTATGCCAGCGTTGAAGCTTTCGCTTTCGTTAGGTTTAGCGATTTTGCTAGGTTCAATATTTAGTAAGCCAAACGGATATTGGGCTGGTTTACCAGTAGCTGTCAGCTTCGCAGCGGCAAGAGAGGCAACGTTTAAAGTGGCGAACGTGAAGGCACAAGGGACAGTGATAGGAACAGTGTATGGAGTGATGGGTTGTTTTGTCTTTCAGAAGTTTTTGCCAGTTAGGTTTCTATCTTTGCTTCCATGGTTTCTCTTCTCTAGCTTCTTGAGCAGGAGCAAGATGTACGGACAGGCCGGAGGGATATCGGCGGCTATAGGAGCCGTTTTGATCCTCGGAAGAAAGAATTTTGGGCCACCAAGCGAGTTCGCGATTGAGAGAATCATCGAGACTTTTATTGGGTTGTCTTGTTCGATCATGGTGGAGCTTGTCTTTCAACCAACAAGAGCCGCTAACATAGCTAAACTTGAGCTCTCTAGAAGCTTCCACGCTTTGTACGAGTGTGCAAGCTTGTTTGGAGCTAAAGCGAGTAAAGCAGAGATAATGGAGAGTCAAAAGAAGTTGAGAAGTCACTTAAATGAGCTCAAGAAGTTCACGGCAGAAGCCCATGCAGAGCCAAGTTTCTGGTTTTCGCCTTTCAACTTCTCTTGCTACGAGAAGCTGTTCAAGTCACTATCAAAAATGGCTGATTTATTGCAATTCAGCGGTTACGCCATAGGCTTTCTTGGAGAACAAGGAAAAGATAAATCACCTCAGTGCAAGGAGATTCTAAGCACCGTAGACAAAGATCTCAAGAGTCTAACAGGGAGCATAGGTCTTCTAGCAAAATCATACGAGGAGATCACACTCCTCAAATCACTCGACGCCCTCGAACAAGCCCTAGCCAAGAGCGACAACACCTCATGGGACATTGAGCTAGGGAAGACACCAAACCCTAGCTTCTCAACAGCCGTGAGCGAGCCGGAGAAGATTTTAGAGACATATCTCCAGCATTGCAGAAGCGTGGCTGAAGGAATATTCCGTGTGGAAGAAGGAGAAGGAGACGAGGTTAAAGTGGACAAGAGTGAGGTCGTGTTGAGTTTGAGCGCATTAGGGTTTTGTGTGGAGAGGATTGGGAAAGAGACAAGAGAGATTGAGGAAATGGTTAAAGAGGTTGTTCAATCAGAGAACCCTTCAAGCCATGTTAACTTGCATGAGATCTCTTGCAAAATACGTTCTTTGTACAAATGATGATGCTTTGTATCTCTTCTCATTGATAAACAACAATGACGTGTGAAAGAAGGAAACGTTTGTTTTTGTGTTTACCTTTCTCTCTTTTCTGTAAAAATAAGGCTTTGTGGTTTAACCGGTTTATACCAATACCAACAATAACAAATTAAATACCAATTGTGTGAAGTGGGAAGGCGTTAAAAAGTCCCTACAAAAAGTACAAAGGTTTTCTTCTGTAATATTATATTTTCTTGGGCCTATTTGAGTAAGCCCATTAAGGCCTTTTAAAGATTTCGAAATATTATGAAAAAATATAATAAAGTGTGGCTGCTGGGATTCGAGCCCAGGTCTCCACGGCCACAACGTGGAATTCTTACCACTAAAGAATTCCACTAAACTACAGCCACTTTTTGTTTTAATTCGCTAGTTTCTATTATTTATTACAGTAATCAAATTTTTAGTCAACAAAATTGAGTCGACAGCAATTAATCAGAAACGAGAAGGACAAGTGGGCTACTGGTTCTCACCTCTGCTGCCTTCTCACCAGATTCGGGTTCGAGTCCGGTCCCTGTCAAAGAGAGACGTATAATTTGTAATAATGACAAAAAAAAGAAGCAATTAATCAGAAACTTCAACACTTTAATTAGATAATTAATTTTAGGTTTGTATCGGATTTTAAATATACGCATTCTATTATGCAGAAAATTTTATTTATCCACTTCATCGTAAAACTAGATTTTTAATTTCCGTACTCCATCTTAATAAATAATAGATTAAAATTTATACCAAAAATAAGATATGCATCATATCCCACATATATCTTAGTTAGTACTAAAAATAATTTAAGATTTTAACTAAATATAAATATATAATTAGTATAAACAAATTTAATTTAGAGATTGTATGAAAATGATAATATTTAATTTGTTGGGTATTAAATTACGTGTTTTATTAATATATGGGTATGATTGTTTCAAACAAAAAAAATAATGTATTAAACGTCCAAATTAAAATTAAGTGAAGTATTTTGAAGGTTTTTTTTTTCTTTTTTAATATAAAGGATATGATGCAAATAACAACAATGTTTCCTACTGCGCATGTCTCACGTAAACTCTACTTATCCTATTTTTTATTTATATAATTAATATCCTATTATCCTTAGCTTAATGACTTTAATAATCATACAAGTTTAATTTTAATCTCGTCGCAAATCTCGAAATTTAAGATCCATTAAATGCTTTAATCTTTAGTCAAAACTTGGAGTCGATAATAGTGAAAAGTCAAACTCTTCTTGAGTCTTTGTTTTCTCTCTTCTCTCTTTCTTAATATAACAAATGTTCTGAGTTTATTTTTTTATATTGAAAACTTCATTCGTAAGCGACGTTTGGTGACCAAATTAGAATTGGGTTTGGTGAAGTTCGTCGTGTCTCACTTTTCGTTCTTTTGAAGCTTCAATATTTCTGGTAGGGATCTTTTTTTTTTCTTTTCTTTTTCATTCCACGAGTTTATTTTATTTTTGTGTTGACGTAGTTAACAAATTTTGGTAGGACTCATCTTCTTGTTTCATCATATGATTTTTATATCTAAGTTTACATGCGTATAAATATTGAATCTTTGTTATGTCATCAAGATCATAAGAGTTTATAGTAGTTTTCGTTATATACCAAGCTTCTCACTACCTCACCAGGTTGTTATAAGTTCTCTAATCGGTGTGATTATGTATGTGAATCTACATGTTTATTCTCATGATGAATATGTAAAATCTAGTTTATTAATTTTGATTCTACTTTGTTAGAAATGGCGATGAGTTCTTCCAACGGGACGACGACGACGACGACAAAGCCACCACCGATGCCTTCTCCTCTGCGTAACTCCAAGTTTTTTCAGGTCAGTTCTATTCTCTAAACTTAACAGCTAGTTAAAAGTTGTAGTTATGCAAGTCAAAGTGAAAAAAAAGTTGAGATTCATTGTGTTAGATCTCAATCTCACCTAAAAAGACTTTGATAGTTGAATTTTCTTTGACATTGATTTTATTTTATATGGTCAACAACATGCTCTATGTGGTTCTGAACCCGGTGTAGTAAATAGTAATGCAATTGAATTCTTGAATAATTTTTGGGAATGCAGTCGAATATGCGGATTTTGGTAACTGGAGGAGCTGGATTCATTGGTTCACATCTCGTTGATAGATTGATGCAAAACGAAAAGAACGAAGTTATCGTTGCGGATAATTACTTCACAGGATCAAAAGACAATCTCAAGAAATGGATTGGTCATCCAAGATTTGAGCTCATTCGTCATGGTATATATCTATCTTTTTGAAATCTTGATTAGTCAAACTTAATTTATACTCATAATCCAAAACATTAGTAACTTTAATATCAAAAAATCTTTCAGATGTGACAGAGCCTTTGTTAGTAGAGGTTGATCAAATCTACCATTTAGCTTGTCCTGCTTCTCCAATTTTCTACAAACACAACCCTGTTAAGGTTTGTTAAATTTCGTTAACCAAATTCCGCTATAATGATGATATAATGTGATCATATCTTCCATCTTTATATGGCAGACGATAAAAACAAATGTGATTGGCACACTTAACATGTTAGGACTAGCTAAGCGAGTTGGAGCTAGAATTTTGCTTACTTCAACATCTGAAGTTTATGGTGATCCTTTGGTTCATCCTCAACCTGAGAGCTATTGGGGAAATGTAAACCCGATCGGTAAGTCATTTATAACCGAGTACTTGTAATCAATCTCGGCTATAAACTAAACTAATGAACTAACACATCAATGGGTATGTTGTTGCACATTATAAGGTGTTAGAAGCTGTTATGATGAAGGGAAACGTGTGGCAGAGACTCTTATGTTTGATTACCATAGGCAACATGGGATTGGTAAACTAATCACTCTTTTACCATTTCCTTGGAAACTTGGATCTAGTCTTATTAGCTGATTTGTTGTTATTGTTTATGGGGACAATGTAGAAATACGCATTGCAAGAATATTCAACACATATGGTCCTCGTATGAACATAGATGATGGTCGTGTCGTTAGCAACTTCATTGCTCAGGCTCTCAGGTGAGAGTGAGACTAACCTCAAGTTCTTGAGTCTTACCTTTTTCTATATTGAGTTGAATCTTAGACTATTGGTTTTGGTTGTTTGCAGGGGAGAAGCTCTAACTGTTCAGAAACCGGGAACACAAACCCGCAGCTTCTGTTATGTTTCAGACATGGTATGCATGTCCATACTATATAGCAAATCATTATCTTTATCATTCTTTTACAATATTTTGATTGATAACACCGCAAAATTTATTGAAACTTTGGTTTTGTAGGTGGACGGTCTAATGCGTCTGATGGAAGGAGACCAAACCGGACCAATCAACATAGGCAATCCAGGTGAATTCACCATGGTTGAACTCGCTGAGACGGTTAAAGAGGTTAGTCAGCAATGTCATTTTTGTAATACCATTTCACATAAATGTGGATATTATAGCTAGTTATTGTGTAACAAATAAGTAATGTATACTAATGAGAATCGATACAGCTTATTAAACCGGACATCGAGATAAAGATGGTAGAGAACACACCAGATGATCCAAAGCAGAGGAAACCAGACATAAGCAAAGCTAAAGAAGTTCTTGGTTGGGAACCAAAAGTGAAGCTACGTGAAGGACTTCCTCTTATGGAAGAAGATTTTCGTCTAAGGCTTGGTGTTTCAAAGAAGTGATACTTATTTCACCAAGAAGACAAAACATTGTGTGTGTTTTATATTCATGGAATTGTATATTTCTTGTTTTTTTTTTTTTTTTTTCTTAATTCTCTTTTTTCTTTTTTTTTACACCGGTGATTATAAGCCTAATCACATATTAATCCCCGAAGCTCGTTGATCGTGTGTTTTGATCTTTCTGTTTTGCATTTTGAGTTTGTAGCTAATAAGCTTCCTAACGAGGAACTTTTTAAGGAGTGATGTTACTACTTGGATTTTGTTATGAGAATGACATTTTTAAGAGAACACTCCAACAAAACTAGAGTCTCTCCTCTTCTTCATCTCAAGGTCTTAAGTTAAGTCTTAACACATGGTAGTAGGTAGCAAAATACTAATTTTTTTTAATATAGAACTATATATATACTACTTAATCAGAGATTCGTTCAACAAATCCGCGGTAGCACACAGGTTAATTTCAAATGATGAAATCCGGGTTCAAACCCCGGCCGCGGAACACTTCTTTTTTCTTTCTTCCTAGTGGTAAAGGACATTTCTAATATATAACATTTTTTTTAAATTAAAATCAATATGCTTGTGATCTAACTATCTAAGTTGACTTTTAAGATGAAACTATTAGGAGAAGGGGAAAGTTTTGTTCGATCTTTGATGAGTTTTGACTTGAATGAGATTCATGAAGGAATATCTTGGCTGCAAGTTTTTTAGCTTCAAGATTTGTGCTTCAAGTTACGATATAAAGCTAATACCAAGACTGTGCTTATCATTTTGTATATCTAAACTTGCTAAGACTTGTATGACGAATACTTATGGTATTGGTTTGAAGATTAAATCAAGAACACAAGTTTTGTGAGTTTTTCAAGATCGATGTGATCCAAGAACAACACCTTGCAAAAAGAGAAAAACAAGAAGAATGAAAGAGAAGATATATCAGAGCTTTTGAGCTCTAAGACATTGTAACAATTCCTTTCTTCAGTTAGAATAAGAATCTTCACCACCTGAAAAAACAACATTGTTTGCTTCTAGCTAAATCACACCATCCTTAAGTTTTGGAAGTACTGTTTAAATGCTTCAAACCAGTAACACTCCAACAAAACTAGAGCATCTTCTCTTCTTAATGTTAAGAAAACACTAATTTTTTTCTCTATGTAGTATACTAATTGATTAGAGATATGTTCAACCGATCCGCTGTAGCACAAAGGTTAATTTCAAATGATGAAATCCGGGTTCAAACCCCGGCAGCGGAATACTTTTCCTCTTTTATAGTCAGGTACAATGTCACATCAGACATATCAGACATATAAAATGATAAAATACCAATTAATTATGTTTATCTAAGTTGACTTTGTAAGTAGTGACCAGTGCAGAATTTTCTTTTATCTTATAATTAGCTTTGTATTGAATAAGATCCATGAAAATATTTACTGCTTGGTAGCTGATTTTAAGTTCTAGTTCATAGTATGAAAATGAAGCTAATACCAAGATTGTGCTTATCTCGTTTGATGATCAATTCAAGAAACATACCCTTTTTACGAGTTTTTTTGTGTGATTTCAAGTACATAACTTTGCAGTTGATCATCAATGGAGTCTCTTGAGTTGTAGAAAAGATAAAGAGTTTAGGAAGAGAAGACAAAGAATCAAGAAGTTATATATACACACAAGAGCTTTGAGCTTAAACTAACCTTATAAAAAAACTCTGTTTCTGTTTAAAAACAGAGCCGAAACCAACTCAAAACGACATCGCTTCATTCTTACAAGATTAGAACACAAATCATCAATAACCGTCCCGGTTTAATTAACTAGTTCAATTAAAACGATGAAAAACATTTAACCGGTCCGGTTCACTCACTGGACGAAAAACAAAAATACACGATCCGCGACTGACTTAATAACCCAATCAAAAACCGTAGATACAATCTAATCAACGGTCAATAGTTCTTTAAAACCTTTCTCGCGAATCGTCATCTTTAACCGTACGATCAAACATGAAAACGAACGGTCAGGATTCATTTTTCTGAATCCATCATCTTCTTTATAAACCCATCATCTTCTTCTCTCTCTGCAACAAAACAAAAACTTAAAAAGTCCCAAAGAAAGAAAAAAAATGTCAGGAAGAGGAAAAGGAGGGAAAGGGTTAGGCAAAGGAGGAGCGAAGAGACACAGGAAAGTTCTAAGAGACAACATCCAAGGAATCACAAAGCCAGCGATACGTCGTCTAGCTCGAAGAGGAGGAGTGAAACGTATCAGTGGTCTGATCTACGAAGAAACGAGAGGTGTGTTGAAGATCTTTCTCGAGAATGTGATTAGAGATGCTGTGACGTACACTGAACACGCTAGGAGGAAGACTGTTACTGCCATGGACGTTGTTTATGCTTTGAAGAGACAAGGAAGAACTCTTTATGGATTCGGTGGTTGAGTTTTTTTAATTAAATTTCTGGGTTTTTGTTGTTGTTGTTGATGATTATGTGTTTTTAAGTCTTGCTGTCAAGAAATTTCGGAAATTGGGATGAAGTTTTTAGGGGTTGTAATTAGGGTTTGGGTAATTGCTAGTGGATGTAATGAAGTTCTCATTTGGTTAATGATAGTATCAATTTGCTCTAAACTAATCCTAATTACTTCCAAAAATTCATGATGATTAGGGTGAAAGATCATCGATTGGTTTGAGTGAATCTCACAAGAACAGTATTACAATTTTATAAAATTGAATTGGGTTTTGGAAGATTAAAAATCAAATTATGGACTAATGTGAGCATTTCAAAAGTTGTGGACTAGATTTAAATTAATGATAGTATCAGTTGCTCTAATTAGTCTAAACTAATCTACGTTAGTCTTACATTACAACTCTTAATTCATCTAAATATCTACATTATAAAGCATTGGGCTTTTGAAGATTGAAAACAAATATGGACTAAATGTGAACATTTAAGAGTTTGCAGATTAAAAGATAAGACTCATAAACCTTGTGGGCTAAATTTATCTATTTTACCCAAAAGATTGAAACAACCAACACACAAAATGAGTCACTATAACTAGCCACGTCAGCGATCCTGGGCATACTCTTTTTAATGAAAGATTCACCGTCAGATCAAATATAAGCAACGGTCACGATACAGATTCTAACAGATAAAATAATGAAAAAGATAAAGGGCCCTACCGGATTCGA
The DNA here is from genome assembly GCF_000375325.1 of Capsella rubella. Classification (NCBI taxonomy): domain Eukaryota; kingdom Viridiplantae; phylum Streptophyta; class Magnoliopsida; order Brassicales; family Brassicaceae; genus Capsella; species Capsella rubella. Next base: position 6,877,425 of record NW_006238920.1, on the reverse strand, counting down.
ACCGGTGACCTATTGATCTGCAGTCAATTGCTCTACCACTGAGCTAAGGACCCTTTGTTGCTGTATCACTAAAATTACAGATATATAATCTTATTAAAATATTACAAAAACGTTATTAAAATTTATTAGTATTATTTGTTTAATTACAAAAACGTTACTATGAAAATTAATACAATCCATTAAAATACTGGGAAGTGGGAACGATCTAATCTAACATTGTTCTTGTTCCATTTCTACAACACCTTCGATACCAAGACATGACCGTAACAAAGAGACAGAAGCAACAACCATGACTCCTGCGAATATGGTCGGAACAAAAACATCAAAAGTCGATTTCTTCACCATTTCAGACGGTACCATCACCATTTCATCTTCCATAGGAATCTTCACAAACCCATCTGAAGATGATATTTGAGACACGAACGCCATCTCCGGAGCGAATGAAGCCAAAGCCACCGTGAACGTTAGGAGTATTGTCCATGTTGCTGCTTGTACAAGAACTGGCCAACGCTCTGAGACTTTCTCAAGAATTGGTTCCATTGTAAGAATAACAAAAAAAGATTTGAGGGTTATGTTAAAAAAAAAGGATTTGAGTTTAGGTTTGAGATTATACAAATGGTGAGGAGAGTCGAGAGGAAGAGTGGGAGAGAGGGCGCTTACACGTTTTCACGTAACTCTATTAGAAAATTACGAGTTTGCCATTTTTGTTGTTAATCTTGAATTAATATAAATTAAATTAATTAGGTTTGTGGTGTTTGAATAAAAATTGTTAGTGACCGAGTTTAATGATTAATCCACCTAACTAAACGAGAGAGAAATGTCCACCGTGAACTAAGTGTCACTAATGATAGGATTAGAGAAGAGGTCAATGAAGGGTTGAGAATGAGTCATGAGATTTTAACAATGATGATGAGTGTGTAACATTTTAGGATATTTTAAGTAGTGTTGTAAAGTTTGTGGTTTTGACTAAATCCTATGAGTATGTGGCAGTAATAAACAGGTTAGTGATATACCAACACTACTTTATTTTTTGTTTTTCATAGAAAAAAAAAAACAGTATAAAATCTAAATAAACCATAATTCAATTAAACTCTTCGACCAAAAGGAAAATTAACAAAACAAACTCAAATTTAAATTTGGTTGTCATTTTTTAAAAACCAATCTTACCACACGTCACCCATTGACAACTTCTAACTGTACTTGCTTAAAGTTACGTTACTTAAATTTTGTTTCACAAGTGAGGTTAATCATAATTAAGTTTTAGAAGTGGGACTAATGCTAATGTGCTCGTTGGACTTTCTAAGTATATGAATTCAAGGGGATATTATTTAATAATTCTATATTAATGGAATTTGATGAATTTCGAAATCAGTTGTTGTTATTATATTAAAATTACAATAAATCTAATATTATTGGATTATGCATTTGATTGGTGTATTCTAAAATATATGTTTAAAATAACTGTTATTCAATATTCATTTGATTTTTGTATTACTTTGGATTTTAATGTATTTTTTAACTACTGAAACATGAACCACAAAATATACAAGTTTTTTCTCAAGTATTTCATCTATATGACTATATCTCATAACTGATAAAGAGATTAATCGAAGAAATAGAACCAGATAACATAATTTCTTCTTAAGGAGGTCAAGTCATCTTAGACCTCTCCCTGGCTATGTAAGGAGCTTTCATTTAGAAAATGAGAGTTTGTATATATTATATAGCAAAAATTTCATTCAGTAATAATTACCATCCATATACACTCAAACTTCTTGTAGAACTTTTTAAAAAATCGACACATTGATAATCTACTTCAAAAGAAACATTCATTCCATAACATTCTTCAACAAATTACATCCAAAACCATAAACTCATCAGATTAAATACAAAACCAAACCAAGATCATAACCCTAAACCCAAAAAAAACTAACTAACTAAACTACCCAAATCTAAGAGCTATTAAACTTAATTAGTAACAGCCTTGGTTCCCTTATAAACAGCATGATTAGCAAGTTCACCATGTAACACAAGTCTAAAAGCTGTCTGCAACTTCCATTGGTTTCTTATTATGCCTAGCCAACTTCGACGCTTTTTGCGCAAGTTTCTTGAATATACCGTCTTCTTGATCTTGTTTCTTCTTCCTGTGACTGAGGCTTCTTTAGGTTTTCTTCTATACTGGTGCTTGCTCTGCTTCTGCTTCTGCAGCAACGGGAAGCTTCCTCTGACGAGGAGTAATGACGTGGAGACTTTATATTCGTTGGATTGAAAAGGTGTTGATAACTTAAGTGTTTTTCTTCTTTGTAGAGAAGAATTAGAATTGCTGATGTAAATTAAGCGGTTAAAATAGTCTATTTTTTTAAAAAACAATAACATAAATAAATCAAATATAGATAAAACTTCAAAATAATCATTAAAAAGTATTTTGGTTTTTTCTCAGAAATTTAAGAATAAAACAAATTAATAAAAAAAAGTTCCAAGTATTGAGCAAAGTGATGCAAACATCTTATCTTTTGGGTGGTCGGCAACCGTCTAAATTTCTCTTCTAATTGCTTCTTCGAACCACTTATTCCAACCACATATATTCTAATCACTTCTAACTTATAAGGTGGTTTGTTTGTAAAAGAGGTACCAATCAATTTTATTAAGGTGATGTAAAATGCTAACGATTCATTAATATTAATAGTGATAGAAATTGAAACAATTTGACAATATTAAGTAAGTTGTGAAGGATATACGAAGAAAGTTAGTTGAGTTTGTATAGATAGAAGAGAGATGAACTAAATCAAAGTGTTAAGATTTGTCTCATTAACTCAAAGTTTGACATTAATATAGGATTATACTAGCTCTGTTGATTATATATATATATATATAATATTCAGAAAAACCATTGAATCATCAAAATATTACCGAAATTAAAAAATTAACACAAAAAGCCAAAGTCTAATTCTACTTGCATATACACATTTATCAGTAACAAACCTTAATTAGAGGACATAGATCTATGTAATAACTAAGCAAGTTTCTTAAGTCCACAAAGTTCAAGTTGCTTTGCAAGGACCATACCACCAACACAGCCATTTGACATCTGACTAATTTACAGTGAATTGACTCAACGATAAAGCATTTCATTAGGTTGATCTCTTGGGCCTAATCCTAGTCTCGTCGACCATGACTTTGCTTCTAATAAAACTCTGAATTGACAAATCCTTACTCCTTACTTCCTCTATTCAGTTCTTTGAAGTCCATGTAATAATTAAACGTCCTTTTTTTTTTTGTTGTTTTTATATATGTTGTTTCTTCATGAAATTTATTTTCAGTCTCTACAACTTTTTTTGGAACTTTTGGATTTGTTGAATACTACTAGCTAGTGGAGGCTTTTGTGAATTTCTCAGAATCACTAGTTCAACAAATAGTTGACCTTTTTACTAACTTGATCCCTTGTAAATTAATTAATTTAGCCGACGAAACTATACTAATTTATAATAACGAGATAACGACATAAACTCATACATGATATATATATATTTACATCATTACCATCTTCACCAAGAAACCTCAAAAACTCATATATAACAAAATCAAAGCATATCTAGCTAGTTAGATTATATTTCTGAAATCCAGAACTAATTGGATTCCCAAAATCGTTTTGGGAATATATTGCCAAAGAGATAATTGTCTAAATTTTAGTTAATCGTTTCCAACCATTAATTTAGTTGACGAGAGACCACATTATTGTTTCATAGCGACTAAGGTGAAAATGATAGTTCTGAAAATCTGTTGAAGACTATTCAGTTTAAAAAATCTATATTGGACCGGACACAAATATGAAAAATTATAGTCATCTCTCATTATCAATTCTCTTTACAAATCTCCAAAATCTTTTTTTTTTCTTTTCCTATCAGTTTGGGCTTTAAGAGGAAAACATGTTTAGAAATATATATAATTTGTGTTTGGGGAACAATCTGTTTGAAAAGTAATTATATGGGACCAACAATTACATAATGCAATTTATATTATATATATATATTTTAATTGGATTTGTTTTTGATGATAACTTATTATTATTTGTAGTCCACAAGCCAATTAATCAGTCGTATATTGTATTACTCATATAGTTTTTTTTTAATTAAAGGAATTAATAAAGTAACTCAAAATATAATATGATTATGCAAATTAAAAAAGTAAAAAAACATAGTTTAAATGTCATTTATGACTGTATATACAGTATATATATACACACATTTTAGTGCATGCAAACTAGATATATTACCTTTAACTCTAAGATTATATTAATGTAGTATAACTTTTTATTTAAAAAGAAATACGTTTTGATATCTCTTAAAAATTAATATTTTAGTAAAGTACGTTTGAGGTAAAACATATTTTACGTGATTAATTACGTCAACGTTCCAAACAACATAGCGATGCTTAGGTTGAAACTTGTTTTCTCTACGAAAAATTCTAATATATATAATTTTCCAATTCGTTCAACCATTCAACAAACTAATTAAGCAAGCTATTTGCCCATCACACAAAAAATCCATCCTCATTATATACATAATTGATTAGATCCACAAAGCATAATCAAATCCACCAATGACAATGACAACTAAACTACATGACTATAACCACTAAACTGCATTCACTTGTTTCTTCTTCATATCTTTCGCTACACATATTTATTTTTCTATCACCAACGACTCATTTTAATTGAGATTTAGTTTTTAATTATATGGATATTTTTTTTGTATACTAATTAGTCTTCTTTTTGAACCAAAAAGTCATACAGCTAAAATGTAAACGCATCTCAAAATTTCTAGTAAAATGCCTTTCTTTCTTCGTTACCTTGGCCAATTTGTAACTTAATACTATGGCTTTTGCATGTATTTCTAAGAAAGTATCATGTCATTTAATCTGATAATGCGTAATCTTTATATAACATCGTACGTCACTCACGGAAAACAAAACAGAAAAAAATATTGACATTTTGCATTATGATAATTTTTGTGCCAATTTGAGAAATGTTTTTGGTTATCTATCAAAGAAGCCCTAAATCCAAACCTTAATTATAGTTCCTTAATTAATTATATCTCCACACAATTTAGTCAAATATATCGTTACCTATATAGATCTAGCTAGGACGTTTGCTAATTGTTATATTGGATGCTTTTGTTTGAAATTTGTTTTTATATGAAAATTTCTAGGAAACTATGTACTAACAAAATTGTGTTTCCAAAATTGGTCCAATCATGGCAAAATATTGGATCAGCCATGCCTCTCATCACACATATATTCATAATCATGATCATCATAAATACATAAATCTATAAGGATTATGAAGTGGGTATAGATAATAAGACATTACGTCTACCAAATCTACAAGGATTATGAAGTACTAAAACTACAATTACTTGCTTTATTCTTATCGATGTCTTTAGTTAGCCAGGTACACATAAATGTTTATCACCAACGACTCATTTCAATTAGGTTTATGTGAATATTTTGTTTGTCCATGATCATGAGATAACTTTTGAATTCTACTAATAATCAGAATACGAAGCCTCGAAATTTCTAGTAAGTGTAAGTGATACGTTTCCAAAAGTAATTATGAAGAAGACATTATAAATTTGCACAAAAGAAAAAAGAAGAAGAAAGAAGACATTATAACAAAACTAGATGTACAAAACCAAGATCGATGTCGACTCCTATTTCAATCATGGATTTATTTATATGTGGATAATTTTTTTCCCGTGACCATGACATAACTTTTGAATACTATAATCAGTCTTTTCTGTTAACCAAAGAGTCATATATAGATTCATAGCTAAAACGAAACGAAATCTCGAAATTTCTAGTTAATGACTTTCCTTTTTCGTTACCAAAAGTAATTATGATCAAGACATAAAACCTAGATGTCTAATTACAGAAACATAACAAAACCAAGATGTCTTATACTCCTGTTTATAGACATACACATTTGTCGGATTAGTTTTATCAAGAAACTCTCTAAGCTACTACTAGTTTCATTTGTTTGAGGTGTATTTGGAGTTCAAAACTAATTAACATAGTGTTTTCAGAATTCGGGAAATATACATATCTACGTGAATATACAATATATTTCTTTAGGCTTTCAGTAATCTGACGCTATATATAAAATATAGAGATAAAATATAACTCGATAATATAAGATGTATATATCTATACATAACGGTAATACCATAAAGTTTTTTTTTATACAAAAATTACTGAAAGCCTAAAGAAATAAAAATATCAGATGAAATAAAACTTAACCCTACACATGTATACCCCCCAATAAAAGAAAAAAGAACAAAATTTTAGAAAATCAACCTCCCAAGCTCCAACTTCAAATCTTCATTCTCTAAAGGCGTCAAGTTCAAATCCAAACACAAAACCCTCTTTCCATTACCACCACCAGACTTTTTCATGGTCACCGGAGCAGTAGCCGGAGCCAAACTCCGGCCACCGCCTCCTCCTCCTGCTCCACCTCTATGCTTCCTCATGTGACCACCCAAAGCTTGCCCTACAGCGAACTCAGCACCACATATGGGACACTCGTGTTTCACCGGTTTGACTCTCTTGGGAGAAGGAGGCGCGTGGCCTTCAAGCGCCGCCGATCTCCTGTGGCTTGCTCGGTGTCCTCCCAAGGCTTGGAACGACGGGAACTCTTTGTTGCATGTCTTGCACGCGAAAACGCGGCTTTTGGTGTCGTTTTGATGTTGATTCTTTGATAGAAGAATCAAACAATTTGCCATCTTGTTTATCATCTCCATATCTGATCTCTCCCTTTCCATCTCACAAAAAGAAGAAAATGAAAACTCCACACTTTGTTTTGGTTGAGAGATGAAAAAAAAAATGAATAATGAAACGAAGACTTTGTTGAATAATGTATTTTTTTGATCGTACGTGTTTATTATATAAGCGAAAAAAAACTTAGCTTAGCTTTTTTTGCATTGACTTTTGTGTGTGTTGAAATTCTTGTTTTACCCTTTCCTCTTGCTGAACAAACACCTTTACGTTGACCCTCCACGTTCAATAATAGTTTCGTGTTATTCTATACAAAATTAGAAAAAAAAACAAAACTATGATAACAACTGACTATTCATTTGATTATTGTTTACTAATCATATACTATATCATGTTCAACCGCTAAACAAGACAGATATGTAAACAGAATCTATAAGAACATATATGAGTTAATGCACTTACTTAAGATGATGTATATTTCATTATTGTTTTAGCTTACAAGTCATTTTTTTTATAACTAAACTGATGATCATGTAGATAACCACCCTAACATATTTGCGAATTCGAGTTTCGTCGATCATATAGAAGATAATAGAAACTGAAACTAAGATTTATAGAAATATCAACAAATGAAAGTTTGAAGACATTTAACACAATTTCGCGTATTAGAAATAAGTTTTAAACATAACAAATTCAAGTTCTTTGACCCTAAGTTTATTGCTAAAAGTGATCAGCTTATATAATGTTGGTACCAACCAATTATGATATAATGGTAGAACAACTGCGTTATAATGGTAGAACAATTATGATATAATGGTAGAACAACTGCGTTTGCATCAACACATATTGTTATCATTCATAATCTAACCATTAAGAAAATCAATAAAAATATCTATTGTCAAACAAGTAACTAGCTTTAATTAATATTTCAAACTGGGACTAAAATTATATAGTGGAACATAAATTAAGAAAAAAAATGAAAGATAACACATGGAGTTGGTAGTTGTTCTGGTATCGATCTTTCTTGGAGAAACCATAACCATGCCTTGTAGTTATAAATATATCAAAAGGGCTCAAAGAACTCATTACTTTGATATATCTTAGTCCCAAAACACTAAAAACTCATCTGTTTTCTAAAACCGTAGCTCAAAGACACATCTGGTCGTGATATCTTTAGTTCCAAAAGACTAGAACTCATCTGTGTGTGTTTTGTTTTGTCAAAGATAAGATTATATTAAGAAATGGGTAGTTTGGTAATTGAAGAGCAAGTACGGCAAGACTTTTGGTACGGCAAGTTGCGATTGAGTCACACAAACGTCATCGCATACCAAACCCCAAACGACGACGAGAAGGAAAAAAAAAAGTTCTATACATAGTCGTGAGTCAGACGCTCTAGAGTGTTTTACTATTATATATCCCAAAACCCTTCTTCATCGATCACCCCACTCGCACATTTCACACATACGCGTACCAAACTCTTTTTTACTATTACCAAACTTTTTTTTCCAACTTTTTGTGTAGACATATAAAGATTAGATCATCTCTTCTTTCTTCATTCAACATCACGCATGAAAACTACCTTACGTGTTTATCTTGTATCTTTTTAGGTGTGGAAATTTAATTCTTTTACGACTCGATCTACACTAATATTTTTCTGAGTTCATACTTTAACTATAATCCAAATTCAGATTCATTAACCGATGTCTTAATCCAAAGCGAAATAATTAAAATACTGATTTATACTTTATAGTATACAAGGTCACAAGTGTATGTAGACATAATGAGACACCATATACGTAATATTATTTTTTTCATTTTTCTCTAATATAAAGCTTTTATGGTCTTTTACTAAAAAAAGGATGTCCTAAGATATATATACCAAGAGCTTTCACTTTAGAATATATAAATTGGTCAAGCAAGCAAGATATATATACACAATTTTTTATATGAGTATAAGTGGTTCGATCGATGACTTATTTTTCAAATATATGGCACGTAACTTGGATATATATAAAAATATAACCAACATGCATGGTGGGTCATGTGGTTCATAGATTTATTTTGATGTGTGTTATGAAAGTGCAGAATTGATTTTTTTCTTCTAAGTGACAATAATACAAATCTCTAACTTTATCTTATAATTTTCGAAACTCATAATCTCTAACTTAATCAATATTTGACTTTATGTTCAAAATTGCTAAAATTTAGTAAAATATTTTGTAGTATCTTTATGGAAAAAACTATAAATACATATATGTATATAATGGATTAATAATAACTTACTTTTATTTTTGAGGTAGAGTACAGAAAAAAAATTCGTGTTTTCTCTACTCTACCTAAACTATAAAAACACGAATTATATAAACTCAAAATTTATAATTTTTCTTTTCAAAAGATTCATAATAGAAAATTTTGAGTTTATAGATAACACTATTTTATATTATTTGACTAACATCTAGCTTATTTCCCGGAACCAATTAACAAATCTGTAGGAAACTTAAATTTTGATTTTAAGTCTTTGCTTTGATTTAGATGCGTTTTGGGGTTCAATTTTTCTTCAGTTCTTTTAATTTGACACTAACACACTTTCTTTAATTGCGTGTATCACATGGTTGTTTCTATGCAAGAACCACCACATCTTATAATTTTTTCTGAAGTCTGAAATCTAGTAACCATAAAATAGTAACCGATGAAAAAACATATAAATTTCAACCCAAAAAATCCGTACACTGTATCCGTACGCGCGTGAAGTTGAAGTGTTCATATATGTTTGGAAGATTATATAAAAAAAAAAAAACAAAGTCCATGATCCACGCCACCCTTTCACAAAAAATTAAGTTGAACATTAAAAATAGTTGAAAATCATATGATTTTTTTTAAAATTACGAATACAAATTCTAAGATTCTAGACTGCTTCAACAAATCTTTCTTATTTCTCTCTACGGAGTCTAAAATCATGATTCCTTTAACGCTTAACAATCGTACGATACGTGGATCATTTTGTCTCACATAATTAGATTTGTGTTTAAATGAACTTAGTTGTTTTGACTCTTACCTAGTTCGTTGGTCCATAGTCAAAGAATTAGTGCCGTACGTGTCATTGTTTTTCTTTTTCGGGTTAGTAACATGTCTAATCAAGATTCTCGAGTTGGGTTTCGTTCTGAGGAAGTATAACCAACAAAACCAACTATATTTAACATAGAAGTTGAATCATATAAGATGTACAAAACAAGATGTAAGCCGGAACGGTAAACTTTTAGAAAATAGTATAAAGGTGTAAAAAAGAACGATACATAAAGCAGAGAGTAAAATTTTTGGGTAACGCTTTTGTGATTGGTAAAGATAAAAATGTACAACTTTCTCTTACTTCACTAATCACACCCGATGTTAAAACACAAAAGTGACTAGTGAATCTATCATCTTCTCTGTTAATATTGTTATATGTTCTTGATCTTATTCTCCAGCTGATATAACTTGTTAGGTTTCGTAGACATCGTAAGGTCGAGAACCATGTGTAGACTCTCACCGTTACTTTGGTGTCGTGAATCAACATTTAGGAAGCTTATTGGGCTTGTGTTAACAAGTTCACTGTTTTAGTTGTTCTAGTATCCTTTTGAAAGCATGAAGGGTACGGTATTATTGGGCCAAGCCTAATAAGATTTAATTTAACAACTAAAAAAATCTCAATTTAATTTGTATGATTTTTAGTTTGTTTCAGTGTGTGAGGTGGGAAAAAAAACACCTTAACCAAAAATATCAAACCGGATTGACCATATTAAATGTTGTTTTTGTCTCTTAGTGGTGGAGGTTTGTTTGTAATTAAAACCCTTTTTTTGAATAACCGTTTCGAACGCATTTTTAAAGTGAAAGTTAACTTCACAATTAACACTTGTTATCTCAATAATAAATACATAATTAGTGTAATACATTTAGCTAATTAATAAAATTAACTCAAATTTGGAATACAAATTTTTTATAATTAATTTTAGTTAGCAACTTGACAAATGACAACTAATATGTGGACCTTTTCACTTCAGTATAAAGATATGTCTTGTATCTACATTGTAATGAAAAAAACCACATCTCTTTAGTGTAGTCATGGGAAAAAGAAGTAAACTTAAGCTAGCTTACATATCCAATGATTCAATTCGGAGAACAACACTCAGGCGTAGGGGAGAAGGGTTAAAGAACAAACTCAAGGAGATCAAGACTTTGTGCGGTGTTGATGCATGTGCGGTCATCTACGATCCAGAAAAACCAACTCCAGACGTGTGGCCATCAGAACCAGAGGTGAGCGATGTGATCAAGAGGGTAGATACGGAGACAGCGACGAAAAGGACTATGATGAACCAAAAGGAGTTTCTCAACCAATGTATCGAAAAAGCCAAGAAACAAGAACGTCGAATGGTTGAAGATAACAAGGAGATTCGCCTTAAGGAAGCCATGTTCAAGTGTCTTGAAGGAGGGAAGATGGGAGACCCCGACATGAACAATAAAGATCGTCGTGAATTGTGTGAGTTTGTTGATAAGTATCTTAAGAATATTTATCATCATAGGGATGTAACTCTCAAGAATCCGGATTTCGAAATTGGAGAGTCTTCTTCAAGGGATATGTTGCCATCCTATGTTTCCCCGGTCATGGCACCACCACCTCCTATGGCACAAGTGAGTTCTTTTCCTCCTTTACATAGTGTTGGAACTCATACATGAATATGATTTCGATTATTTTTGTGAGATATACATGAATCATGTATATGATTTGAATTATTTTTTTGTGAAATATACATGAATCATGTTTGTTTGTTGTGGTTATTTCATGTAATTTAAATCATAGGTTACATGAGTTTTATCATATGCTTTAACTCTCATGAACTAACCAAATATTTGCAGACCAACCAAGGAGCAGCTGATGTTGATTTGCAGATAAGTAACAATCAAGAAGTTTACATCCCAGCAGTGAATCAGGTTTGGGTCTTAATTCTCCTACTAATTAACAATTTGTTGCTAGTTTTTAATTTAATTTTTATTACTAGAAAATGTTAATGTAACCATTGGTTTAAAAATCAAGTGTATAGTTGTGATTAATAACTCTCACGCATTAATAATGTTATGCCAATTATGTTTCAGGATGAGTTTCACTATCCAGACCAGAATCATGATGGAACTCAAGACCAAGGATTCATTGAACAGATGATGAAGTATGGTGAGGAAACAAATTTTCCTTGGATGGATCACAAGCAGTTCTAGACAGCATCTATTTGGACGAAGACGACAATGCCAACAATGTTATATCTCTTTCGTCTTTACCGATGATGTTGTTCTCATGACTTCTCTCTCAGTCACAAATCTTTGATTTGTGGTTATGTCTTATATTTTTAGTTTATCCAGTTTAATTATGTAATCTAAACCTCTTCCTATTTCAATTTCTGTACTATATTATATGATGATTTTGCTAATTTCCATATAAAAAGAGTTTCGGGTATGTGTCTTTCTCGGTTCATTGTCATTGTGTTAGGCTTTCCTAACATAGTCAGCCAAATTTACAAGTGTTAGTATGGATATGGTAGTGTTGTATATCTATAAAGATCTTTTCGTATCTATAGTTTTAATCTTCTACATGTTGTGTAGAGATATATGAACCCTTATGTGATTAATAAAGTATCAGTTCACACTTCACAATCACTTTATATGGCATGAGAGCTAATCTGATGCAAAACCCTAAATTTCTTGACGCTTTCCTCTTCTTCTCTTTATTCTTCTTTCTTTCTCTTATGAGAGTGAGCTCGACATTGGTGCAACTTTCCAGTTTGCACATCCGGGGTTTTCACTCTCGAAATGAAGCATTTTGCTCTTGATTATCACTTTGTTCAAGAGCAAGTGCAGAGCAAACAACTTCTTGTCTCTTATGTTAGCTGCAAAAAATCTAACTAGATTTGAAATTAAACAAACGAGAGACTGCAAAGATACTAAAGATAAGATAAAAGACAAATCCCAGGTCAAAGAAATTGATTAAAGAGAAAGAGATACAACTTCCAACAAGTAATAATTCTTAGGCCATAGAACACTAAGCAAGACTAACTCAATTCCATGACACTAATCTCTTTACTAATCAATCATTCATCAACTTCTTCTGAAGACAATCAAATAATCAATAATATAAACAAATATATATAGTCACTAATAAACCTCGTCAGCTATTTCTAAGGGTAATAGATGAAAATCACTTAAAGGTTTTGGTCCGGGAATTTCATCGAACAC
>NW_006238920.1:6863756-6864267 GCF_000375325.1 Capsella rubella | reverse complement strand
TCTACCTTAAACCAAGAACTCTAAAAAACTACTCACTCATGATCATGAAAATACAAAACAGTGAGTTTGATCTTTGTAAGAACATGATTAGAGAAAAGCATAAGACAAAACTAAAAGACAACAAGATTAAATTGCATAAAAGTATTTAAGATTCTTACAAGAACTCCAAAGATAAAAGTATTGTAAGGTCGAGAACCATGTCATGAATCAACATTTAGGAAGCTTATTGGGCTTGTGGTGACAAGTTCAATTCAACTTGTTTTAGTTGTTTCTTTTCAAAAATAAATAATTTGTGACCTCAATTTATTTGGGTTACTAGTTCTAGTATCCTTTTGAAAGCATAAAGGGTATGGTATTATTGGGCCAATCCTAATAAGATTTAGTTTAACAACTAACAAAAGCACAATTTAATTTGTATGATTTTTAATTTGTTTTAGTGTGTGAGGTGGAAAAAAAACACCTTAACCAAAAAAATCAAACCGGATTGACCATATTAAATGTTGTTTTTGTC
>NW_006238920.1:6862390-6863656 GCF_000375325.1 Capsella rubella | reverse complement strand
CGTTTCGAACGTGTTTTTAAAGTGAAAGTTAACTTCACAATTAACACTTGTTATCTCAATAATAAATACACAATTATTGTAATACATTAAGCTAATTAATAAAATTAACTCAAATTTGGAATACCAATTTTTTATAATTAATTTTAGTCACCAACTTGACAAGTGACAACCAATATGTGGACCTTTTCACTTCAGTATAAAGATATGTCTTGTATCTACATTGTAATGAAAAAAACCACATCTCTTTAGTGTAGTCATGGGAAAAAGAAGAAAACTTAAGCTAGCTTACATATCCAATGATTCGATTAGGAGAACAACACTCAGGCGTAGGGGAGACGGGTTAAAGAAAAAACTCAGTGAGATCAAGACTTTGTGCGGTGTTGATGCATGTGCAGTCATCTACGATCCAGAAAAACCAACTCCAGACGTGTGGCCATCAGAACCAGAGGTGAGCGATGTGATCAAGAGGGTAGATACGGAGACAGCGACGAAAAGGATTATGATGAACCAAAAGGATTTTCTCAACCAATGTATCGAAAAAGCCAAGAAACAAGAACGTAGAATGGTTGAAGATAACAAGGAGATTCGCCTTAAGGAAGCCATGTTCAAGTGTCTTGAAGGAGGGAAGATGGGAGACCCCGACATGAACAATAAAGATCGTCGTGAATTGTGTGAGTTTGTTAATAAGTATCTTAAGAATCTTTATTATCATAGGGATGTAACTCTCAAGAATCCGGATTTTGAAATTGGAGAGTCTTCTTCAAGGCATATGGTGCCATCCTATGTCCCGGTCATGGCACCACCACCTCCTATGGCGGAAGTGAGTTCTTTTCCTCCTTTACATAGTCTTGGAACTCATACATGAATATGATTTGGATTATTTTTGTGAGATATACATGAATCTTGTATATGATTTGGATTATTTTTTGTGAAATATACATGAATCATGTTTGTTTGTTGTGGTTATTTCATGTAATTTAAATCATAGGTTACATGAGTTTTATCATATGCTTTAACTCTCATGAACTAACCAAATATTTGCAGACCAACCAAGGAGCAGCTGATATTGATTTGCAGATAAGTAACAATCAAGAAGTTTACATCCCAGCAGTGAATCAGGTTTGGGTCTTAATTCTCCTACTAATTAACAATTTGTTGCTAGTTTTTAATTTAATTTTTATTACTAGAAAATGTTAATGTAACCACTGATTGAAAAATCAAGTGTATAGTTGTGATTAATAACTCTCACGCATTAATAATGTTATG
>NW_006238920.1:6859703-6862290 GCF_000375325.1 Capsella rubella | reverse complement strand
CTTTCGTCTTTACAGATGATGTTGTTCTCATGACTTCTCTCTCAGTCACAAATCTTTGATTTGTGGTTATGTCTTATATTTTTAGTTTATCCAGTTTAATTATGTAATCTAAACCTCTTCCTATTTCAATTTCTGGACTATATTATATGATGATTTTGCTAATTTCCATATAAAAAGAGTTTCGGGTATGTGTCTTTCTCGGTTCATTGTCATTGTGTTAGGCTTTCCTAACATAGTCAACCAAATTTACAAGTGATAGTATGGATATGGTAGTGTTGTATATCTATAAAGATCTTTTCGTATCTATAGTTTTAATCTTCTACACGTTGTGTAGAGATATATGAACCTTTATGTGATTAATAAAGTATCAGTTCACACTTCACAATCACTTTATATGGCATGAGAGCTAATCTGATGCAAAACCCTAAATTTCTTGACGCTTTCCTCTTCTTCTCTTTATTCTTCATTCTTTCTCTTATGAGAGTGAGCTCAACATTGGTGCAACTTTCCAGTTTGCACATCCGGGGTTTTCACTCTCGAAATGAAGCATTTTGCTCTTGATTATCACTTTGTTCAAGAGCAAGTGCAGAGCAAACAAGTTCTTGTCTCTTATGTTAGCTGCAAAAAATCTAACAAGATTTGAAATTAAACAAACGAGAGACTACAAAGATACTAAACATAAGATAAAAGACAAATCCCAGGTCAAAGAAATTGATTAAAGAGAAAGAGATACAACTTCCAACAAGTATTAATTCTTAGGCCATAGAACACTAAGCAAGACTAACTCAATTCCATGACACTAATCTCTTTACTAATCAATCATTCATCAACTTCTTCTGAAGACAATCAAATAATCAATAATATAAACAAATATATATAGTCACTAATACACCTCGTCAGCTATTTCTAAGGGTAATAGATGAAAATCACTTAAAGGTTTTGGTCCGGGAATTTCATCGAACACCTTCTAGGCATGGAATTCAAAAGTTCTAAACCAAGAGGACCAAGATTGATCTAGCCTTTTTTGCAACCAGTGAGTGAGGATCCTAAACAATCTAGCCCTAAACTCCATTACCCACCATCTAAATCACCCTAATCTACCTTAACCCAAGAACTCTAAAAAAACTACTCACTCATGATCATGAAAATACAAAACAGTGAGTTTGATCTTTGTAAGAACATGATTAGAGAAAAGCATAAGACAAAACTAAAAGACAACAAGATTAAATTGCATAAAAGTATTTAAGATTCTTACAAGAACTCCAAAGATAAAAGTATTGTAAGGTCGAGAACCATGTCATGAATCAACATTTAGGAAGCTTATTGGGCTTGTGGTGACAAGTTCAATTCAACTTGTTTTAGTTGTTTCTTTTCAAAAATAAATAATTTCTGACCTCAATTTATTTGGGGTACTAGTTCTAGTATCCTTTTGAAAGCATAAAGGGTATGGTATTATTGGGCCAATCCTAATAAGATTTAGTTTAACAACTAACAAAAGCACAATTTAATTTGTATGATTTTTAATTTGTTTTAGTGTGTGAGGTGGAAAAAAAAACACCTTAACCAAAAAAATCAAACCGGATTGACCATATTAAATGTTGTTTTTGTCTCTTAGTGGTGGAGGTTTCGTTTGTAATTAACACCTTTTTTTGAATAACCGTTTCGAACGCGTTTTTAAAGTGAAAGTTAACTTCACAATTAACACTTGTTATCTCAATAATAAATACACAATTATTGTAATACATTAAGCTAGTTAATAAAATTAACTCAAATTTGGAATACTAATTTTTTATAATTAATTTTAGTCACCAACTTGACAAGTGACAACCAATATGTGGACCTTTTCACTTCAGTATAAAGATATGTCTTGTATCTACATTGTAATGAAAAAAACCACATCTCTTTAGTGTAGTCATGGGAAAAAGAAGAAAACTTAAGCTAGCTTACATATCCAATGATTCGATTAGGAGAACAACACTCAGGCGTAGGGGAGACGGGTTAAAGAAAAAACTCAGTGAGATCAAGACTTTGTGCGGTGTTGATGCATGTGCAGTCATCTACGATCCAGAAAAACCAACTCCAGACGTGTGGCCATCAGAACCAGAGGTGAGCGATGTGATCAAGAGGGTAGATACGGAGACAGCGACGAAAAGGATTATGATGAACCAAAAGGATTTTCTCAACCAATGTATCGAAAAAGCCAAGAAACAAGAACGTAGAATGGTTGAAGATAACAAGGAGATTCGCCTTAAGGAAGCCATGTTCAAGTGTCTTGAAGGAGGGAAGATGGGAGACCCCGACATGAACAATAAAGATCGTCGTGAATTGTGTGAGTTTGTTGATAAGTATCTTAAGAATCTTTATTATCATAGGGATGTAACTCTCAAGAATCCGGATTTTGAAATTGGAGAGTCTTCTTCAAGGCATATGGTGCCATCCTATGTCCCGGTCATGGCACCACCACCTCCTATGGCGGAAGTGAGTTCTTTTCCTCCTTTACATAGTCTTGGAACTCATACATGAATATGATTTGGATTATTTTTGTGAGATATACATGAATCTTGTATATGATTTGGATTATTTTTTG
>NW_006238920.1:6857947-6859603 GCF_000375325.1 Capsella rubella | reverse complement strand
ATGAGTTTTATCATATGCTTTAACTCTCATGAACTAACCAAATATTTGCAGACCAACCAAGGAGCAGCTGATATTGATTTGCAGATAAGTAACAATCAAGAAGTTTACATCCCAGCAGTGAATCAGGTTTGGGTCTTAATTCTCCTACTAATTAACAATTTGTTGCTAGTTTTTAATTCAATTTTTATTACTAGAAAATGTTAATGTAACCACTGATTGAAAAATCAAGTGTATAGTTGTGATTAATAACTCTCACGCATTAATAATGTTATGCCTATTATGTTTCAGGATGAGTTTCACTATCCAAACCAGAATCATGATGGAACTCAAGACCAAGGATTCATTGAACAGATGATGAAGTATGGTGAGGAAACAAATTTTCCTTGGATGGATCACAAGCAGTTCTAGACAGCATCTATTTGGACGAAGACGACAATGCCAACAATGTTATATCTCTTTCGTCTTTACAGATGATGTTGTTCTCATGACTTCTCTCTCAGTCACAAATCTTTGATTTGTGGTTATGTCTTATATTTTTAGTTTATCCAGTTTAATTATGTAATCTAAACCTCTTCCTAATTCAATTTCTGGACTATATTATATGATGATTTTGCTAATTTCCATATAAAAAGAGTTTCGGGTATGTGTCTTTCTCGGTTCATTGTCATTGTGTTAGGCTTTCCCAACATAGTCAACCAAATTTACAAGTGATAGTATGGATATGGTAGTGTTGTATATCTATAAAGATCTTTTCGTATCTATAGTTTTAATCTTCTACACGTTGTGTAGAGATATATGAACCTTTATGTGATTAATAAAGTATCAGTTCACACTTCACAATCACTTTATATGGCATGAGAGCTAATCTGATGCAAAACCCTAAATTTCTTGACGCTTTCCTCTTCTTCTCTTTATTCTTCTTTCTTTCTCTTATGAGAGTGAGCTCAACATTGGTGCAACTTTCCAGTTTGCACATCCGGGGTTTTCACTCTCGAAATGAAGCATTTTGCTCTTGATTATCACTTTGTTCAAGAGCAAGTGCAGAGCAAACAACTTCTTGTCTCTTATGTTAGCTGCAAAAAATCTAACAAGATTTGAAATTAAACAAACGAGAGACTGCAAAGATACTAAACATAAGATAAAAGACAAATCCCAGGTCAAAGAAATTGATTAAAGAGAAAGAGATACAACTTCCAACAAGTAATAATTCTTAGGCCATAGAACACTAAGCAAGACTAACTCAATTCCATGACACTAATCTCTTTACTAATCAATCATTCATCAACTTCTTCTGAAGACAATCAAATAATCAATAATATAAACAAATATATATAGTCACTAATAAACCTCGTCAGCTATTTTTAAGGGTAATAGATGAAAATCACTTAAAGGTTTTGGTCCGGGAATTTCATCGAACACCTTCTAGGCATGGAATTCAAAAGTTCTAAACCAAGAGGACCAAGATTGATCTAGCTTTTTTTTGCAACCAATGAGTGAGGATCCTAAACAATCTAGCCCTAAACTCCATTACCCACCATCTAAATCACCCTAATCTACCTTAAACCAAGAACTCTAAAAAACTACTCACTCATGATCATGAAAATACAAAACAGTGAGTTTGATCTTTGTAAGAACATGTTTAGAGAAAAGCATAAG
>NW_006238920.1:6857064-6857847 GCF_000375325.1 Capsella rubella | reverse complement strand
ATTATTGGGCCAAGCCTAATAAGATTTAGTTTAACAACTAACAAAAGCACAATTTAATTTGTATGATTTTTAATTTGTTTTAGTGTGTGAGGTGGAAAAAAAACACCTTAACCAAAAAAATCAAACCGGATTGACCATATTAAATGTTGTTTTTGTCTCTTAGTGGTGGAGGTTTCGTTTGTAATTAACACCTTTTTTTGAATAACCGTTTCGAACGCGTTTTTAAAGTGAAAGTTAACTTCACAATTAACACTTGTTATCTCAATAATAAATACACAATTATTGTAATACATTAAGCTAATTAATAAAATTAACTCTAATTTGGAATACCAATTTTTTATAATTAATTTTAGTCACCAACTTGACAAGTGACAACCAATATGTGGACCTTTTCACTTCAGTATAAAGATATGTCTTGTATCTACATTGTAATGAAAAAAACCACATCTCTTTAGTGTAGTCATGGGAAAAAGAAGAAAACTTAAGCTAGCTTACATATCCAATGATTCGATTAGGAGAACAACACTCAGGCGTAGGGGAGACGGGTTAAAGAAAAAACTCAATGAGATCAAGACTTTGTGCGGTGTTGATGCATGTGCAGTCATCTACGATCCAGAAAAACCAACTCCAGACGTGTGGCCATCAGAACCAGAGGTGAGCGATGTGATCAAGAGAGTAGATACGGAGACAGCGACGAAAAGGATTATGATGAACCAAAAGGATTTTCTCAACCAATGTATCGAAAAAGCCAAGAAACAAGAACGTAGAATGGTTGAAGATAAC
>NW_006238920.1:6756807-6856964 GCF_000375325.1 Capsella rubella | reverse complement strand
GCCATGTTCAAGTGTCTTGAAGGAGGGAAGATGGGAGACCCCGACATGAACAATAAAGATCGTCGTGAATTGTGTGAGTTTGTTGATAAGTATCTTAAGAATCTTTATTATCATAGGGATGTAACTCTCAAGAATCCGGATTTTGAAATTGGAGAGTCTTCTTCAAGGCATATGGTGCCATCCTATGTCCCGGTCATGGCACCACCACCTCCTATGGCGGAAGTGAGTTCTTTTCCTCCTTTACATAGTCTTGGAACTCATACATGAATATGATTTGGATTATTTTTGTGAGATATACATGAATCTTGTATATGATTTGGATTATTTTTTGTGAAATATACATGAATCATGTTTGTTTGTTGTGGTTATTTCATGTAATTTAAATCATAGGTTACATGAGTTTTATCATATGCTTTAACTCTCATGAACTAACCAAATATTTGCAGACCAACCAAGGAGCAGCTGATATTGATTTGCAGATAAGTAACAATCAAGAAGTTTACATCCCAGCAGTGAATCAGGTTTGGGTCTTAATTCTCCTACTAATTAACAATTTGTTGCTAGTTTTTAATTCAATTTTTATTACTAGAAAATGTTAATGTAACCACTGATTGAAAAATCAAGTGTATAGTTGTGATTAATAACTCTCACGCATTAATAATGTTATGCCAATTATGTTTCAGGATGAGTTTCAATATCCAAACCAGAATCATGATGGAACTCAAGACCAAGGATTCATTGAACAGATGATGAAGTATGGTGAGGAAACAAATTTTCCTTGGATGGATCACAAGCAGTTCTAGACAGCATCTATTTGGACGAAGACGACAATGCCAACAATGTTATATCTCTTTCGTCTTTACCGATGATGTTGTTCTCATGACTTCTCTCTCAGTCACAAATCTTTGATTTGTGTTATGTCTTATATTTTTAGTTTATCCAGTTTAATTATGTAATCTAAACCTCTTCCTATTTCAATTTCTGGACTATATTATATGATGATTTTGCAATTTTCCTATATAAATAGTTTCGGGTATGTGTCTTTCTCGGTTCATTGTCATTGTGTTAGGCTTTCCTAACATAGTCAACCAAATTTCCAAGTGTTAGTATGGATATGGTAGTGTTGTATATTTATAAAGATCTTGTCGTATCTATAGTTTTAATCTTCTACGTTATGTAGAGATATATGAACCCTTATGTGATTAATAAAGTCTCAGTTCACACTTCACAATCACTTTATATGGCATGAGAGCTTTTCTGATGCAAAACCCTAAATTTCTTGACGCTTTCCTCTTCTTCTATTTGTTCTTCTTTCTTTCTCTTATGAGTGAGCTCAGCTAGCATTCCCTCTCCTACTACTCTAGTATTTTGTTGTGAAAACATTGGTGCAACTTTCCAATTTTTCACATCCGGGGTTTTCAATCTCGAAATGAAGCATTTTGCTCTTGATTATCACTTTGTTCAAGAGCAAGTGCAGAGCAAAAAACTTCTTGTCTCTTATGTTAGCTGCAAAAAATCTAACAAGATTTGACATTAAACAAAGCGAGAGGCTGCAAAGATACTAACACATGAGATAAAAGACAAATCCCAGGTCAAAGAAATTGATTATAGACAAAGAGATCAATTATAGAACTTCAAACAACTTCCAACAAGTAATTATCTTAGGCCATAGAATACTAAACAAGACTAACACATTTCCATGACACTAATTTCTTTACTAATCAATCAATCATCAACTTCTTCCGAAGGCAATTAAATAATCAATAAGCATTATGAATAATTATTTATAGTCACTAATAAACCTAGTTAACTATTTCTAAGGATAATAGATGAAAAACACTTAAAGGTTCTGGTCCGAGAATTTCATCGAACACCTTCTAGGCATGAAATTCAAAAGTTCTAAATCAATATGACCAAGATTGATCAAGCCTTATTAGCAACCAGTGAGTAAGGATCCTAAACAATCTAACCCTAAACTCCATTACCCACCATCTAAATCACTCTAATCTACCTTAACCCAAGAACTCTAAAAAACTACTCACTCATGATCATGAAAATACAAAGCAGTGAGTTTGATCTTTGTAGGAACATGATTAGAGAAAAACATAAGATAAAACTAAAAGAGAACAAGATTAAGGCTGAAACATGAGATCCATATTTTTAAAAGTACTTAAGATTCTTACAAGAACTCCAAAGATAAAAGAGAAATTGTAAAAAAAACATGAGATCCATATTTTTAAGGCTGAAACACATACATAAGAATGAAACACATACCTAAAAGAGATAATTGAAAAAAACATGAACCGAGTTTAACCGGGACAAACCGGGTCAAAACCGGTATTTTTCAAGCGAAAAAGCTTCATGATCGACCTGATGGTCGATTGGCAATAACTTTTGATCCGCTACTCCGTTTGATATGAAATCACAACATTTGGAAAGCTAATTCAATTTCCTATGACTTTGATGAAGGTATTTAAAGCTAAATCACAATGTAAAGCCTTCATATGCTGTGATCTTTTAAGAACTTCATATTGACCGTGGATAATTATTTCTCTAGATCTTCCTTTCATACTACAACTTTGGTCATTGCTTGTTCTTTTAAGCAACAAATATTCTCATCTAGATCATATATTTTATCACTCTTTGATTTCTTTATAACTCTAATCGTTGATTTATCCTTTTTTGTTTGATACAACAACTTGATGTTTATGCAACCTAAAACAACCTAAAAGCTATGATTATGCAACAAACAATGAGCACAACAAACTATTGAAACACTTAAAAAACACAATATATCATTAGCTCCAAGGACCAGCTTACTAATGCACTTATGCACTAAGCCTTTTCCTCGCGCTCGTTTTATAAATTGATTAACACGATTGGACTCATCAAGCAACGTCGATCTTGAGGGAGCGCATAAGTAAAGATGTAGTTATATTGTGTATCTTATAAAAATATATTGTGAAGATCTACTAGTATCTATACTTTAGATATCTTCTATGTTGTGTATATAAATACGATCCCTTATATGATTAATAAAGTATCGGTTCAAAATCTCTCTACATTGAGAAGACAAACAAAAATTGTTTTCATGAGGTTTCACTAATCCTCTAGTTAAAAAGATTGATATAATTAAACAGAGAGTCGGTATATTGAAAAGACAATGCATGTATCTATATATATAAAGTTAACTTTGCTCTCTTCTCCTTAAGCCACCTCATCATCCTAATCATCATCCACATCATTTTATTATTTAATTTTAATAATTTATTTATATCATTTTATTCTTTAATCTAAATATTTATAGTCATGTAAACAAGTTTTTAAAAAAGAAATATGAAAAGTTCTTTCAAACATCATCCACATCATTTTACTATTTAATTTTAATAATTTATTTATACCATTTTATCATTTAAGTTAAAGATTTATACACATGTAAACAAGTTTTTTCAAAAAAAAAAAGAGTCCTTTCAAATAATACTTATAATAAAATAAATATGTTAAATTAGTATAAAGTAGATTATACTAATATGTATGTTAAATAACAATAACAAATAACAAATATAACAAAAAAATAACAAATAAAAATAACAAACAAAAACATAACAAACCAAAATAAATAGATAATAAACAACAGATCGCCAAATCAATAAATACAAAATACAACAATCCGCGCGAAATCTACAAATAATTCTCAACTTTTGGACCAACATATTAAAAGGACCCACAATATTAACATCATCTAGATCTATATTTGGTGGGAGCCTTAATAACAAATTTTTTCTACAACTCTCCATAACACTTCTGTTTATGCTTACACATCGATTTATACTATAGACACTTAATTTCTCAACTACTATCGAAACTAAAATAAAATAGATTTTCTATACAAACACAACATGAGATAGAAAATAAAAATATGTTGTAGTGGAGAAAATAAGTACAAAATAAAACACGAATAAATTACTCATAAACAAAGTAATAAAATTCTCGCGCGTAGCGCGAGCAACTGACTAGTATATATATATAGTTCTAGGTTTTAGGTGATTACATATTAAAAACTAATCATATTTTTTTGGTGAAAAAACTTAATTGACCTAACTTCTTAAAGGTTCCCTCTAGGATTTTACAAATCCCAAAGGCCAAATCAATAGAATTGAAAGTTTTTATTTTAAAAAAACACAAACATAAATTTCCATCCCAAATTTAATCGAATCAATGATCTTCGAACTAAAAAAATGTGAAAAAAGAAAATACCTAACTACGTTAATTGTTTTGCAAATATTTTCTATATCAAAAATTCAAGATTTAAATTTCTTATCTTACAAATAAATATAAAATCCATAAACCATCATTTCAATTGAAATTTCTATATCTATGTTGAAAAGATCAGTACACTATTATGTATATTAAATAGGAAAAAAAAAAGTAAGATTGTCTCATAACTAACTTGAAAAACAAAATCATGGAAATCATTTTCTCCAAAAAAAAAAAAAAAGTTCGAATTCTTTTCCGAATCTTTTGACATATGTTTGGTCTTTTTAGCCTCCTAGTAAACCTTACCAATGATGAACATAACTGAAAAATAATCACTCACCAACATCATTACAACATATGACCTTTGCCTAATTCGTTCACTTTTAGTTCGTTATTATGGCAACCAATCCTAATAATTATATCACTTTTCTCCACCAGGCGATTCAACATTCCCATTACATAACAATTTTAGAAACTTCTCTATCCTTACTCTTCAGTTCATTGGTGTGGTCTTCAAAATAAAGTGTTTAGTTTCTTCTTCAACTAATATATACATTTATAGGTTTAGAATACGGTTTATCTTATTATTTTATTTTTTTTGCTTGCGGGTCGTTAAGAAAGAAAATGTTTTAAGAAATTATTATAATCGATATCATCATTAAGAAAATTTACCAAAATATAGATTTGATTGCAATAGTTATAAAATCTTTTAAAATAATTTTTATAGTTGGTTAAAAACTTGATTGCTTGCTTGTCTTTTCTTTGCGGTTACAATACTTGAGTACCGTCAAATCTTCCACTAAGTCTACTAATAATTATTCATGAACTTATCACTAGATAACGAATTCTCTTAAAAACTTCACTTATTTCACAACAATATACATAATGTTATTGGTGCTTTTTTCTAAAACCAATCATCAAACACTTGACCGCTTTATTGTTTTATTTTATTCCATTAAGGACAGCCTTCATATTTTGCATAGATTTGAATATCATTTACTGTTCTTAAAGCCTAAAGGTATACATTCTCCTCATCTTTAAAGAACTTTGCAAAGGGTGAGAACATAATTAATTGAATAAAAGACAAAAGAATTTTAAAAGATCTTGAATATTGTATACATTTTCGTTACAAAGTATCTACAACCAAAGGCGTAATGATACATTATCGAATTCAAGCTAAGTATACTGCATGTGGGTGAAGAAGAACATACTTATAACAATATGAATAGCTTTGATCACATTGAAAACATTGTTGGAAGTATCGATGAAACAAAGAAATGTGATATTAGATTTTCTTTTTTTTGAAAATGTGGAATAATGGGTTGCTTTGTATGTCGAAAAAGTTGCGATTATGTCGAAGAGAAAGGATCCTAAGTTTTTTTTACTCACCATCATCAATGATTTTGTCTTACAAAGGTTAAACTAACGTATCTCTCTATCTATAGATTATTATAGTGCGGTGCGAATGATTGATATTTTTCAATTGTTTTTTACCTTAACTTTTAACTTTGCACTCATCATTTTCAAGTACAAATCCCTAGGTAGTCTCTAACAGACTGACCACACAAAACCATACCGACAGATCTACCTGTGTAAACCTGTACGTGTGCGATGTATTTTTATATAAAGGATTTGATTTTTTCATATAATAATATTGTGTTACTCTCTAAACAGATTAAAGAATGTAATTAGGCATGTCCAAAATCTAACTTAACTATATTTCTAATCGTAACCGTACTGTTTTTCAATTATGATCATATGAAATGGTTAAAATTTTTAACCGTTAACCATAAAAATAAATCTGTCACGGTTATAAAAAAAATATTAACCGTAATCGTTATCAACCGTAACCGTATAAAGCTATTATTAACCGTACAGTTAACAATGACTGCCTGAATTTAAATAACATACATATATGCTTTTGCTAACTTTTGTATTTCATTTTTTTAGTCATCTAAGATTAATTTGTAATATTTTGGAAGGATACATAGAAAATAAAAAGTAAAACATAACTCGTTTATAAAGTTTTATAACTTGATAAGATAGAACCAATCGTAATTTCTCATACTTTTGTTAGATACTGCTATGTCGACAATTTAAAATGAGTGAGAGATCCAAAACCGAGTGACCGTGTCACCAATCTCGAAATGTAAAATAAGTCAAGACTAGGTCATGTAATTTAATGGTTTATTGTAGTGGATCCTTATATTGTATAATATCTAGATTGAAATTCATATAAATGCATCAGTATGAAACTATTACTTAAAAGAACAGAAAAAGTTATGCATATTAGCCAATTATCTAAATTTCTTTTGGGTGTTATACTTTATTGTAAAGAATCTGATGTGACTTATTTCGAAATCATAAGTCGGGCCACATGTCGCCTTGAGTTGAGAATTTGAGAGGGCTAGCTAGTTTTTTTCTTCCTTGGACATTATACGAGTCACTTGGTTTTTAGGGTAAGAGACAACTGAATCTTTAACACTCGAAGAAAATATTAGTGTCACGTCGAACGTCTTGTTGTTTCTATCTCGCAACATTGATGTAATTTCTTATGCAACAACCGGGTTTAAGTAACGACAATGTTATTTTCTTTCGTATGAAGTTTCTAAAGGAATAATAATATTTCGCAAAAAAAGAAAAAAAAAAAGTTTCTAAAGAGGAGACTAAAACCACAGCCAATGGGATAATGCACCTGAGGTTCTATATGTTCCACATATGTGATTTTATTATATGTTTTCTGGGACAACAAGTGCTTTACGATGTTGTTGAACCAATTTTCGTAATGATATTTATGCATTTTGTCTGAAATTTTTTAAATTTGTTTTTGTTTAGACTACAAAAAATACGATTAAGTATGCTTTTGATTCGTTATGTTTGTTTTCATCATTTTTAAATAAACTTGGTACTCTGTTTTGTTATGTACCCAAAAAAAAAAAATACACACACACAACTTAACCAAAATCAAACCAGCTTCCGGTTATCTGTAATTTATCGGTTCAATGTGAAGTTCAAATGTCACGAACGCAAATAAAACTTCTTGCGATAGTCTTTTTATAGTTTACCTTAAGATCTTAAAGAATAGTAATTAGCTAATTGATACCAAAAATAATGGTTACTAATTTTGAGCCAATAGAGATCTTGTACCAATTTCGAAATAATAACTGTCATTTGATGAATGGTTTATAATTTTTTAGTTAAACTAATTGAGTCCGGAGGAAAAGATTGTTTAAGTGAGAAAAGGGTGTTTAAGCAAAGCTGATTAAATTAATAATTGTGGGTTAATGATATAAAATGCGTAGGTATGTGAAGCAAATACATTGAACCCAATGGAAGACAAGACAGTACTCTTCTTCTTCTTTTTTTTATAATCCGCCGGTCTTATCTTTGATCACATGCTTATCAAATTTAGGGGCTTGTCTTTTCTCATTCCATGTCTACACCTTTGTTATTTTATTGACTACAAATGTACATATCTACGTGTATGAATAATGCATACATGATACATAAATTTTGTCTCTTTATCATATAGTTCGTATATAGACTTAGACTTCTAATTTTGTCTAATTAGCTTACAAGATTCCCTAAAGCAAAATGTTACATTAACGTTTAACTATTTATATAAATATATTTCTTTAAGTTGGTTTTTAAACAAGTGTTACAGTTGACAAATTAAGCATGCCACATTGTAGAATCTTAGTACAGTATTTATTAGGTTAATCTATGTGTTACTAAATACTAATCTTAACCTGAAGCCTTCGCTTGTAGTAATTATTAATTGAGGATTTGTATACAAAACTAGTTTTATCTTCTTTCTTTCTCTTTTTTCATATTTTGGGGGTTATGTTGTGTAAAAAATGAAATTAACATGAATTGAGAGAGTTTGGAACTTTATTTTTTTATTTTTGACGGCGGATTTAATTCAATATTTAAGAAAATCATTGGTTGCCGACAAAAAGAGAAAAAAGAAAACATCATTATAGTTTTAATTGAAAAAAAAAAAAAGAATAAGGTTTTGGGTCATACGAAATGGTTAGACGCGGAAATAGTTGAGAGAGAGTAATGAAAAAATGACATGTTCATCAATAATAGAATTAGGCAATCTAAGGACTTTGATCATTTTGTTTTTGCATTTTGCATATATTTTCATTATACATACATGCGAATGTTCCAACAAATTCTATTTGAACAATTTGTTAAATGGTAAGTGTGAAAACCTTTGCATACACTGCAACGAGACAACAAAGTTTGTCTCTGTGCATTATTATTCTTACTCGTTCTCTTCTCTCCCTCCTCCACGTTCTACATTTGTCTCTTCCTATAGAAATTATTAACATTTTATACCTAATTGTATACGAAAATTTATTTTAAAATTCTACTTCAGATAAAACTATAGAACAAAGTATTAGTGATTTAACAATGCATGTGAATGACGAAACCCATGTGGCGTTCAAGTTGCAAGACAAAGGTTTAGTTAGTTATACTGAATTCATTATTCTACAATTCATCAAAATATTTGTATGTATAGAGTTTAGTTTCTTGGGCAGTTCATAAGCAAATCTAGGAGCGTCTCGTACGTCGTTTCATAGTAATATTATAAAAAATATATATATATACGTTCTTCATCATACTATACTATAAAACAATATTTATTCCTTTATGTATTTTAAACAATAATAATAATGTTTGGTTCATCACGTAGAGCCAATGATTGTCGCCATCGTGCAACCTCCGCTGATCATGTATTTTATCTTATTTTGGGGGCCATCCATGCGGATACATAACTTTCAACAAACACACATTTACAAAACATGATAGCCCTCTAAGTAGTTTAACTTATAACTTGTACTCTCTAACTCTAATAAGTTGTTTAACTTATAAAATGTACCAACATTTTGAAGTGTTAGCTAGTCGTAAGAAATTATTAGTACTTGTAATTATAGAAAAATATCTTACATCCGGAAAGGATGAAACCTTTTTCCTATCTATTGAATTTGAAGACATTTCCTAAAACCCTGACCTATTATATTACAAAGTTTTAAAAGAAAATCTAGATAAATGGACATTGCTCTTTTTGGCATGACTAGTTTGATGCCTTTAGGTTGCTATATTCAATGGACATGGCAAGCTATATATATATATTTATTTATTTAAATTCACATTTTTAAGTTTTGATACAATTTTAATTAGTTATTCAAAATGAATTGTAAATTTCGAAAAAAAGAAGATTATTACTGGTTAAGAATTATTAGAAATTGTTAGTCACAAAAATTAGTACTCCGAGAGTATATTTTAGTTTTTAATATCTTTTTCTAAGGAACTGAGAGTATTTTATCTTTAATGTATATGCGTGTGAAATTAAAGAGTCAAAGTACAAAAATTTAGTAGTTGATTAAAAATTACTCCTATAAAATAGCTAGATCTTCTAGTATACTCAATCTAAAAGTAAATATACTTAACAATAAATAACACTAATAATGATAGGTCATTAAAAACGCGTAATTTAAGCGTATTATTGTAAATATACGCTGTTTTACTCTTTTAATACTTTGACAATTTAACTATTCATTTCAAAGTATTAATGTTCATATAATGTGAACAAAAATAAAATAAAAAACAGTCTAATAATACCATAAATAACGACGATATGCTGACTCACAATTACGGACTTTAGCAAGTTACCTTTCACTATCGTTTCAAGTTTTCCAATTGGTTCAACTTTCCAAAAGAATACCCAAAAAAAAAAATTCATATTTTTGGAAACTTTAGAGAAACCTTCATAATTATTTTCAAAACTATTTTAGAAAGTTTAATTATGAACATTATATAAATGTCATAACATGCATGGTATACATAAATGTCATGCATGATAAGTAAACAAATGGTGAAAAAAAATAAGGGAAACAACGAATTATTTTAAGGTAAGAGACAAAGTCTCCTGCTAAAGTGGGAGAGGTTTTAGGAAAGATAGCTCAGTGCTACAATGAGAGAGATAGATAGAGGACAAATATGGAATCTTACCAAGTTTTCGAGTCAAACAAAATTAATCATTTTCTATGAATATATATTTTTTATAATTGTTATGTCTTTGACATGACATGAACGACATCTAGCTAGCTCTCTCTCTCTCCCTTCTTTGTCCTCTCTTGCCTTATGCCTTCTTCATTCTTCTAACACTATAAGAACACCCACCACATTTCTCCTGCAACTCCCTCTTCTCTCCTCCTCTCTATCTCTCTATCTCTCAAAAACAAGAGAAGAACAAAGACACAATAATCTCTCTTTCTCTCTAAGAAGAAAAGACAAAACACCAATGGAAGAGTTGGGTTCTATTTGGTTTTACCAAGAGGTTAGTTTGTCTTCTTAACATTCTCAATAGTCATTTTTGTGTAATTGTTCTACCAAAGAATCCAACATTTATTTGCAAGAATGCTATGTTCAATTCTAGAGTCCCAACATATTTAGGAATCTAGCTTTGTCTCCTTAATTAAGAGTCATTGTTCATTTGTGTGTGCTTAATTACTTTGGTTTAGATTAGTTTCTTGAGTGTTAATCTCTCTAATGTTTAACTTATTTTTAGTTATCTCCGACATTATAAAACCTCTAAGATCTATGAAAATCTATTAGAACAATCCATTTCACCTACATAAAATGTGACTTCTTGTACTTTTCTGCTTCCTTTTAACACCAAAAAGACTTTTTTTTTTGTCTTTTTATTTAATTATTTTCTAGCCATGACGTTTATTACTTTATATAATATATAATATATTGTTTGGTTTACATTTTAATAACGTTTCGAGTGTATTCTACTATTCTTGACCCCATGAACACAAGGTTTGTTATTAGTAAAAACAATAAACCAATGTATTATTAATTATTTTATCACTATACTTTTTCCTAGATGTTGATTTCTTCAATGATTCGGCCAATCTTGATTTTTTTTTTCTTATCAAACTTTTAACCTTTTCTTGATATTATTACAGAGCATGGATGAATTAAGACAAAAGCTTCAATATAGTTCCTTTGAGCTCGAAGCTGTGAAAGCAAAAGCTAATGAAGAAACAAAGCTTCATCAAGAAGAAGTAAAGAACCTTCTTCATCTTCTCAAACTTGCTCGTCAAGAAAGAGACGAAGCTAAAGATCAATTACAAAAACTTCTCACGATCAAAACAAACTCGAGTATCACCGAGTCAAACTCACACGGTTCTTCACCTGTCGACTCATTCTTCGAACCGGTCTCGTCCCCTGAATTCTCCAATTTCAACATGGTGTTACCGGAACCGGTTAACCAAATCAAATTCAAGAACCGACAACAACAAGAACCTGTGAACCGGAGGATCTTGAAGAAGGTTGATCCAGTGGAAGCTCTAATGGATGAGATTGTTAAAGGCAAATCATTACCGGAGAAAGGGAAGCTTCTTCAAACTGTGATGGAGTCTGGACCGTTGCTTCAAACACTTCTTGTCGCCGGTCCACTTCCACGGTGGCGTAATCCTCCGCCGCTTCAACAGAGTTTTAGGGTTCCTCCGATCTCGAACTCTTACGGTTGTTTGCCGACTACGACAACGACGACGTCGTCAATGCTGAATTTTAGAGGCTGTTCTGTCTCTGGAATTGCTACCGGAATTGAAGTTGCCACCAAACGACAAAGATTTCATTAGTGTTTTTGTTGTTACAATTATTTTTACTTTTATTGCTCTGCTTTTGTCTTTCTTTTTTTTGGTTATTTAGTTTAGTTGTTTGGGATTATATTATTGTAAAGATTTAAAAGTGGATTTTGAGGGTTTCTATTAAATATTTGTGTGTAAATTGGAATATAAATCGAATGTTAGGTATTCATAACTAAGTTTGGTATCAGGTTTACTATATATTATGTCATCCAAATTGGCTCTCTTGAGCTAATTTCTTTTATTGATGATAAAAGAAAAAAATACATATTTGCGCGGTTATGTTTGTAAATGTAATTTTTACGAATGTTATTAATAAAAGAAAAGACAAGAGAGTAACCTAACCAAAGTGGTATAATGGTAGTTAAGCCTAGGACCTTTAAGTTTAGTACCTAGGTGAAGGGGATTGCACTCCTATGATCTAAAGTGTGTATGAATTTGATTCATAGTACTAATAACAAAATTGTGTTGCTTGGACTTTTGGGGTCCAGCACAAACTATTGATACCTTGTGTGTTTACGAGACACTTCTATCAAAGGGTTTATTCATTAGCTGGAAATAATTGGCTTTGGCTCATATGAAACAAATTATCCATAACATATGAACACAATAAAAAATAACTATTTGAAACTCAAAACATATTAGAGTTTATGATGGAAATATGAATTGATTTCATCGACTTTTGTTGGACATATATTTTTGGCCTGGAGATCACTGGTGTGCCTAACTCTCACACAGTTGTAGAGCAGAAAGATCAAAGACTAAAAGTGGAGACAAAATCAAGACAGAGGACTTGGTCATGTTTTAAGAAAAGTATTCTAGTAAAGACAATGTGGGTTGGATTATGACCAGTGTTGTGGTGGCTTTTGGTCATGTTTCTTGTACAAAGTTAGGCGGAGAACATGTTCTGTTTCCTTAGTTGCAACTGCCATGGACGGCCATCAACTTCAACCAGTTTGAAAAGAAGTTGCATTGTTGTGTTGTTGTGTCCTCAAAGCACTGTTACATTAGTTGAAAATAGTAGAACGTTTGGCTTATTTCACAGAACTTGTTGATGTTTATCAATATGAGCAACATCTTTGGGTGATCATGCATTTCTTAAAAGAGTTTCATGGGCCATTATTCAATTAGTAAGACTAAATTATAGTTGGGCCATGTGGAGAACTAGACTTTTACTGCCCTAAGTGTTAAGTGGGCTTTTCTAAGTTCATGAAAACAAAGTAACGTTTTCCTTCATCTATAAATATTTAGAGAAATCATCAAAATCTGTTAATATACTTCTAAAGTCAAAATACGTTACAAATATGCAATCACTATATGTAATGTATTCAATAAAATACGTTACATTCTTGGGAACAAGCTCGAGCGGTTAGAAACAAAACTAGTTACGTTACGAATGACTACATTTTTGTTTTATTTTTGTCTCGTTTGGATTACTTCAAACAACAAAAACTCAGTCATTAGCAACAAAAAGAAAAAATACTCAGTCATTAGCAATTTTTTAACCGGTTGATAATTTCTAAGGATAATTATGAATTAATTTGGTTAATATAATTAATATTATCCATACAGATAATTTTTATCCGATTTTTTCTCTAATTAAATGTTTTTATCTTCCTTTATCAATAACTTCTCTCTTATCCACTGATAATAAAATATAAAAACGGATTTATTAATGGTTTATATACTATAAAAAGAAAAAACTTGTTTATCAAGTTTAATAATAATCATACACGAAATTTATTATTATGAAACTAGAACACGAAAATGCTTTATAACAATAGACTTAAGTAATTGTTAAAGAAATATGAATCGACTAATTAATTAAGGTATTATTGTCCATAATTTATCCACAAGTTTTTCGTTTTCGGTAGATAATTTATCCATAAATTGGTCAATGTAATTATCTACAACATTAAATTTTTTGTCAAAACAATTATTCATAACATGGTCAAAGATTTGGCTTCCCAAAATCTCTCATTTAATACCTGAATACAAATCCTCGACCACTATATATATACGTTGCATCTCTCACCCTCAATACATCACCATATCAGAAACGTTCTCAATCTTTTCTATTTGCTCTTTCTTTGCCTTCTAATTTTTTTTGTGCTTTAACAATGGATTTGGATCTTTCACCGAGGTTGCCTAAGAAGGTGTACGGAGGAGATGGTGGCTCATACTTTGCATGGTGTCCTGAAGAGTTACCAATGCTCCGAGATGGTAACATTGGAGCCGCTAAACTCGCTCTTGAGAAGTATGGCTTGGCTCTTCCTCGCTACTCTGATTCCCCCAAGGTTGCTTATGTTCTTCAAGGTTAGTGTCGTATGATCTTCTTTTTTTTTATCACTTCATACACTCTCTTTGTAACGTTTTAGTCAAAGTTATTAATTCAGATCTATAAATCATAAAAGTGTTTTAAAGTATAATTTAATGTGACTTTATAGATGATAGATCTATGCATGTTCTGTTTTTTTTTATATATATTTTGCTTCCATTATGGCATTATTATTTGGTGAAAATATGATAATATGAATATGGTTTGGTGATTGTAGAATTGTGTGATGTGTGATACGAATATATCAATTGTAGAATTGTTTGATGTTAAGATGAATATATGTTACGGTTCTTATATAATTCATATACTGATCATTGTCATTATTTTTTAATATATAAATATGATGTGATTTGGATTTTTGTTATTTTGATCTAGTCCAATATATATAGACTTTACATATATCAACTTGTAATAATTTTCAGGAGCTGGAACAGCTGGAATCGTGCTCCCTGAGAAAGAGGAGAAAGTGATAGCAATCAAGAAAGGTGACTCCATAGCCTTGCCTTTTGGTGTAGTGACATGGTGGTTCAACAATGAAGACACTGAGTTAGTCGTCCTCTTCCTTGGCGAGACTCACAAGGGTCACAAAGCAGGACAGTTCACTGACTTTTACCTAACCGGATCCAACGGAATCTTCACCGGATTCTCAACTGAATTCGTAGGAAGAGCATGGGATCTTGATGAGACCACCGTGAAGAAGCTTGTTGGTTCTCAAACCGGTAATGGAATCGTGAAGGTTGATGCTAGCTTGAAGATGCCAACACCAAGGAACGGTGACCGTGAAGGGTTTGTGTTGAACTGTCTTGAGGCTCCTCTTGATGTTGACATTAAGGATGGAGGAAGAGTTGTTGTGTTGAACACAAAGAACCTTCCTTTGGTTGGTGAAGTTGGGTTTGGTGCTGATCTTGTGAGGATAGATGGACACTCTATGTGCTCTCCTGGATTCTCTTGTGACTCGGCTCTTCAAGTTACTTACATTGTTGGTGGAAGTGGTCGTGTTCAGATCGTTGGTGCTGATGGGAAAAGAGTTCTTGAGGCACATGTCAAAGCTGGAGCTTTGTTCATTGTTCCTAGGTTCTTTGTTGTCTCCAAAATTGCTGATTCTGATGGCTTGTCTTGGTTCTCCATTGTGACTACTCCTGAGTAAGTTTTTATATATATAATTTTTTTAACTTCTCTCTTTTGGTTACATATTTTTTTTACTCTTACTCACATATTTTTTTTTTGACAGTCCAATTTTCACACACTTGGCCGGGAGGACATCGGTGTGGAAGGCTTTGTCGCCGGAGGTTTTGCAGGCGGCGTTTAAGGTTGATCCGGAGGTGGAGAATGCTTTCCGATCTAAGAGGACCGCTGATGCCATTTTCTTCCCTCCTTCCAACTAAATCTTGGAAGAACAAGAAGAAGATTTAGTGGTTTAGTTTGTTTTAATATGGTTTAAGCAAATGTTATGGTTTTTATGGACCTGTGTTTTCTTTTTTCTATTTTGTTTACAATTCATAATAAATAAGAAATGAAAAAATATTTCTTTTAAAGTTTTTTGAGGATCCAAACAATGAAAAACAATTTCCTGGATAAAAACTTAAATATCTAATTAGCTAAAAAGCCTAAAATTACACTTTTTAAAAATAGTGTATAAAAAATTAAATTATTACTGAATAACATAGTGTATAATAAATATCTGATTACATTTTTTCTTTTAAGTCCAATAGAAATTTAACGAGGAAAATAAATAAATAATTTTTTACGTGGACATATTTTGTCATTGAAATTAAAATACAGAAATATATTTAAATTACACAAATGAATATTCCTATATATTGGTCAATTTTATTTAATTATAAAATGCAGCACTATATGTCTATCAGATTTGTACAAATAATTATACCGACCGTTTCGGTTAGGTTTGACTTATTGGGTTTCGGTTTAATCGAATTCTCTTAACCGGGACTCAAGATCGTGGACTCGTCTCTCCCAATTCGATGTCGTCGCCGTGTGAGTCCAGAGTTGAAGAATACTCTCTTCGTCGCTTTGTTCCTAGTCTTCGTCACTAACACAATCAAACGACGAGACCATTTTAAACACCGTCGGAGAATATTTTCTTCAAAATTATCTCTTTGTTTGATTGTGTTATGAACCAGTCTCTGAACGGATCATTAGAGATGGTATTGTGTCCTTCAGTCTCTATTCAATAGTATAAATAAACGATTTGGTTTGGTATTATTGGAGATTTTTGAAGGTGTTTACAAGGTGTTCGATGAAATGCGTGAGAGAGGAAACTGCAACCGAGGATCGGTATTTTCAATTAGCCTTATTGGGTTCTTACAACGAATCGATAATGTGACGAGGGATATGAATTATGAGAGTTAATCTCTATCAAGCTGTGACCTTTTCATGGTAAGATCAGATCTTTAGTCATTTTTCATGCTCGTTGAAGTTTATAGAGTAGAAAAATTGGAAAAAGCTTTAATCTTTGGGTTTGTTAATATTACAGCTTAGCAAATTTGATGAATTAATATTCAAATCTTGTGGAGAAGTTATGATTTTTTTGTGCTTTTGTATGATTCTTTCTCCAAAACCAAACCACTTGATAATGTGAAAAAGCTATCACCTGCTCCATTTCATCAACTCCATCTTAACAATCTCACTTAGAATATGTATATATACTCTTTTGAGAAGCTGATTCTATCATCACAATCAATTACTTCAAACAACAATCTTTGCATCTCTGATCATCTTTCTTCTTCAATGGCAGGTCAAAAGATACTTTCTTTACTGGTTATAGCTCTTGTTGTTACTTTTGCAGCTGCGGCTCGGCGTCTTGATGAAGAAGATACATTCTCGGCTACAGCAACCTCTGGCTCTGCCTCAACTGCTGGATCAGGATCCTTTCCTGGTTCGGGTTCCACAGGAAATGGTTTTGGTGCAGGAACAGGGTCAAGTGGTTCAGGTTCTACTGGAACTGGTTTTGGTGCAGGTACAGGATCAATACCATCAAGTGGTTCAGGTCCTTTGACTACAACTGGTCCTGGTCCTTTACCAATTGCCGGCTCTGTTCCTGGTTCTTTACCGGGTGGTGGTTCAGGTTCTTTGCCTACCACTGGTCCTGGTCCTTTACCAGCTGTAGGCTCTGGTGGTTCAGCTACTGGTTCTGGTGTAGGCGCAGGTGCTGGTCCAACTTTTGGTGCTGGTGCGGGCACCGGTTCAGCTCTTGGTGGTGGTGCGGGTGCTGGTGTGGGTGCTGGTGCTGGTGCGGGTGCTGGTGTGGGTGCTGGTGCAGGTGCTGGTCCAGCTCTTGGTGGCGGTGTAGGTCCTGACAACACATTGGTATTTTTTATGCACGATATTCTCGGTGGTTCAAATCCCACAGCCAGAGCTGTAACTGGAGTTGTTGCAAACCCAGCTTTAAGTGGCCAACTCCCTTTTGCTAAAACCAACGGTGCAAACCTTGCTGTAAGCAACGGAGTTCCATCAGACAGCAACAACAACGGGATTGTCAACAACAACAATGTCCCTTTCCTCGTTGGATTAGGTGGAACCACAGCCAACATTCTTCAGGACAATGGAAACGGAAACAACAATATTGTAAACGGTTTCAGTGTTGCTAGCGGTGGTCAGCTCCCAAGTGGTTCCGCTCTTCAAATGCTAATGTTTGGGACAATGACTGTGATCGACGATGAACTAACCGAAGGGCATGAGCTTGGATCTGGTCTGCTCGGGAAAGCGCAGGGATACTACGTGGCGAGTGCTGTTGACGGAACTAGCCAGACATTAGCCTTCACTGCGATGTTTGAGAGTGGCGGTTATGAAGATAGTATAAGCTTCTTTGGGGTTCTCAGAACAGCGGTTTCTGAATCGCATTTAGGAGTTATGGGAGGTACCGGAAAGTATGTGAACGCGAGAGGATTCGCGATTGTGAAGACGTTTACCGGATCCAGCGGGAGCGGGGGACCGCAGAATCTGCCGCATCAGTTCACTGATGGGCTTGAGACTGTTCTCCAATGTACCGTTTATCTTTCTTACTAGTTTTATTTTTCTTCTTCTGTTGGTATTTGGGAATGTTTGGTTTGTGTGTGATGATGTATCATTTGTAATCTAAGTATGAAAGTTGTGTAAGAAAAATTGTATTTACTTCTTTATTTCATTTTCTCTCAAAATTGCTTATTTGTTTGGACTTTGGAGCAATACTTAGATTATTCAGAACGTTTATTGCAGTTATACATACATCTCATAACATGTTCATTCACATTATGCATTACTAACCAATTCAGTCATTTGTTCATAACATGTTACATGTTCATAAGAAAGGCTTTAAGCAAATGAGACAAGAGTTCTGTTGGCTTGCAGAACTCTCTCAAACAAACATCGACAAAAGTCATATGGGCCTGAGACAAAACTATAAGGCCCTTACAGTTTCAAAGCCGGTTTCACATTTAGCAAATTTTGTTATGAAAAAAAGGACTCAAATGAAATGATAAAAGATTTGACAAAAATGTCAAAGTGGATAACACTTGTTATGAATCAAATGAAGCAAAGCGCATGTCATGTTTAAAAAGTGATATAATGATTTGATGCTTCTATCATTAGTTGCCGTCAATGAAGATTTTGCTTGGTGGGAAACGTGAAAGGAGTAATATGACATAATGATGTTCAGTCATTTTGTTGCAAATTTGCATGGCTGAAAAGTGGAAACTTTGAATCAAGTTTTGTAGATAAGTTTAAAATATAGATTTATCTTGTCCTTTTATAATATTATTAGAAACTCACCAAAACTATAGTTTTCCAGACTTTGTAACAAGTTATGCAGTTACTGATTTTATAATTAATTCATGGCACTTTAGGTTAAGTGATACAGTAACAATTTAACACCAAAACATATGTGTAGAGGGATGTTACAGTATTACAAAAAAAACTTGGGGGTAATAACATAAGATTAAGTTTAATTCTCTATTGGTTGTAAATTTCTGAAGCCAGTGGTCAATGGCAGCTTTATTTTAAGTAAGTTTCTCGAAAAAATCTGTTTCCCAAGTTTGTAATGCCAAATTTGTACTGATATACCCAAATAGGAGTAAAAACTAAAAACTAATATTACATAACCTCGTTTAATTTGTTTCATCGCCAAAGGTTAATAGTTCCATGTTTATTGCTTACGTAAGTTGTTAATTGTCTTAGATTCCACGGATATAAAATTCAACGTATTATATAATTATATATTTTGAGACGAACATGATTAGTTTCTTTGAAATAATCGACGAATATAATATGCTTAATTAAGGTTAAATATGAATGATTAATTGTTGAAAGACGAGTGTACCAATAAATATCGTATAGTATATTTATTTTTTTCTAACTTTTTCCTTTTATATCTTTCCGGCCGCCCAAATAGTTTTAGTCTAAAGTAATCTATAACAAAGACAAAACGACAATAATGAAAAATCAAAATTTCTTCCTATCAACAACACTAATCATGTCAAAATAAATATCAATGACACTTCTAAAGACTATACTGTATATATACGTAGCTATCACTAGGTTAACAAACTAGAGTAAAATGTTATCTAGACTTTTGTACTAATACGTCGATTCTCATATTTCCAGTACTGACTACAAGTCTACAAACTCATATGCATGTGACCAAACCATATGCCCTAGAAGAAGTACTAGAACTCTAGAAGTATCTCAAAAGTTGGCTTTAAGCGACCCACGAAAATGTCACGTATGAAGAAGTATCACTAAGCAAGTTCTATGATTAACTAAAACATGTCGTTATATGTTTAGAGAACAATAGAACCAAATTTGACCCACCGTGAATATGATTGAAAGAAGCACATGTTTCGACGACACGAAAAGAAAGAAATATACAAAACTTTTTTTTTCTTTTTTGGTAAAAGAAATATACAAAACTTTGATATATATATATTAAGTGTTTTCTTACTTTTCACTGTTTGTGAAATTATAAAATATCAACAGCACGCCGGACAATTCAGTGGTCCTCATGTTACGCATATCTTTTTTTTCCCCTCATTTTTTCCGATCCCCACACATATGCAAGGCACTTGTCTGTATACTTATTGTATCTCTACAGTTTCATTTTCATAATACTATTTGAGAAGACTTTTAAAAACATTCGAAGTATTTACAATGGCAATTTACAGCTACTAAACTATTTTAAGAAGGTTTACAAAAAAAAAACTATTTTAAGAACTAAAAATATAAACTTAAAGATAAAATTGTATCACACAACCCACAAATAATAAAACCTAAAACCATCCATATAACCAAACATGCGATAGGAATTGATTAAACAATTTTTCTGTATATTTATTTATACATGTAAAAAACATAATATTATTTTTAAAATTTGTTTAATCTGTTTTCTCTATATGAATTATAAGATATTTTTAGTGAATTTCAAAGGATTTATTTCTATTGAAAAACCATGAGCTAAAATAATGGAAAAAAAACTGAACGAGTTTAAAGCTTTAACATTGAGAAAAACCTGAAATTTGTGTTAAATTTTGTCTCTCCAGATCGAAACTTAAGGAGAAAGAGAACTTAAATTAGATTATTGAATATGCGGTACATATAAATTTACATTTATGTATATATAAGAGTAGAACACTGTAGTTTCTAAAAAAAAAGAGTACAACATTGTATTTTCTTATTCACTTTTGGAACACAATTAATTCAGTTGTAAAATTTAAGATGAGGAGCCTCTTTCAATTTACATTCAAGATTCTTTTTTTCTTCATCATTCTTGTGTCAGGTTTGTATTTACATTTTAAATTACTTTAATATATGAAAAGAGAAATTTTCCAAAATAAATTCTTTATGAAAATCGTGCTATTTTTTCAAATTATAAAATTTATTTAATATTTTATTTTATATAAACTATGCAGAGTAATTTACTATTATATACTATCAATTTAAACCATTTTTCATTACATAAACCCGTAATATTGAGTTTAGTGCTTTTTATTTCAAATCGAAAACT
This sequence comes from Capsella rubella, assembly GCF_000375325.1. Taxonomy (NCBI): domain Eukaryota; kingdom Viridiplantae; phylum Streptophyta; class Magnoliopsida; order Brassicales; family Brassicaceae; genus Capsella; species Capsella rubella. The sequence continues at coordinate 6,835,708 of NW_006238920.1, read as the reverse complement.
AAGAACTTGAGTGTAGTAATGTTTTGAGCTAGACTTTAGAATTTATGCCGGCAGACATTTTTATATATTAATTTTAACTTATTATAGTTAGTTAGTTTGCTTATTTATAAATTTATGATATTAATATATTATGAAGAATTATAGTTATGTAAATTTAATAAAATATTATCTTTCTCAAGAATAATTAGTGAATTAGAAAGAATTTATCTGATAACTTAATATTCACTAAAAATATATATATATTTTAAATAAATAACTGATATTTGTGTTTAAAATTACAGCAATAGTTGGGAATGTACAAGCAAAACACCAATGTTATCTCACTCTATCAACCAAATCTGGGAAATGTGTTTATTCGGCATGTGAAAAAGCATGCAAATTAAGAAAAAAGGCAGCCGCTCAGTGCCAAGCCAATGGGGAATGTAACTGTTTTTATAGTTGCAAACCATAATTAGGTTAAAATTTTTATAATGTAAGCTCATATTATTCGTTTTTTAATTTCCTTAATATTCTTGTTGTAATGTTTGGATAGAAATTTTTGGTAACAAATATGCCATTATTGCTTAAATAAAATTTTCTATTATACTTAATTTATAAAAGTTTTTTTGTTACTTAATGTTCGATGCCGCTTTTTCTTAGTTTGTATAATTGGATGTTGCTCTAGTTGTTAATTTTATTACCAATTATAAAACCAAAAATTGTAAATCCACAATACCAAACTTAAAATCGCCAATGCAACAAATATATACAGCATTTAAGTATATGTTTTTCCTCATTGATTCTATATATTTTGATCTGTTTTTTATACATTGATGATAACTTGTCAATGTAATGAAAACAAAAACATATATATATTCTTCAAACATATGCATGTTAAACTACGTACATCAACTTAATGTCGTATTGGTATGGTATCATTAATCACACAAGATGAGAGATGTCTTATGACAATATCTTTTAGACTAAATTACAAGACACACAAATCAAGATTTGAGGAGAGAATAGTTAGGAATGTGAGGAAATGGAGGAGAAGAGGAAGAAGGAGGCCAAAGCTGAGCGAATTTGACCTTTGAGATGCTTTCTACTACTCCCACAGGTGTTATCTTTCCGACCACAGTCACCTTCTTTGTCGCCAAATCAATGGTGTATGAGGTCACACCTGTCCCATACCAAGAAGTTGTAAATTTCATCAACAAATTACTTGTATAATTTATCTATAACTTAGTCAAAAAGTTGTCCGATAATTAGGAAAAGTCAAAACACTAAACTTCAAAATTAGGCTCCTAACCTATATCTGTTTTCATAAAATATTTTTCTTTATTAGACAATATTTTACATGTGGTCGTCTATATATTCATTGAATATTTTCATCTGAATCGTATATAAAATATGGCAAGGTTACTAGGTTAGGTAGCTTTGATAAGATACTTAATTCTATGGAATGAAGAGAGTAGATTCATTAGTACCTTCCATTTTGGAGATATGCTTTCTAACCTTCCCTTCACATCCCTTGCAATGGATCGATACCCTCAAAACCACAACCTTCCAAAAATAATAACTAAATAAATAAAATAGGTAGAATGAAAAAATAACAAAACAAATAAAAGAGAACCATATGTTATATAATTATGTATGCTTATATTATTTGTAGATTTATACAGCAAAATAGGTACCACATATCCACTATGCGTAAAATATCTATCATGCTACTTGCCAAATCAAATCATAAAATGTAATTTTGAACTTTGGAGCCAAGAAGATATAATGATTTAATTTCTACTAGTGATATAGTCTTACTATATATATATATATATATATATATAACACCTTCGTATTCAAACTCTATCAAATGCTTTGGTTAAAGAAAAATAATCAAACCTGATCATCAGTGGATGGAGCAGGCGATGAAACATTGGTTACAGAAGAAGAGGAAGAAGAAGAAGAAGACGAAGAAGAAGTGATGTTGCAGTCACGTAAAGTAATCAAATCCTTAGAACGATCAGATGATGATGATGATGATAACCAAAGGTTGTCCTTATCATCATCTTTCAAAGACTTATGATCTTTAAGTAGATACCTCGAAGATGAACTTAACAAAGAGCTTCTTGATCTCCTCAAGTCACTTACATCAGCAGAGCTTTTCCGGCGAAGTTGGACGTCACCACCACCGTGAGCCAAAGCAATCTTCCGACGAAAACCGCTTGAAGATTCAAAGGAGTTTCTACAACTCATGTGACGAGGTATAGGGATCAAAGGCATCTCGGAAGAGAAACATGGAACGGTTCTGTCCTTATTGTTATTATTACTAGGGTTTTGGCTTTGGAGGTGACTTTCGAATGATCTCCGGCCGCCTCTGGTGACCTTCCCGTCGTGGCGGAGTGTACTTGTTCGTACGGCGGTTGATGCCGGAGAAGAGCAGAAGATATCACTTATTCTCATTCTCTCTCACTTTGTATCTTTATCTCTCTTTTTCTCACTATAACACTCACTTTCTGTCTGGTTGAATTTAAGGGAAAAGTTGGTCGTGTGATTAAGCGACTAAGAGCACCTCCAATGGTAAGCACCATTGGAGGGTGATAATCAATTTTTTAAAATTAAATTTTTAAAAATAGTGTTTATGTGTTGCTTATAATCACAACTTAAGCTATGGTGCTTACAATATTTTCTTTTTTTATGATTATAATCATTACATATAATGATAAACAACGTGCTAAAGATACATTAAGCATCTCCATTGGAGGTGCTCTAATACGAGTTTTATATAGGAAGGGTTAAGAATCATTTCAACTTTATTTTTGTAAAGAAAAGTAAGAGATATTATTATTATAGATTGGGTCCTATCTCATGAGAAGGAGTGTGTGGAAAGCATTTCTTGGATCAATCTTGAATATGCACCTTCTATATTGCTATTTTACTTTATTTGATTTTGTTTTTTGTTTTTGTCCCAAAATTTGATGTATTATTATTTTATTATTTAATAGAAAGAAACATAACAACATAGTAACTATATCATATCATATAAGGTTTATAAAACTCGGCTAAATTGTATTATATATACTGTTAGTAGTCAACTTCACCATTGTAATTGAATTTATAGTATCGTTATATATTTATGTATATAAAGTTTATGTTATGATCCCTGTTTAAAATATATCTGCCTATTTTAGATTATTATCTGTGTAATCGTTAGATATACCATATCCATTTCGATTAATTATTAATGGCAGTATAACATTTTTATCGGTTATTAAATATTTAGATTAATAATTTTATGATATTTTTTTACAAGAATTTATGTTCAACATTTTATGAAAATCATAAATTTGGCTTTAATTTTTATTAATTTATTAATTATATTTTTAAAACCAATATTATAGTTTTGTATATTATATTGTGTTTTTCCATTAACAGAAATGAAACCATACATATAATTAATACTATATATTTTTATTTTTTTATTAGTTTAATAGAATATCCCTAAAACTAATCTTCAATTAATTTTTGTTTAATCCCGAATTCTTGCTAGGCGCTAGACCTACTCAACCGCCCCGACTAGCGCCTAACGATTTTTTAACGAAGGGTTATGACTAATTAACACATGAAAATGCAGTAAGCAGTCTGATCAGTATTAATAAATAAGTAATGTACATCGAACTCGTATATACCCACTAGGTACTAGTGAGGTGGGGACTATATCTAACGTTGAAAAAGCTGTGATTCAACTTTTCGTAAAATGATTACTATCACTAAAACTTATTTAAAACTTTGAACCTAGCTACTAATCTCACAACCGTGAGTCCGTGATATAAACTTAGTGACTATTAAAGTTTAATTGGAGTTTGGGATTTTACAAACCATTATGCTAGATCTACGTACATGTAATTTGTTAATAATACTCTTTAGATGTTAAAACACGTATTGTTATATAGTTTGTGATATTTCGAAGAAAGTGTAATAAGCTACAACATACGAATTTGGTATTAGAAATACATATAGATCATCTCCTTGCTACGTGAATGTCTCTCTCAACATTCGAATTTGTTATAGAAAACTTTGTAATGCTTCACTAATGGGCCAGTTGGCAGATACACGAGCCTTCTTTTGTAGACCAAATATAAACTTAATGGGCCTTCACTTCTCTCTAAATCAATCACTTATTTAAAATCTAGGTTTTAACTTTTAAGCAATTTATGTTTGGAAGACGTTTTTTTTTCTTTCAAATAATTGAACCAAACCTTTATAGTTAACATGCAGTTAAATATTAGAATACTGTCTTACTCATTATTTTATTACGTGATGGAAACTTATGATAATTAGATGGTTAGTAAAATGATTAGCTCCACCAAAGTGGATTAGTCATATTTTTAAGTTCCATATCCTAGGATGATACTTAATTCAGTTTCTTGCATCATTGCTTGATTTGTTAATTTATTTTCACAATAATTAAACTCATCGTCCTGTGTTTTCCTAATGTGTTGTATTTCCTAATGTTTAATAGCCAACAAATTATTTTCTCTATACAGTACTATTAGTTTAAATCTCATATCGTTTAGTGTTGTGATCTTCATTGCTCATGGGATCGACATCTAAATTACTACGAGTCTACAATGTTTGCATTTGCAAATAGGCGATTTAAAGATACAGCTTTATTTTAAGTTAATTCATGAAATGAAAAAGTTGTTGCTTGATTAGGAGAGAAACTATAGATAATCTATGTACCAATATTTTATAAAGATTTTATATATGGGACACAAGGCATCAATCATATTTTATAAAGATTTTTTTTAACAATATTAACACATGAGAAAAAGGTTAAAAAAGTGAAAAATAATTGTAGAAAAGAGACATCGAACCCTCCACCTATAACAAAATATGGGACACAAATTACCAAATAAGCTAAAATATATTATATTGAGTTATTTGCACAGAAGTTCACTTATCTCAGACATATAACAAGATCAATAACTTTCAAAAGTTGGAGTGATATATGAAAAATATTGTTCTTTTACACCCTAACAAAGTTACAATATTATCTAAATTGCCATGCTAACTATCTTAACTAAACACTTCTTCCCAACATCACTCTCGATTCTTTCTTTCTCCATTTTTCTCTTTCTCACTTATTCTCTTTTCCTATTAATAACTTTATGTAGATAATATTAATATATTTTATAGTAATTCTTCTACAATACACAATGGTTAGATTTTATCTACATTTTAAGATGCATTTTGTTATACTTAAGAATGAATTATTATATTATACATTGTCCAATTCTAATTGAAAAGACCCGACCCGTTTTTTTTTTTAATTCATTAATTAATAGTCTCATACCTACTAATTAACCTAACCGAATTAACCCAACAATAAATCATCATGCACAGCGGAAACATATTAAACCAACATTAATTAATCATAATATTAATTAATCAATCATTCAATAACCACAATTTACACCAGCAACCTAGCATGCCTCTAAACCAGGTTCCAACAACAATTAACATATTCATAAACATAACAACCGAGACCCTAGATCATCCTCCTCTCCTCGCCATGATTGCACAGATCACACTTTACCTGCACCACAAACACAATGAGATGCGTGAGTATTATCACAAATACTCAGTGAAGCGATCCTCCCATCCACTGGGCTATACACACAAGCACTTAAGATCACATCCATACAACAACAATGTCACAAACAACCAAAACAGGCAATCAAAAGCCCAACTATCGCTCACAGAAAACTAGTGTCGGTCGACATTACCAAAAACAGGTGTCGGTCGACACCAAAAGCTGGTGTCGATCGACACCACCAAACTGCACTTCGATCAATCGAATGGTGACGATCGACACCCTCCTGGTGTCGGTCGACACCCACCCCCTGAAACGCATCCAACGACGATCTTAGCCACCAAAGAATCCCTATAGCACCCACACATCACCTCCCACGACGACACAACCCAATAACAATCACATAAGGCCGCACAAACACCAGAAAACATCACAAACACAAAGGATTCAATTCACAAGTCACATAAACACAAATCATGTAATCTTAACGCTTAGATAAGCCATAGTCACGCACTCACTTCTTTAAACAAGAAGAACAGCAACGAAAACAAAGAAGAACAAGGAAGGATCTGCCTCCTCTAACACCACACAACACGGATCTAGCCTCTACTAGCCTTAAACCACCAAGAACACCACCAAGCACAACCAAAGACTCACAAAAACCTTCAAAAGCTCTAGAACCTTTTTTTTTATCTCTGTAAGTGTTAAAAAGCGGCTGGGAAGAGACAACACACGACCTTCCCTCTTTTAAACACGACCTAGGGTTAACCAACCCAAACCAAGCCTCAATTGAACCGACGATTTAAAACTTAAACCGTCAAACCCAAAATTACTAGTGTCGATCGACACCCGACCACGATGTCGATCGACACCACCCGGATTTCCAGACACGGGCGTTACACTAATTGACAATTTTTCTGTTGATAATTGGATCAATTATAGTATGTTTATGGATATACATACTTGAGTTTGATCAGTAAAAAAAATGAAAACCTAAATGATCAAAGAATTGGGGTTGGTAATTTGTTCATGAATAACTATTTTTAGTGGACATATAATAATAATTGATTAATCCTAATTGATCACACATGATAAGATTTGCTCATCTACGTGATTTGTCCATCTACTAGTGAACAACTTGTTGAAGAAAAATGGACGCAATGATATATACATCAACTAGTAAACATATTATAAGTGTAGAAAAATGTCCATCTACAAGTGAACAATTAGTAAAGAAAAAATGAACATTAAGTTAGAGTTCATTAATACATATACGTATTAATACAGATACATATGTTGGAAATTTAAAGTAAAATATATATATATATAAATATGTATGTTGGTTTATGTTTATTATGCATACATGGACAAGTATGAGAAATTCCACATGAAAATGATAGAGAAGTGTATCCACAAGTAATACCTACAATCATAACCCACTAACTAAATTTGTCCAAAACTAACTACAACACAAACGCTCGTTGCTTTTTGGTCCAGCTTTATGAGGCTATTTTTATCAATTTTGTGTGCAAACAGTTAAAAAACTTGGACACTCTTATATAGTGACTTAATTGATATATCTTAAACTAAAAGTGACTTAATTGGTAAATCACCCTATTATATTTCATTTTTTCTAAAACATTGATAGTTTGGTTTTTTCACACATATTAAGATAAAGTTATATACTTGTTTATAAAATAATTTATGATTACTGTCTTGTGGAAAAAGAAAATATAAACTATTAGATAATTATCATGTGGAAAAAATCATAAAGTAAAAATATAGTTTTAGTTTTTAATTTACAAAACTAATATTTTGGAAACAATTTTTTTTCTAAAACATTATACTATGAGAAATAGAAGGAATGTAAGATAGATCAATTACAGAATTATTAATATCTAGAGGGGGTACATGTCTTACTTCCATTACACATAGATCCCCTCCGACAATATGTCACCATTTCTTCGAACACGCAAAAGGTTAAAAGATTTCTAGATCATTGGAAAGTAAATAGGAAATATAACATAATACAATGTAAAAACAACTTAAAACATTTTGGTAACATAAATGCACAAGTATAGCCCAATTTTAAATATGATAATTTGGTAAACCAATCTAAATCATAAATATTTATTTGTTACATATGGTGTGAATGAGATCATAAACATTCGTTTTTTTTTTTGTTCCTTCTAACTATTACTCCTTTTATTTTAGAATAGATGATTTTTTGCCGTATTTTTCTCAAAATTAGATGATTTACTCACAAATTTATGCAAATTTAATTATATTTTTATTGATTTCAATTTATATTCTACATATTGTTTTTTTATTGGTGAATTATTTTGTTTCATTGTTGTTGTGATGAGATTATATATTCACTTTTTTTCTTAATTGGTAGATTTATCAAACGAATATGTACATGTGATCTATGTCAAAACATCTAGAATTAACGCAACTATGTAACAGAACTACGCATCTCATTACTCACTGATATAATAATTTTTTACAGAAAACCAATCGATCGATCTTTATATTGCTTTCAGCAATATCAATCAGCTGGACAGCGGACCTCTTGGATTAGAATCGTTAAATGCATTGTTTTTGCTGCTTTTTTTTTTTTGTTAGATAACAAAATAAAATGAAAATAATAGTATAACTTCTTCATTGATATTATAAAAAACATGATAAATATTTAGTTTAGTAAGTAGAATCCTTAAAGCAAAGAATTGACAAAATTAAATAACCCATTCCTATAAAGCAGATTTATGGACGATAAAGCGAAAGCAGATCCGTGTAATTAACACTAACCATTGTTCACATTTAAAAAGTTTAAAGTGTCATTCTTGAGAATAGTTTTAAGATCAGTCCAAAAAAAATAAAAGAGAATAGTTTTAAGAGTGACATTATACAAGTGATTCTCAGTTTCAAATATAATATATGATATACAGTGTTTTTAGAGTCTTTCACCCTTTCTTTTATGTCCATTTTGAGTCGTTTATCGTATTTTATTCCGTCTTTCGTGTCTTACGAGTCGTGTTTTGAGTCTTGAGCAGGGGATAAGCGGTTGGAGCAGAATTGACGCGTTTTGGACCAGTTTCGGGCAAGGAAGTGACCAGTTTCGCTGATGCAGAACATGGACCGATCGGTCCATCACCCAGACCGATCGATCCGACCGGACGGACATTCCAGAAACAAAACGATCGATCGGTCCTCACTTCCGATCGATCGATCCTATCACCCGGACAAGATCCGGCGCCTAAAGACCGATCGGTCCATCTGTTAGACCGATCGGTCCATTCCAATTTCGGTTTCCTTAACCGGAGTTAACTTCTATTTTCTTCTGGAATGGATATTAAAACCCAAAAAAGACCTGTTTTTCATGTTACGCTTTTCACAGCAGTTTTTCTGAGTTTTAGACTTGTAAGCAACATCTGGGGATAGAGATTGATCCTCTTTGACAATTTGGAGAAGATTTCTAAACCTTTTTCTTATTCTAATCTATTGAATCATGTTTACTTTAAAATCTATTTGCTTTGTTTCAATTGCTATGTCTGAGTAGTCTTTAAATTGGGTTTTAGGGTTTCAAGTAGGAGAATTCAATGATTTGATAGATTAAATGTCTTAGGGAATTCTTAATCATTAGGTTCTTCAATTTACATGTTCTCAATGCTAGAATAGGATTGATCACCCTGTTTTAGAACTTAAGCTTTTATGTGTTTCAGAGATGTTCGATAAAATGCTTGAATGAATGTAAATTGAGCATTGTATTTCTAACCTGCGAGAGTTGATGTTAGAACGCTTTGTGAACCAAATGAACCTGTTTGATAATGCAAATTTGGCTAGGAAATTACAAATGAGAGTTTAGTAATTGAATAGTTGAATTTAGTGATTAATGTCTTGAGAGAGAATTAGTCTAAATTTATGTTCATGTTTAAGAACGGTTCTTCAAGTTTGAATTCCTTATTGCTTTTATTTGCTAATCATTGATTCTCTGAAAATACCCTGCTGCCCGATGCTTTAATTCATAAGTTTCAATCTCTCTTTTATTTGCATTTTTATTTACAAAACTGAAAACCAAACGAAAACCCTTTTCCGCTTTAGCTGATAACGAGTCTCGAAAGTCTTTAGTGTACCATTGCTCCTTGTGATCGATCCCGCAGATACTTTACTTCGGTTAAGTTATCGGGTTAAATACTCGAGTAATCAATATATAATTCTACATTTCATAGAGACTTTTGTTGTTGGTTATATATTTCATTTATTTGATTAGTTGATTACATATTTGAATCCTTAACTAAAGATTCAATGAAAAAAGCTAAACTAACAAAGTAGAAATTAAAGTAAAGTTGCCTCGTCAAAGAGTCGTTATCCCAAATATAAAGGCATAATCCCACTATATAAACTCGAACTCATGCTAATGCAAATTTTGTAAATCATACTTATTATGAAAAAAGTTACAAACTTGTTTATTTATTTGTAGTCATTGCCTAAGTCTTCGTCCTTTTTTGTTTTTTTTTTCTCCTATTTATAATCACATCTTTATTGTAACGCGTCTCAAAATATTATTTTTTGTTTATGGATGTGACATTTATGATTTTGTCCTTCTTACTTTTGTTTGATCTAACTTAAAGCATCACGATTTTGACAAGTGTGACATTGCGCTTTTGGTATCAATGAGAAGTATCACTTCGCACCATATCATGATACCCAATTACATAAAAGTTACTTACTTACAAGCTGTTACTTGGTGAAGTTGTAGTGGTTTTATTTTACGTATCTTTCAAAGGTGGTAAAGAGTTTGATAGTCTTAGACAACTAATTGAAATACTTTTAAGAAGTCTTATTAACTTGAAAAAGGAAAAAAAAAGACAGCTCTTACAAAAGTGATTTTGAAAACCCATTACTAAATTATTTCTATATTGAGGATAAAACAAATGTGATACGGATTCGTTTTGTGGATTTCGAAAGTGTAAGGAAATAAATGACGAAAGAGACAAGTAATTATATTGATCGATTCCATTATATATATTTGACATTTTGTAACGCGAAGGGTAATTTAATTTACGCGGTGTTGTCATGCAAACACCATTGATGTAACCAGCTGTAGTTAGTAAATTTACTTAAATGTGATAAATCAAGTTTCAAGATTGAAAAATTTATGGAGAATTATAATCAGCAAAAAAAGTAGAAATTGTTCTAGTTCTTGATTAAAAAATAAAATAAAACAAGGTCTAGATATTAATTATAGTATCATCAAGTAATATTGTACGTTCATTACTTAAAACAAAATTAGAAAAAATTAGAAAAATTGTTTTCATATTAATAGAGTTAGTAGTCATGCATCGACGCGTCTAGTGTTAATGGTTTAGGTGACTTTGGGAGGAAACGTAACAATTTTGTTTTGACAAAGATATGACTAAATAAAATACACACGAATGGTCAATCACTATTTGGTCTTATTCACTCGTTTGCATGGGAATTGAGTATCCATGACTCACCATAACGACGGCTCGAACAAAATAAAATATTCTACACTTCAGAATTAAGTAATCGAAAGTATTAATTCTATGTATAAAATACTGCATACATGTATTAGAATTTGATTATAATTTGGAAAAATAGTCAAAGTTGGATTGTATTTAGAAATTAGTATTTTTGGCTCGACATATTTTGGTATGCAAGAATTTAGACTTTGACTTCAAATATAGTTTTAGACTTATTGTCCTCTGCCTATATGTGTAAAGAGAAACAAGCCAAGTATGTAAAAAAATGATTGTAAGTTTATACACACACCATTTCGTAAGTTGTATAATTGTATTCATAGAAGCCTATGTTAAAGTTTAGTTAATATGTAATGATATGGTTGGTTTACATTTCCAAGAATTGTGATGATCATTTAGATCATGATATGTGGTTATCTATCTACCTTACACGTCAATCTAATTTTAAAAGGCATTCAAAATAATATATGGTGGAGCAATTAACATTTTACACTATCTAATGGGAAAGCAAACATGTGAAAGAACACTAGATTATAAACATGCTTTTGATACGATTAATTGATTCCAAGAACAAGCGTGTGATAAAAAAAAATTGGATTAACTGTTTTTAACTCTTATTTTAGATTGTGTTAAGACTTGAGAGTCATAACACAATGTATTAGTTTGTAGTTATTAACTAATTAGGATAAAGTATGACGTTACCTTGAACTAAAATGTAAAAATTAGTCAAAATTTTTCATGATCCTTTGTAAACTTTTACATGCATGGATTGGTCATGGTCCGATAAAATCCATTAACCATAGTTTGATATATGAAACTTGGGATGTGTTCCACTTCTTCTTTTTTTCAAGAAGTGATCATAATACTCCAATTGAGTTTGATGAATAATATTGTTTCATAATTTAGTTGCGTTGTTGTTATGAGACTTAATTAGTAGTTGAGTCCTAAAACTCGTCTAAACCCTATATTAAAAAATAAGGCATTAGCTGCACTACCCGAAACTCTACAATTCAATTTTGTCGTATTCATATTAACAAATTGCTTTTGTCTTATTCTTTATTCTTCCACATCTATTTCTACTACTCCATTGCATGGTCTCTATTCGGATATCCGTTTTTTCGGAATAGATCGCATCGGATCACGGATTTCGGATAGATGGTCTCAGAGTTAACCACATCTATGTGTATATATAAACACACGGTGAACCTTTATACTTTATAGACTAGTGTACTCAGTATTCTCATCTCCCACGTTTTTGTTATTCCTATACTCAATACATTTTTCATATTAAACTACTTCTAAAGTCACCACTATAAATACCATTACATACAAATCATTTCCCCAGAATCTTCACTTCATTGCATAATCTAACACATCAACAAAAGAATGGTCCTCTTCGCTTTATCAACAACTTCTTCTTCTTCCTCAAAGCTAAAACAACATTCACACCAAAGCTTCTCCGAGTCATTAATGGAACACAGTATCGAAGACGCTGAAAATATCATACACCGATGGATTTCACCACCCTCTTCTTCTTCTTGCTGCGTCTCTTCCCTATTCTCATCCGCAAACCGCGAAGAAGCCAAACGATTCATCAACGCAGTAAACACTTTACATTCTGGTATGATGAGACTTATCTCAATAAATCCAACGTCTACCAAACTAATCCAAGCTGAGAATCTAATGCGTCTCTCAATGAACCATCTCTCCAAAGAGTTCTACCGTATCCTCAAATCGAATCGACGCTACCTTGATCCCGAATCAGTCTCCATCCGTTCTTCTTCTTCTTCTTCTTCAAGAACGTCAGACTCTGATTCTAAAACCATGGATGATCTTAAAATGATAGCTGATTGTATGACATCATCAGGATACTCTCAAGAATGCTTCAAGATATACAAAAGAATACGTAAATCGATCATCATCGAAGCGTTAAACCAATTCGGATTCGAGAATCTAACTCTCTCGCAGATTCAGAGACTTGAATGGGAAGTTATGGAGAAGAAGATACGTAAATGGCTAAGAACAATAACAAGAGCTGTGAATACTCTGTTTTACGGCGAACGTATCCTCTCCGATCACGTCTTCTCTTCATCGTCGTCGTCGATTCGTGAATCTTCGTTTTCTGAAATCACATTACAAAGCGCTTTAGCTCTGTTTACTTTACCGGAAAAAATGGCGAAATGTAAAAAATCTCCGGAGAAGATCTTTCTCACTCTCGATGTTTATCAAACCATAACAGAGCTTTTGCCTAAGATCGAAGAGATCTTCAGCTCCGATTCAACGTCTTCTGTGAAATCACAAATCGATTTAGCTTTATCGAATCTTAAAGAATGTGTGGTTTCGATGATCGACGAATTCGAATCTTCGATTTCTAAAGAATCGTCGAAATCGTTGATCTCCGGCGGTGGAATCCATCAATTGACTAGGTACGTTATGAATTTCATCGTCTTCCTCGCTGATTACAGCGATTCGCTCTCCGACATCATCGTCACCAAATCGTTACCTTCGCCGGAGGAGGTAGAAAACTCCGGTGGTGATTCGGATCCGGTGAAATCGCGAATCGCGTGGCTGATTCTGTTCTTACTCTGCAAAATCGACGCCAAGTCTCGTCTCTACGACGACGTGGCTCTCTCGTATCTGTTTCTCATCAACAACCTCAACTACGTCGTGGTTAAAGTCAGATCGTCGAATCTGAAGATGGTTCTGAGTGAGGATTGGGTTGAGAAGCATGAAGCGAAGGTGAAGAAGTACGCGGCGAAGTTTGAGGAGATCGTATGGGGAGAGACGATGGCGTCACTTTCTGATGATGTGACGACGACGGCGGAGGAGAGGATTAAGCGGTTTAGTGATGGGTTTGAGGTGGCGTATAAGAGACAAACCGGGTGGGTCGTACCGGATTCGAAATTGAGAGATGAGATTAAACGGTCTGTTGGGATGATGATTATACCGAGATATTCGGGTTTTTGTGAGAGGAACCGGGTCGGGATATGGGGGAATGTCGGATTTGCCCCTGAAGATATTGGGAATTATCTCTCGGATTTGTATTTTGGGTCTCGTGTATCAGGGAGTGTTTCGTCTGTTCATTCTTCTGATTCCTATGTTTGACACACGTGTGAGTTTACTGTGTGATAAAATGATATTATTTGCGGTAATTGTTTTGATTAGTTTTGCGATTGCAATGGAAAACTATAGTTTAAAATTGAATTATCTACTTTGATTTTGTAATTACATACAAATCTTTGATCTAATTGTTCGATTACTTTGTTTCGTTCTAATTACATAGCTGCATACAACGACCAAACGAACATATCTAATATAAACTGGACCAGTTCAAAGTTATGAGCATAGAAAACACTCGACATATACTAAAAGTATATGGCATTGGTATATAAAAAGATTATTCATGTTGTATGCTTTAACCTAACAATAAGACTAAAAAGTAACTATGATTATATTGTTTAACTAAAATCATATTGACCATAATTTTGGATCATCTTATGATGTTTTTTGTTAGTAGTAATGATTAGTGTGTACTTCATGTATTTATTTGTAAGATTAGTATTTTAGTGTTAAGTTTTGTATAATTTAATTTGAAACTAAAGAATTTTGTAAGTTTAAAACTTATTGTATATTTGTGAACCAGAGTTCTTCTTTTAAAAGAGAGGCAGAGAAGCCATTAGCCATCTCATAACCAACGTAAACAAAAAAAGAAATAAATCAATTCTGAAGTCCACAAAACATATTTTTCACATTTATTTTGAAGATATGTATCATGAAATACACAATTAATCATATCTTAAAAGCAATTCAAATATATCAAACACATGCATGGGCATTCATTCCCTAGTGACTACGTACATATATATATAGCAAAGCCTCCTTCCACTTTTGTACGTATCTTTCTCCACATTTGCAAATCAAGCACAAGGCGACTTTGATCGATGGCTTCAAATCTTTCTCTCATCGTCTTCCTCGTAGTAGTCTCTCTCGCTCTATCTTCCGCATACTCAACCAAGAAGTAATTAACACACCTCATATATATGATCTTGTTCAATATTGGCTGCATGAAATTAACTACATCCGTATATTTTTGTAGACATGAAGATAAATCTTATGTTATGGCTAAGAATGGTCATGGATCGTTCATGACCGTTGTAGAAGATGTGGTAAAATCTCCAAGTCCTCAAGCTCTACTCGATGGTTCAAAATCGTTTATTTCGAGCTCTTCAAGCAAAGGTAAAAGAACTTCTCTAAACTTAAAGAAACTTGCTTCATTTTTTTTCATTTCGATAAGAGATTCTTAAACCTATTAATACACTAAAAATTGCAAGGCTCGAAGACGAAGAAGAAACATAAGAGCATGAAAATAGGATCAATCGATGTCGAGACATGTCTCCGTATCACCGTAGGAATTGTGGGTGCCATGATGCTCATTTGTCTTATATACCATTGTTGTATCAAAAGACCCAAAAGGTAACTTAATTGTTACATGTTCTATATCTCTTTGTAACTCATCTCATTACATATATATATTTTCTCTATAGATTAGTTTTGTTTTATTAATGAATTGCTAAATACGTACATAGGTCACTGGATACTCAGACCTCATCGCTACCATGACCTGATCAAGATTTGCTTAAGCTTTTTTCTTTCTTCTGTTTTTTTCTTATCTTTATTATTTAGTTCTTTTGAGTCATGTCCTTGTGATCATGAATCTAGTCATCTAGATATTAAATAAAGTATCAAACTCAATAATAAAATTCATTCAAAGAGTATCAATATTAACTCTGATGATGAAATTGATTACGATGAAACTGATTTGTAATAATGTATCAAACTCAACAAACATATGTACTACTATTTTTTAACAATTTTTTTTTATTTTTCCTTATTTTCTTCTTAAATAAGTAAGAGTTCAATTTTACATTTTACATTTTGACAACATTCTCAAAATATCTGATTTAAAACCAAAAAAAAACAAATCCTAAATAGATTAACGTTTCAAAATCCCTTGATTTTGGCTATTTTAGAAGTAAAAATTTGTCTAAAGTTCTTAAACTACAAATATAACCACATGCTTTTTAAGAACTTGAATCAAAAACCTCAAACATAAAAATAGTCAATCAAAAACATACTTCCTTAGAGAACCTCCAAAAAACAAAAACAAAAAAAAATCAAACATCACATTCTATCAAATTTACAAAACAAACAAAACTAACAAAACACAAAACACAAAACAACACATAACACAAAACACAAAACACAAAACACAAAACACAAAACAAAAACAAAAACAAAATGATGCTATTATTTAAACCATCTTCAACTCTAGGAAGAAAATTAAAACCACGTCCATACCAAAGCTTCTCTGAGTCTCTTCTAATAGATAGTATCGAAGCAGCTGAAACTCTCACACGCAAATGGATTTCTCCTGACCTATCTAGTTCATCTTCTTGCTCCCTCTCTTCGATTTTCTCAGCCAATAACCGCGCCGAAGGTCGAAGATTCGTAGAAGTTACCAACAGCTTACAATACGCTATACAAGGAGTTGTCTTGGTGAATCCTGAATCACCAAAACTAACTCGTGCGCATAATCTTGTAACCATCGCTATGAAACAGTTGGAGAAAGAGTTTTACCGTATTTTGAAATCGAATCGACGGAATCTTGAGCCCGAATCGGTATCATCCGTTCGATCTTCTCAATCTTTCAACGCTAGGAATAAAGTGTCGAAATACTCCCAAGTTCCTAAATCCGAAGAAGCTGATGTAATGACTGATTTGAAAATGATCGCTGATTGTATGATCTCGTCCGGTTACGAAAACGAATGTGTCAAGATTTACAAGAAAATAAGAGGATCAATCATGGTTGAAGCGTTGAGTAACTTAGGGTTTGAGAATCTTAGTTTTGGCAAGATTCAGAAACTTGATTGGGACAGTATGGAAAAGAACATCAAGAAATGGTTAGAAGCTACGAAAGTTTTAATAACAAATCTTTTCGATGGTGAACGTATTCTTTGCGATCATGTTTTTTCGCCTTCTGTCTCTGTTGCCGAGTCTTGTTTCACGGAGATTACGTTAGATAGCGCTTTAACACTCTTTATATTCCCCGTGAGCGTTGCGAGATGTCGAAAAACCGTAGAGAAGATCTTTCTTACTCTTGATGTTTACCAAACGATTTCGCAGCTTCTTCCTCAAATCGAAGAGATTTTTAGCTATAATTCGACTTCTGCGGTTCGCTTACAAGCCGCTGATTCTCTCAAGAACCTAGGCGAAGCGATTAATTCGATGGTTGCGGAATTCGAAGCTTCGATTACGAAAGAAGCTTCGAAATCGCTAATCCCTGGAGGCGGAGTTCATCAACTCACAAGGTACTATATATCCTAGTTAAAAGAGACCTTACTTTAACATATATATAAATATCTTATAGGTCACGCAATTAGTATAAAGAAAACCCTAAATTTGATTCACTATAATCACAACAGGTATGTAATGAATTTCATAGTCTTCCTTGCGGATTATAACGAATGTCTCGCCGGAGTTCTCACCGAATCGACATTACCTTTACCGGAAGATTACTTCGGGAACAATGATGAAGACAACAACAAAGGAGGCGAAACAGGAACTTCGTCATCTTCTCCCGTGACCACAAGATTCGCGTGGCTAATCCTCGTCTTGCTTTGTAAAATCGATACAAAATCTCGAATGTACAGCGACATGGCTCTCTCGTACCTATTCTTAGCCAACAATCTCCATTACGTGATCTCCAAGGTACGCACGTCGAATCTTAGGGTTGTATTGGGAGACGAATGGGTGACGAATCACGAAGGTAAAGTTACGCAATACCTCGAAAAATACGAGAAAATAGCTTGGGGAGAAGTGATTACGTCACTTTCCGATACCGACGAAGAGATGCTCGAAGAACACGTGGCGAAAGAGCGGCTGACGCGTTTCAACGAGGCGTTTGAAGAGGCGTTTCAGAAACAGAGCGAGTGGGTTGTGCCGGATTCGAAACTAAGGGAGGATTTAAAAGAATCCGTGACGAAGAAGTTAACGACTGTTGCGACGTCGTTTTATGGAAAATATCACGTTGAGAATTGGGAGGATATTGTTAGATATGCCCCTGAAGATTTGGGTAATTACATTTCTGACCTTTTCTTAGGTACGGGACGTTCGTGTATGATCGTTCCTTCGCTTAAACCTTCGGACTCGGGACGTTCACTTAAGTCAGAATCAGGACGTTGAAAACTGTAGTGGTATTTCTGTAAATATGTACTTTTGAGGATCGGTCATTGTTGGTGTGACTGGTGCTTATAATTGGTTTAGCTAGTGAGAGTATATGTATATGACATGGCAAACCAAGGTTTGAATATGATATTATATAAATTTGTGGTTTGAAACATTTGTTTTGTATTTTGTTAACAAAGATTACCTAGAATGAATGAATCATATGAACAAAGATTGCTAAACGAAATCATGGACTGATTTGAAAAGTATTATTGGTTAAAATAGCAAAGAATCTAAAGTAAAGATATTTATCTAATTAAATATATATATATGTAAACTTTTAAAAATATACACAAATTACTTTTATGTGTGTGTACATTTTTATTTATACTTTATAAATACCATTTAAAATTCTTTGAAAAATTTGCCCAATAAATAAAGGGATACTTTTGGATTGAGTCTTGGAGTAGTAGTTACAATCCATAAACTCTTTATAAAAATTTATAACTTTTCCGATTTAATTATAAAGTGTTTTTGGAAATAAATACACAAACTTTTCAATTTTGAAAAATGGTACACTAAAAAGATATTCTTCATCTCTTAACTTTACATCCAAAAAATTTGTACAAATATGGTAAAATATTTAATTTAAAATTTTATGAAAATGATAGATGATGCTTATATAGAAGGAAATGTATAGTCAACATTTAGTTTCAAAGATAATTTTCAAACAATACTAAATAATATGATGCAAACATGTTGGTGGTTTAATCCGGATTTAATTTTGGTATACTTATTTGGTCTGAAAAAATAATTAATGTAAAACCAAAGCAAATCTAATACAGTTTGGTACAATTTTAATTTATCTTTGAATTCAAGAGTGTCATTTTATAACCTAATTTTGTTTTTAAAAAAATATCATTTTGTGTTTTCTATTTTAGCTTACTAATAAGAAAGAGAAAATCATTTATAAGAAAGATTGAAATAACAATCTTTGTGAAATAAAGAGGGTAATAAAATGACTTAGGTGACCAATGTCAATCTCATAAATTAAAGAAGTTTTGGGAGAGCTTTTCGATTCATATAGGATACTTAATTTGTTTCACAAAAGAGTGTAACTTTAACACAATTCACACGTATTAAGAAACCATTTAAATATACAGTTTTCACAAATAGCACAAAAGCAAGTTTGTTTCCAAATTTAGCATACCATCTCTAAAGTTTCAAAAATAACACCATATTTCAAATTTTCAAAATTAAATTCTAAATTATAAATACTAAACCCTATCTCGTAAAAATTATACTCTAAATATAAAAAGTCAACCCAAACTGAAAATAATTTCTAAGAAAAATAATTTAATTGTATCGGTAAATGCTATTGTAGGTTATTTCTCTTGATTTAGTATAGCGCCAAACAAATTATAATAATTTAAATACAAAACCTCTGAATAAAAGGTTAATCTGAAAATTAGTTACAAAAGTTGCATTCCAAATATAAGACGACAATTTCAAAAAATAAAAATCTAAAATGGTCCTCTTTGTAAAATATTAGTATTAAGTATTGTGGCCACTTGCTACAATGGTATTAAATTACTCACCAAATAATTTTAGTGGTAATTCTTTTGTTTAGATAAATCTTGAACCAAATCATTTTGACAATTAGAAAAAGTCTTAAGAACTTTTATTTTTATAGAATAATATATATATATTTTTTTAACACTTTTATAATGTAATATTAAGTGGCGTTGACTTGTATATCAACCATTAAATATATACAACTTAATTCATGTAGTTAAGTTTCTTACAAGTTACAAATATCGAAAGTGAATGAACAACGTACCTGCTACCAGAACAGATTAAGACACACGTAAATTACTAAATTCAAGGCCCGGCTCGTTAATATGATGGACCCTAAATAGTTTTTAATTATGCACACTTGGTTATATTATTACATATGTTCGATTAGTCTATGCCACTATGTCTGTCCGTGACCTACACAATTGATATATACTATCTGTATTATTATTATTATTTCGTCAAATTTTGGTGTCAAAAACTTATTACAACAATGAATTCGTAAAAATTAGGGTTTTTCTATATCAGTTTGGTTTTAAAATGTTTTATTGTATAAATAATCTACTTATTTTTAAGGTCTCATTTTGTTGTGAGTTTAAGATTGATTAAATAGTATATAATTTTACTGCTCTTTTAATAACATTAGATTCGTAGCTATCATGTAATTGTACTGAATGTAAATTTATTAAATTTATCCTAATTAAATTGAAATTAATTGAAAAGAAAATATTATTTCATTTTCCGGATTTAAGTATCTTCTATCATGAATAACGACATTCCTACTGTATTCCCTGGGCCAAATATAATGTCTTGCTTTTTATGTATATATGAATAATTCTACATGTTATATACACATTGTTATGTCTATTCTATTAAACGTGAGCACATGTAGCATGTTCTACCATTATAAGAAGTTTTCGAAACTGATATGTTTAGAAAAAAATACAGATGAGAATCCTCGATTAGGGCTGCATTCATTTATTGATTGATGTATGTATAATCTTGTACCGATTGATATATTTTTACGAAAAAAGAAAAATCAAATTGACTCAGTATCGACTATGAAAGAATTAAATGAAACAAAAATAAACAAGTGAGTAGACTTAGTATAGCTAAGCTCCCCACGTGCATGTATACATGTAAATGTACAAACCATTGCATGTAATGTGTATACGATATTTATACAATACATTCTTTTTCAAGAAAAATGTAATACAATTTTATCAATATGGCCAATTTATTTATTTATTTTCAGTTGATTTGTCGATGTCATAACAAGAAACCCCCACAAGAAAACTATATAATTTATTATATTTTTATGTTTTTATACGTAAGATGAAAATTTATTATATAGACAACTATGGTATTTATATGGCGACGGAACACCACCAAGTTGTATTATTAACTCACGACCCTTTCAAGTTTCAAGTCTCATTCAGATTATCTATAACGAAATAAATAATATAGCACATATATTTTAATATGATGTAACATTAAAAAAAAAAAAAAAAAAACAGAAGCTTAAATCTTCCTATTAATTTTATGGAAAAATCGTCCCTATTTAATTATTGCACTCAATAATTCATTTAGTTGTGTTATTTTATGTATGTAACTACTAAAATTATATATATATATATTAGAATTATCGTTCGATAGACAATTGTAAAACATTTGAAAGATACATGATGTTGATTTTATAAATATCAGAAAATGCGATGAAACTCGAGTCGTCAATTCCTATAAAGTTGCAAATGGACCATTACACACCATTTATTAATTTAAGAATATAATGATAATCTTTAAAAGTTCTAATAAAATGTAATCTTATAATCTATACTATTAATTGGGAAGGACAACTTGAAGCCAAACAGCACCCTATTAAAAAAAAATTTCATGAAAATAAAACCAGTTCCCAAACAGAATTAATGACAGGAAAACAAAAAAACAAAAAAACAACTATCTATATTTATGGAAATCATAATAATCTTTTACCATAAAAAGTGGACAATTAAATTCAAAATTAAATATATATAAACATATCTATTTTGAATATATATAAACATATCTAATATTAATTTAATATTTTTATATAATTTCGAAATTAATAATTTATATAGAATGAAATCTAATAAAACAAAATCATCATATATCTAAAAAACAAATATAACATTTTTTTAGAAAAATAAAAAAGATAAAAAAATATGTTAGCTTATGAAATAATCAACTAATCAAATTCTACATAGTATATATATACATAACTGATCATATCATCAAATTTAAAAAAAATATATAATTTTAAAATATAAATAAGATTTAAATAAATCGATAATTAAATATTTGTTTGTTAAAATCATGCGAATAAACATTCTAGATCACATAAATTTCTTATTTTCACATAAAAAAATATTCATATTCAAAAAGCAATCTAGCAATTATAGCATAAAAGATATCTACAAAATTTATCATTAATTCAATTAGTTAATGATTTTCTATTTGGTCAAGCAGTTAGTTAATGATTATTCTAAACTTCTTTTTCTAATTAATTTCACACAATCTTAACAAAATAAATCTTCATCCATTAACAATTTGCATATCAATACTATTATCAAATATTAAAGAATTGTTTTATCAAATCATAAAACATTTAAATGATTTTAACGACTTATTACCACAAATGATTAAAACTAAATAATAATTGGATATATCACATTTAAATGATTTTAACGACTTATTACCAATTTTTAAATAATAAATGGATTATATTTTTATGATTTAATCTAATTGAAAACAAATAAAATGTCAAATTGGTATGATATAAATGATATAATAAATAAATATCTACAAACATTATCTCACATATACGTACACTTTTAAACTATCTTTGACAAATATAATATATAATTTTTGGATAACCGGTTGAAATAAAAAAAATTGGTAGTTATATTTAATTCTCAAAATCTCAAAATATTGAACAAAATTCAACTTTGGGGCGTATAAATCTCTACTTTTAGACGATTATATGAAATTTTTTACATATATTAAAATTATATTTAGTTACATGTAAATGGTGTTATTTATTTAAAAAAAATATATATAAAATTATAGGAATGCATACGAGACGGGAACATATAATTCGAAAACAAATATTATCTGAATTATTTCTCATAAAAAAAACATGATTAGATATAATTTGAGACACGGTCATAAAGTTAAATTCACTTTCAACTTTCAAATATAAAACTACGAGTACGATACGGGGACATGTAATTCAAATTGCTAAATTTAATTTCCACTTTCCTATTTATTTCAAATATTTAGACATGAAATGACGGGTACAAGAGGATAACGTATACTTCGGATAACAAAACTACAATAAATCCATGTATTAAAAAAATATAGAAATACCTAAATCTTTAGAAAACAAAAAGGCTAAAACATGAATCTTTAAATTGAAGAAAGTAATGAGAAATAAAGATGAAACTGAAAGATCAATAAATTAAAAATCGAACAAGGATTGTGTATGATAGGATTATAGACAGTGCCTTGTGAATGAAAATGGTGGGAGCATGTGACTTAGATTGATAATTAGATTTTTATTAGTTTAATAAAAATAAATATTTAAACAAAGACTACGAGTATCCCGTCTAAATCTTTTACCAAGTTTCGTATAATAAACATTGGCAAATGATTATGTTTTAAAAAGAAACGATTATGGGACATAAATTTTATGACAGATAGAAGACGGGACGGGACGGAGCGGGGTGGGACGGGACGAGTCAAGACAAGACGGAAAGGGATAGGACGGGTTTTCCATTCTAAACTATACATAAAACAATTCAAACTAAAGCCAAACTCAAATCCGATTTAACATATCTAAGCAAACAGTTAAAAATGTTTTGATTAGTTTAAAAAATAAACACGTAATATCATTTATTATTTTCATTTAAATAATTTTGAAATTGTATTATGTAATATAATATCTATATTTTACAATTGTATGTCTATATATAGTTTATCAAATAAACTCATATAACAAAATTTTAGCAAAATAACATATACTTAAAAAATCGTAATTTTGTAAAATTAACCCCGCACGTACGTGCGGGTCCACCACTAGTAACTAATAATACTAATACTAATACTATTTGACTTTGTCAGAAACTGAATAGTGTTTACTGAACAAGTGTGATAAGCGTTGACGAATCACTAGATATTTCAGAGTACTCCTTAAGTAAGAATGTGGATCATATTATATAGTGAGTTTGGTATCAATCTTTGTCACTACTTATTTTACACTTCAGAACGTGTATAATAATACAAGACACTTATGACTATATGTGTGTATTTATTGGGGACAATAACGGCGATTTCTCAAATAATTAATGAACAAACTTGGACGAAGTCGTTTTGCTTGACTATATATAAATCTCAGTCACGAGTCTGATCTCTATATCACGGAACAAGTCAAAGTAAACCTCTCATAGTCTCATACATGCACTGATCAGTACAAAGACTTCTTCTAATTATGAAAAGTTTTGTGTGTTTATATATTTGTGTGTAAATTATGTGATTTCAAGAGCAGCCTAGTTGACTGCATTTATAGATATTTCATCGTTATCCATCAACACAACCAACTTTTTTCAATGCATGATGATCTTAGTATTATCTAAACGATGATAATGTACGTATTAAAAGTCAAATAAGGACACGACTGTTTTCGTTTTGGATAGGAAAGTAGAATAAGTGTTGAATTTTATTGTAATCAATCGATACCAAATATTTTGTCTAAAAGTTAAGATATTTATGGATATATATTAGTAATGTGTCTAACTAATCTCAAAAGCTAGGTAAAAGGAGAAGGATTGCAACATCCTATATATATTATCTAAAGATGTTTATCTCAAGTAACGTAGGACATTGGACTCTAATAACCTTTCTCGAAATATGGGTGGGAAACGGTCCAACACGAAAACTGTCTGAACCCAACATCTTGGAAATACCACAACAAAACATACAATTTATACGGGCTACATAGATGGGAAATCCATTTTGGTGGGAATTTCCTTGTTGGGCTTTAACCGACTCTGATACCATATTAGTAATGTAGCCTAACTAATCCCAAAAGCTAATTCAAGGTAAAAAAATTGCCACATCCTATATATATTGCCCATCTTTATCACAAACAATGTGGGGCATTGGATCTAATAATATCTTAACAAAAACTTAAGCTAAAATTTGATAAAGAATGAATTTTGTATGATGGTTTTAGTAATTCAGTGATAAAGAATTTTAAAAAATTAATAAAGAACTATCAAATCCCTTTTAAGGATTTTTTATTTTGATTTCATGTGTCCTTGTGTTGAGTTTGTCTCCCTTTTGTTGATAATTTTCATCTACCCTAAAGTTTATTGGATTAAATTTCCTTTCAACTAACCGATGATTCTGATCATTCAAAAACTTTTTTTGACAAGATCATTGATTCATGACATGAAGGCTATTCTAATAATTAGAAATATGCATTAACCTTGAATTATATTCGTATATTATTTTTCCCTTATTTATAGAGTTTACCAAATTTTTGCTTAGCCACTTGCATAGTACAAATACGCTCTTTCGTCGTTTTATTTTTGTGAAACGATCAAAGGTAAAAAAAAATAACTAATGATAAAGAGTAAAGACTTAATAAGATCATAGGGATCTTCTAACGAATCTTTTAAGATTCACGGGTATAACTAAGGCACCTTCCTAGGTCACTCTAGCTTATTAAGATTATTCAACTTTTTCATACATTTTTTTAATTTTATTTTGCTATATCGAAAATTTAATAAGCTCATTTATTCCTAGACCAAACTGGAATTTTTCGTTCAAAACTAAGTAGAAGATCAAAATTCCAGTTAAATCACAAACTCTGACAAAACTTCACTCTTGTTAGTTGTTACAGATTCTGCATTTATATCAACTTCCATCAAAGTTTCCATATGTGTAGAATAACTACATTTCGTGTGAGAAATAAACATAATTCTTTGTTCTTCAAATGTAATCCAAAACATACATATTAAGAACATATATATACACAAAAATTTATATAATAATAAATATTCATTTTAGAAAACAATAGATTGCATAATATGTAGCATTTTATCATTATAATCAAGCATGACATGTCCAGTGAAACGTGGATTACAAACTATACTAATGTGATTATTCTTGAGGATTTTGGTAGTATTATACTATTAGTGTGGATATTAATGATGTTTAGTTTGGAAGTAAGCTAATTATGTTTTCATCTCGCTGTCATGTTTTTGTAAAAACATATAAATCTCATGCAACGACAAATCCAAATTTTTTAAGCAAGCCATGTGATGTATATTAAGATGTGTCCCATTTCCATAATTTTATTTACTCTATATGTCTTTCCACATATATTAAATTCGAGTGACTAATCATTGGTTTTGAATTCATTAATGAGCCTTTGTTAATATTGGGTGTATCGTATCAAATAAAACGTGATTTTAATTCCTTCGTTAACTAATTCACCATACTAAATTGTAACACCAAAATTGTACCCCTCAATGAAAAAGTTGTTACGAGGATCTCTTCTCAACATGCATGCAATTTCAAAAAATTATTAGATGTCTAAATCAATATATAAATGATCAAACCTAGTGACAATAAATTAAAATATAAAACATCATATCAAAGTAGATTGGAGGAGTCCCGTATTTAATTGGCCACTGCAATTAACACGGCGGAAAATAGTCTCAAATTAAAAATTCCTAGTTATGGAAAGAAGTATACTGAAATTTCTAATATGCATATATAGAAAGTCATGTTTCCGGAGGCATATATATAAATTCACATGCACACACCTAACTTTGTTGGAGCTAGTGAGAGATGAATTTAATAAAAAAATCAAGTTAGATGACTAGAGAGTGTGATGAGATGGAGAAAGATTAAAAGAAAGAAAGTTAAAAAGTGTTTAAGGCAATAGACAGAGAAGAGAAGGGTAGGGAAGTACGAAGAAGAGACAAACGCACGCATAAGGTGTGATGAGAGCCAAAGTGTTGAGTTGTGTTTTGTAATAATAGATTGATACGTAATTACTTACTTAAACCCCGTTCGGGTTGGTGGAAGTTGAGATGACTTTTAGACAACTTTCACTTCTCTCTTTGTGTGTTTTAGTTGTCTCTTCTTCAAAGCTCAAATATTATTCTTATCCAACTCATTCTTCTACACTCAAAAACTACGAAAATTAAAATCAAGTTACTCTAGCAAATCTTATTTTCGAATATATCGATCGGTATTTCATCTATAATCGACGATTTTCGATAGTTTTAATGTTCCGGATATTCGAAGAATTCATCGGTTCGGGGTATTCCAAGAATTTAACAGATATCTAAAGTTAAACATACGTACAAGAATGAGAGTTTGAGAACATATAGAGAGAGATGAGACTCTATTTCATGAAATACATATGTACTCTAGTTTCAAATTTAAAAGAGAGCTAAATGTTTAGACTTATTGTAATACATATGTACTCTTATGTTTTGAAGACAGAACATGTGAAGTCTTCCTCCGGATCAACGTGTCCCCACTTATATATATCTCCTAAGTCAAAAAGAAAAATACCGTAAAAATTGTTATAAAATTTCTTACTGTCAACGAAACATTATGATAATTCTCTAATAATACTATTAAAATTTTCTATATAAAAAAAAAAACAAAGGTGATGGAGAACCCCACTGGAAAATTCAGAGCTGTCGTTTCCTCATCCATTTGCATATTCATTCTCTTATATAATCCCCTTTACAGTCTCCACTCCATTTTCATGCATCTTACTCACTTCATCATCTCTTCTTCTTAATTCCAAAAACAAAGAAAAATACCAAAAACCAAAAAAAAAAAAAAAAAGAATAGTTATGGATCTTGTTTTTCTCTTGTTCTCTCCTCTCCTCTGTTACCTTTTCTTCAAGATCTGGAAACTCATAGACTCAAAGCAAGATAAAGATTGCTACATCTTAGACTACCAATGTCATAAACCATCTGATGATCGAATGGTGACCACTCATTTCAGTGGAGAAATCATTTATCGAAACCAAAACCTTGGTTTAACCGAGTACAAGTTCCTTCTCAAAGCCATTGTAAGTTCAGGGATAGGAGAACAAACCTATGCTCCAAGACTTGTCTTTGAAGGTCGAGAAGAGCGTCCTTCTTTACAAGATGGGATCTCTGAGATGGAAGAGTTCTACATAGACAGCATCGGAAAAGTCCTTGAGAGAAACCAAATCTCCCCTCAAGACATTGACATCCTCGTAGTCAATGTCTCCATGCTCTCTTCAACACCTTCTTTAGCTTCAAGAATCATAAACCATTACAAGATGAGGGAAGATGTCAAAGTCTTTAACTTGACCGGGATGGGGTGTAGCGCGAGTCTAATCTCCGTAGACATTGTCAAGAACATTTTCAAGAGCTACTCAAACAAGTTAGCTCTTGTTGCTACCTCCGAGTCTTTGAGCCCTAATTGGTATAGCGGAAACAACCGTTCGATGATCTTAGCCAACTGCTTGTTCAGATCCGGTGGTTGTGCTATTCTCTTGACTAACAAACGTAGCTTGAGAAAGAAAGCAATGTTTAAGCTCAAGTGTATGGTACGGACTCACCATGGAGCTAGAGATGAGTCTTACAACTGCTGTATCCAATCCGAAGATGAACAAGGTCGTGTAGGGTTTTACTTAGGAAAGAACCTACCAAAAGCCGCAACTCGTGCTTTCGTAGACAATCTCAAGATTATAACACCCAAGATTCTTCCCGTGACCGAGCTCTTGAGGTTCATGATAAAGCTTCTCATCAAGAAAATCAAGATTCGTCAAAACCCTAGCAAAGGCTCCACGAATCTCCCATCAGGTACTCCATTAAAGGCAGGGATCAACTTCAAGACCGGGATTGAACATTTTTGCATTCACACCGGAGGCAAAGCTGTGATTGATGGGATTGGACATAGCTTGGATTTGAACGAGTATGATATCGAACCGGCGAGGATGACTCTTCACCGGTTCGGTAATACTTCAGCTAGTAGCTTGTGGTATGTGTTGGCTTACATGGAAGCTAAGAAGAGACTCAAGAGAGGAGACAGAGTGTTTATGATAAGCTTTGGAGCTGGTTTCAAGTGTAACAGCTGCGTTTGGGAAGTTGTAAGAGATCTAACGGTTGGGGAATCGAAAGGAAACGTGTGGAATCATTGCATTGATGATTATCCACCAAAATCGATTGTGAATCCTTACATGGAGAAGTTTGGTTGGATTCAAGATGAAGATCCTGATACTTTCAAGGTCCCTAACGCTTTCATGTAAAACGTTTACGCAAACGCAAACGCAAAACACAAAGGTGACACAATTATATTCTCTCCTTTCTTAAAAATTTCTTCTTTGTTTTTCTTAGTTAAAAATTTTACGTTTTCAAGAATGTAAAAGAAAACTTCGATTTAGTTTTGTATTTTTTTTATATGATTTTTTTTTTTGAGTGTTATAATTTGTTAATTACATACTTTGAAATAATTTAGGGGGGCATGCACAATCCAATACGATGCGAATTTTACTAATTTCCCATCCTATTGGTTTATTTGCTGCTGTTATCTTTTTTTTTTCTTGTATGTTTAAATGTTGTTATCATCATTTTTAATATTTTTGTAATATTCATTTTTTTACTTTACTTTGTACTATTGTTTCGCATTTACTCAAAGCCTACTTGTTACGGTACATCTTCATCATGCTTATTATATAGTCCTTTCAAAACAATATTTAAAGATTGTAAAAAAAATTCAAGAACTTCGAAGGACTAAATTATATGTCACTGAATTGTCAAAAGTTGGTAAATAAAGAGTCTGCAGTGGACTTTCGAATTGTAATGTTCAGATTCTGAACATGTCTTAATCGATGTTTCGTAGTTTATCTAAAATCACATTCACATTTACGTCTCAGAACAAATTTTTCTTCTCAACATTTTTTGTTTTCTTGAAAACAAAAAATGGTTAAAACGAAGAGAGAAAAAAGAAATCTGTTTGGTTGGCAAACATTCAATGGGCATTTGATTTCATTACCAGATTCTAGGCCCCCTTTGTCTCCATATAAAATGACAACAATGTCCCTATTAATAACAATATATTTTGTTAAAATTTGGTATTTGATTATGTAAACTTCTTTATCAAAAGAGAAAAATTATGTAAGCTTAATAAAAGTATACTCATGACTAACCCCGCTAGTGGAGCGGATATCGGTATTATTATCGGTGAATTTAATATTTTTATCCGTATCCGAATTTTTTCGACAAAATGTTGACAACCTGTGAATATCCAGAAACATGAAAAAAAAATTATACTGAATTTTGAATATATGTACCTAAATATCATAGATTTGTACTAAAATACCGGACATTCGGTAGTAAAAAATACGAATATCCGTTATCTGTTTTAAAATCTAGCATTATCCATATCAGTATGTATTCATTGTATATGTGATTTTACTATTCGTATCCGTTTAACCGGATATCATTTTTTCAAAGAAAAAATGTGAATACCAATATTCGCGGACAACCTATATTAATCCAGAGCTAATGACAACAAAGACATGTATTACAATAATGTTATAATTAGGTTATTAGGTTGGATTGATTAAGCATAGTTGATACTGTTGTAGAAAAATTGTTACCGTTGTAATGGCATAATAAATAAAAAAAGAAAAAAAGAATAAAACTATTATGAGGTGTTTTATTGGTTATATTAACTATATAGTAAAAAGTATAACGTTTAAGGGTTATTTGAATGGGTATAAATTACAAAGCAAAATCTTGACCAAAAAAAAATATTATTACAAAGCAAAATATAAATATAGTAAAAGTGTAAATGTTTTCTATTTTTGATTTTTTTTGAAAACGGTGTTTTCTATACTTGTATCACTATTTCTAACAATTATATCACTTTTACCATTACTTTTGTCGTTAATAATCTAATATTTTCTGGTTAAATACTAAATTTGGTTACAGGTTCTGCCATTTACTTTATAGACCAAGAATCTCTATTCTCTGTGTCTCATTCAATACAATTCCATTATTTTCTTGCATTCAGAATTAATATATAATCATAATTTGCATTAAAAGTTTAAAACACATTGGTTTGAATGGGTAAAACAAAACACATTTGTGTCCAACGAGAAATGAAAACCCTTATTTGTCGGATTAAAACACGGGAATTAAATTAGAAAGAGTGGTCGAAGACTCGTGTTACACAAATAATAGTTTCACAATATTCGAGTTATGATTTTAGATCGAAATTAAATAAACAATTTGGGGGACGAAAAAAAAAAAAACTAGAAAAGGTAATAAATAAGGACAGGTAAGTGACAGTAGAAAAAAAAAACTTTGTTATTTAATTTAGCCACTCAAAAAACAGATGAAACATTTATGTCTTCACACTCTCATTTCGATTTCACAGTGTGGTGGCACTAATAGGTATCGTTGGATCCTCTTAATATGAACTTGCATTGTCAATAAAAATTGGGATTTGTATCATTCATTGAGTGACCAACACAACAACATGACTCTCTCTTTCTCCTTTCTCCATGCACCTTCCTTTTTAATAGATACATACAAGTTCGAATGTATAACTTTTGTTTTTATATCTTTTATAACTAATGCAACGTTACCATGAGGTTAGTTTAACAATATGATGATGATAATAATACAATGTTTGTGTTCTCTTGATCTAAATAGTATAACAAATTTACAAAACCTGATGATATATACTCCCTCTGTTTCAACATAAGTGATGTTTAAAGTTTTGTCACACTAAATAATAAAACATATAACTTACCCATTTTACATAAAAACATCATTAACTAATATGAATTAAACCAATAAGAAAATATGATGTAAAATATAATTGGTCAAAAAATATTAAATACATTAAATTTTTGCATAGAAAATTGAAAACATCACTTATAATGAAACAAAAAAAAATGGCTAAAACATCACTTATAATGAAACATAGAGGATTGCATGCGAAAAAGATTAAGATTGATACCATGCAATATGCTTAATTCTTGATTGGCATATAAATCCGAGGAATCAACATTTTCTTAGTAAACAATAGCCAATGAAATTTTAAAACGTCGCATTTGCTCCTTAGTTAGTATACATCTCGGATGAGTAAGAAATCACATGTCCACTTACGTAAATGATATACACATTTGTGGAAATGATAACATCATTGTCATACAACCCAATTTGTATCATAAAATGCAGGAAATAAAATTAAATTCTTGGGAAGGAGTACATCAAGGGGTCGTAGGACCTCTTTGCTAGCTTGCAATGCTTGTTGGTGGGATGATATATATATACACGAGTGTAAATAGCTTGCTCAGTGTACATGTCGGCTATATCCAAAGAAATCGAATGTTAAATACTATACTAGAGATCACTTTCAATTATGGTTATGCACTTTGCAACATTGTGAAGAGATGTGCAACATGTGATGATTAACTTTGGTGAGCTCTCCATTGGTGTAAAGACATGTTGCAATTTATTTCTTGGTTATTATTATATTTTGATTAGATATATCATTAATGCTAAATTATGCACTTTGCAACATTGTGAAGAGATGTGCTAGATGTGATGATTAACTTTTGGTGAGCTCTCCATTCGTGTAAAGACATGTTGCAATTTATTTCTTGGTTATTATTATATTTTGATTAGATCATTAAGGCTATAATCATTAGATAATAAAGACCTAAATCATTATATATTGCGTACGTCCTTAAAAGAAAACAAAAAGAGACAAAAGTCTAGAAATGATCACAAATGTAATGTTAAAAGCTAATTTGTAGACCTTGTGTTATTGGACCGGCCACAAGATACAATGGTTTAAGTCCGAAATAGGAAGAAGGAAGACTAACAGAGGCAACCACAACATCTCTGTAGAATCCACTCTAAGCTGCAAGAAGCCAAGAAATTAAAATCTGAAGAACAAAACAGAAGTGAAGAGAGATAAGGGCTTGCTTACACATGGTGGAGACAAGAACATGGTCTATCTCTAGTAAACATCAGGATGGTGTTGTTGTTGTTATGGTCCAAAGAGAAGACAGTGGAAAGATTGTTTTCAAGAACAACACTCTTGTTACTTGAACTTTCAGGAGAAAACGGTCGAGACAGAGAAGACACTGATGAAGAGAACTCGTATTTTTCATAGTCAACTCCATAGCTAACGGGAAGAGAAGACGAAGAAGATGAAGATGAACCAACTCTCTCCTCTTCCTCCTTCATGTTCCCATTGATCTCTCTCTCTCTCTCTCTTTCTCTTTCTCTGCTTTTGTGTTTTGATGAATCTTTTTGTCTCCCGGGAAAATTTTGAAACTTAGGTATTAAACCTAACGTTCATTCAACTAACTGTTACATCACCAACTACCTTATATATATCACTACATGCTTTGATCTACTGAGGTGAGTAACGTCGTTTTATTGACGTGGATGGTATAGGAATAGTCAAACCTATAGATACAAATGGGTTACATAGAACTGGGCCTGTTAAAGCCTGTTAAAGGTTCCTTGGCCAATAATGCTGAATTTTTTGCCATTAGACTGATAGATTAGGTTAATTAAGACTATAGTTTTGCATTACGTGGGTGTGAGTATGTTATTGAGACCTTGGATCTTCAAACCATTGTTAATTGTACATGTTAGGGAGAGTAAAATGTGTATAATTTCTGAAACGGTTAATTATAGATTGAATATCTGGATTACCAGGGAAAAACTTATTCTTCTAGGTGAAAATACAACTTTTGTACTAGGTGAAAATACAATTGTTCAAATCTTTATAGCACATAACATACAAAGTTCACTAGATTGTTTTATAGAAAATATTGTATTTTTATTTCGAAAAAGTAGAGTGGGAAATAAGATCATTTTTATCTTAATTACAGTATATGTATTTTTTTGAAGATCTCTTTTTGTTTTTCACCATTTTCACAAAAGAAAAGTAAAACTGATGTTGACAAAATCAGACATTTTATATTTAATTATTTGTAAACACATTGCCAACGGCTACCCTTTACGGCTTCACCGGAAAGAAGAAGAACCAGCGGTTACCCTTTGTGTTTTTCTCTCTCTCTCTCAATATATATATATATATATATATATTGTTTACTATGGATAAAATTTTATGATATACTAAATGTAGTAAAGCTATCTCACAAATTATAGTGCATCAAAATATGTCAAATGTATTGTGATATATTTGTACATTTGTAATATTTTGACCAGTTTTTTTACGTCACTTTTATGACACATATAATCTGAGATATTATATAAAAACTTAGAAGTTATTAGCAAATCTATTTTCAAAGGAACTTGCCATGGTCTTTCCACCATAATTCAGAGTGTTATTTGAATTATACAATATTTGTGAGATATAGTAAAATCTTGTACTCTATGGGAGCTGCTGGAACATATTATGCTGAAATCAATATTTGTTAATTTTTTCCAATCAATATTTGATTTCTATTATCAAATTTGTATCTTTCGATGTCGATATATGTTTGTTTCTTGAATGAATTAAGTTGCAAAATGATGTTTATGGACAACTAAAGTCTAAGATGTTTTATAGATACTAACAAGTGATTAGCTACTCGGTTTCGGAACGAATCTTATTATTACAATGCAATTTATCTTTACATGTAAAGTATAAAAATTATGTATTAGCATCTTACTTATTCCAATGCACCATGATCTCTCTATTGTATTATAACATCTTTTGTACACATGTGCTAAATTTAATACCATTTTTATAGATAAATATAAGAAATTATACAATGCATTTCAAAACAAAGATGTCAATGCTTACCAATTTTATATAAGGTTGTCCAAAGACACCACAACATATCAAACACACAAAATTCGTATTTTTGGAAGATTTTACTTATATCAAAGGGCTAGGTTGATTACCTTCTTCTTTAAACTCGCCATGATTAACTTAGTTTGGATTTTAAAATCTTGCCATAATGATTTTGAGGATATTAGTATAATCTAAAAACATCGAAACTGAAATGAAAAATGGGAATTTACTGTGAGTGAATTAGGTTATGGTTTTTTAAATGTCATGAGAGAATTTAGTTAAAAGCAATTTATGTTTTGATATTTACTGGCTAAGCTTTTTTTTTTTTTTGTCATCAGGAAAAAGCTTTACAGGCTAAGTTTTTTTTTTTTTTTTTTTTGTTAAAACAGTTGGACAAAAGAGCACAGACCAATGCTAACATACGTAACTATGTAATTTGGGGTGGTCTTATTGGACAAAAAATTGTATTTTATTTGTCTTTCATTAAATACAAGCCATAATATTAAAACATGACATTGTTTAAAGATTCGAACACCAAGTCATCTCACGTGTCTGCTTTCACATATACGTACATGTGAGTGTTCTTTATTCCCTCGACGTGAGTCCATGTTTTTATTCACTTGACATATACCAATTTCTCGAATTGAGTAACAATCATAGTAATATTAATATAGGTATGTACTTCTTTTTAAACTATATATTATTTTCTTTGTTAAATCGACTCCAAAAGTTCCCAATGTACAACTCTAGATTATTTTTACAATAGGTTTCAAAATTAAGAGAAATTAAATGATTAAACTTCTAGAAATTAATTCTAAGAAATAATTATATCAAAATAAAATATAATTTAATTCTAAGAAATAATAATATCAAGATAAAACAAAATTTAATTTTAAGAAATTAAAATTTAAATACTGTTGTTTAATTAGTATATATCATTATGGGCAAATCACATATTATAAGAAGAATTAAGGGAGTAATAAAACAAAAACTTTTTACAGAAATAAGATAAAAATTCGAAAGTTTTCAAATCACCTCTTCTTTATTTGCGTGTTGTCCTTTTTCACAACGGTCGGATCACGGATTTTACAACATAACGGTTCAATATTTAACGCCGTTAAACTCCATCAAGCGTCTAACAAGTCAAACTCCAACGCCTACCGTAACGGCTCATTCATTTTTATTTAATTTTTAATCCTCCCCAAAAAATTTCATATTTTAGCTCTTCGTTCTCTAATTTAACCTTTTTTTTTTGTTTCTCAGAACTCAGAAGCGTCTCTCCTTTATATTTTTTTTCATTTCATTCATTCATCTCTCTTCTTCATCGGAGAAAATCGCCTGAGAAGAATTCAAATTTCGAATTCGTGT
Organism: Capsella rubella; assembly: GCF_000375325.1. Lineage (NCBI taxonomy): Eukaryota > Viridiplantae > Streptophyta > Magnoliopsida > Brassicales > Brassicaceae > Capsella > Capsella rubella. Next base: position 6,799,590 of record NW_006238920.1, on the reverse strand, counting down.
TTGAAATCGTGAGATTGCTTCAAGGAATCGGAATCTAAAAACTCCTCGATCGGTACATTCTTCGCTCATCCTCATGACATTTTCGTGATGAGTTTTGAGTTTTGAATCTTCCATTTCTGATTCTCTAATCGTAGTTTTCGAGGTTTATCCATGATTTTAAGGTTGGAATTTGGATTAATTTGAGATTACGGATTCGTAGGGCGTGATTCGTTGAATCGTTTAGAAATTTGTGGATTCGATTTTGATGTTTTTGATGAGGTTGAGTTGTATTGATCTGCGATTTAAGCTTTGTGTGTGTGTGTGTGTGTGTGTGTGTGTGTGTGGATCGTTTTGTTTGAATTACTATGGTGATTGATAGAGATTTGTTTTCTCTGTTGATGCAGAGATTACATAAGTTTTTGTGTTCTTACGGAGCTATTTTAAGAAAGGAGGGAAGAAGAGATGGATTCTAACAATTCGAAAAGAGTGAGTTCGGCGAAATCTCCATGTCAAACTCCACGTTCGACTGAGAAGTCAAATCGAGATTTTCGAGTGGTTGACTCAAACTCAAACTCGAATCCAGTTAGCAAGAATGAGAAAGAGAAGGGTGTGAATATACAAGTCATCGTTCGTTGCAGGTACTTCTGATAATTCCTTTTTTGCTGGATGGTAAACAAGCTTGTTGATGTTGTTGTCTCAATATACTAATCTCCATTTCTTGCAGACCGTTTAATTCGGAGGAGACGAGGTTACAAACACCTGCTGTACTTACCTGCAATGACCGGAAAAAGGAAGTGGCGGTTGCACAGAATATAGCTGGGAAGCAGATTGATAAAACGTTTTTGTTTGACAAGGTTTAGTTCTTCTCATTTAGAGGCTCTTTAAATAGTGTGCATAATGATAAGTTTCTGAAAGAAAGTATCATGCTTACCAATTTGTAAAATTTGTTAGGTTTTTGGGCCAACATCCCAACAAAAGGACCTGTATCATCAAGCAGTTTCTCCCATTGTTTTTGAGGTTCTTGATGGGTATAACTGCACCATCTTTGCATATGGGCAAACAGGAACTGGTAAGACATACACAATGGAAGGAGGAGCAAGAAAAAAGGTACCTTAACCTGTTCAAGAACATCATGTTTGAAGTATTTTCACTGATATGGTATTGAATCCTCATTGATGGAACCTTTTTCTTTTGTTCCCAGAACGGTGAAATTCCAAGTGATGCAGGTGTTATCCCTAGAGCAGTTAAGCAGATATTTGATATACTGGAAGCACAAAGTGCTGCTGAATACAGTTTGAAAGTTTCGTTTCTTGAGCTCTACAACGAAGAACTAACAGATCTTTTAGCTCCGGAAGAAACAAAATTTACAGATGATAAATCAAAGAAACCTCTGGCCCTTATGGAAGATGGCAAAGGTGGTGTTTTTGTGCGAGGTTTGGAGGAAGAAATAGTGTGTACTGCTGATGAGATTTATAAAGTCTTGGAGAAAGGGTCAGCCAAGAGACGCACAGCAGAGACTCTTCTCAACAAACAAAGTAGTAGATCTCATTCAATATTTTCGGTTACAATCCATATTAAGGAATGTACTCCAGAGGGGGAAGAGATCGTCAAAAGTGGAAAGCTAAATCTAGTTGATCTTGCCGGTTCAGAGAATATTTCACGGTCTGGTGCTCGAGAGGTACACATAACATATAATAGATCCAACAGCAAAGAACCATGATTTTATTATTGATAGTATAATAGTGTCTTACCTCGATGATTTTACTAACAGATATGAGATCACTATATTGCAGGGTAGAGCCAGGGAAGCTGGTGAGATCAACAAAAGTTTGCTCACACTCGGACGTGTCATTAATGCTTTGGTTGAACACTCTGGTCATATTCCATACAGGTAAAAGAAACATCATTTGCGTTCAAAGATCTCTGTCTGAAAGATTTGATACATAACCTATAGGTTTCTAATCATACGATTATACGCATTTAAATTTCAGAGAAAGCAAGTTGACAAGATTATTGAGAGACTCTTTGGGAGGAAAAACAAAAACATGTGTAATTGCTACAGTGTCACCGTCTGTTCATTGCCTAGAAGAAACACTCAGCACACTTGATTATGCACACCGTGCGAAACACATCAAAAATAAACCAGAGGTCCGTCAAACATAGATATTTGCTGCTTTTTTATTTCTACCACTTTACTTATATATAACACTTCTTCTGCTGCAATCAGGTTAACCAGAAGATGATGAAATCAGCTGTTATGAAAGATTTGTATTCTGAAATTGAACGTCTGAAGCAAGGTATATATATTTTTTCACATATTGAGTATCTCCTTTGCTAATTATTTATAATGAATCTCTTGGTTTAACTGTCTGTTCTTGACTGTATCAGAGGTCTATGCTGCAAGGGAGAAAAATGGAATTTATATTCCCAAAGAGAGATATACTCAAGAAGAAGCCGAGAAAAAGGTGCTGTTCTTATCAAGAAAAAGTACCACAGTCATTTTACAATTTTAGATGATAGATTCAGACTTATACTGTATCGGTTTCTGCAGGCTATGGCTGAAAAAATAGAGCAAATGGAAGTTGAGGGAGAAGCTAAAGACAAGGTGAGCAGATCAATTTGAAAGGACTATAGTGATTTTTTGTTTCTCTTTCCTGTAATATAAATATGCAGTTGGTTCCTTCCCGGCTACCAAATATGCTGACTATTCTGATTGTCGAATGTAGCAAATTGTTGAGCTTCAAGAGCAGTATGACTCGGAACAGCTTGTCACTGCTGGATTAAGAGAGAAGCTTAGTAAGACTGAGGTATTACAATTTCTTTTGTTCTGGCTTGTTGCCGAGCACAGTTACCTTTTCACTGACATGCTAGGCCTACTTTCTTATACTCTTTGCTTTCTCTGATTTCAGAAAAAGCTCTGGGAAACGGAACAAGCACTGTTATATCTGGAAGAGAAACATAGACAGGCAGTTGCAACAATCAAGGATAAAGAGTACTTGATATCCAATCTCCTTAAATCTGGTAAGTTGGAAACAAGCTGAGTTTATTTCTCCTATACGTCAATTTTTCAATAGTTGTATCTTTCAGATGATATCCTAGGTTAACACCTTTTTCAAATTTCCTCAGAGAAAACACTTGTTGACCGTGCTGTCGAGCTTCAAGCAGAGTTGGCAAATGCAGCATCCGATGTTTCCAACTTGTTTGCCAAAATTGGTGTGTATTGCTCTCTCTGTCTCTCTCTCCCACTGTTACCATCACATTCTGAAAACTAACTCCGCAGCTATTTTTTCCAGAGAGGAAGGACAAAATTGAAGACAGTAATAGATCGCTCATCCAAGAGTTCCAGTCACAATTACTACAGCAACTTGAGCTCTTGAACAACAGTGTTGCAGGTTCAGTGAGCCAGCAGGAAAAACAATTGCAAGACATGGAAAAAGTTATGGCATTGTTCGTATCTGCAAAGACAGAGGTAATTTACACAAGTCTCTAGCTTACCTTCTTAATAACAGTCCTGCCTATCTTCGATTATGTTTACTCACACAATTAATCGTATTCTCTGCAGGCTACTGAAACACTACGAGGTAGTTTAGCACAGTTGAAGGAAAAATACAATTCAGGCATCAAGTCCTTAGATGATATAGCAGGGAACCTGGATAAAGACAGCCAATCGACTTTGAATGACTTGAATTCAGAAGTGACAAAGCATTCTTGTGCACTGGAAGATGTAAGAAGAGAATCATCATATAGCCTATTTATTATGGACAACTGATATTATTATGAGTGACTCTTGACCCTATGAACTGGTGTTTGAATCAGATGTTTAAAGGATTTACTTCAGAGGCGTATACGCTACTTGACGGGCTTCAAGGTAGCCTTCACAATCAAGAGGAGAAGCTCTCTGCATTCACACAGCAACAGCGAGACTTGCATTCCCGATCAATGGAGTCTGCTAAGTCTGTCTCCACTGTGATGTTAGACTTCTTCAAGACTCTAGACTCGCATTCTGCTAAGCTGACAAAGCTAGCAGAAGATGCTCAAAACGTCAACGAGCAGAAATTATCTGCATTCACTAAGAAATTTGAGGTAAGCTTTCCGCTACTCCTTGTCTAATTCTACAACACAAATGAAATTTATAACGATATCGTTTTGTATTTCAGGAATCCATTGCAAATGAAGAAAAACAAATGCTTGAAAAAGTGGCGGAGCTACTAGCGAGTTCAAACGCTAGGAAGAAGGAATTGGTTCAGATGGCTGTGAAAGATATTCGTGACGGATCATCTTCTCAAACCGATGCATTGCAGCAAGAAATGTCTGCAATGAAAGATTCAGCTTCTTCAGTTAATGTCAAATGGAACGCTCACATGGTACAAGCGGAATCTCATCATCTCGATAACATTTCCGCAGTTGAGGTTGCAAAGGAAGATATGCAGAAAATGCTTCTAAAATGGTAATCACTTCTATTTGATTAAGGCCAACCAAAATTCAATTACTTTGTTATGTAGTATTAAATCTTTTAGCCATCATTGTTTTTTCATAGCCTGGAGAATTCAAAAACTGGAACTCAACAATGGAAGACCGCTCAAGAATCCTTGGTCGATCTAGAGAAGAGGAATGTTGCATCCGCAGATTCTATCATCCGGTAATGCACCTTACTATGCTTCCTTGCATATGTTTTATATATACACTATCCAAACTTAAACTGATCTTCTTTATGTTTAATGACAAACCAGAGGAGCCATAGAAAACAATGAGAAACTCCGAACGCAGTTTTCTTCTGCGGTCTCAACCACATTAAGCGATATCGATTCTGCAAACAGCAACATTCTCTCATCCATTGACCGTAAGTAATCTAATTCAGCTTTGCTCGTATATATCAATTTATAATCCAACCAATCCTCTTTAATTTTGATCCTATCATTTCAAACCGCAGAATCTTTACAACTCGATAAAGTCGCATCCGCGGATGTTAACTCCACAATCGCTCCTTGTTCCAAAAACTTGAAAGAACTAAGAAGCCACCATGATGACAACGTTGTAGACATCAAACAAAAGACAGGAACATGTCTTGGTCAAGACTACAAAGTAACACGATCTGATCATTTTATTCAATCATTGTACATAAATATATATGATCGAATTCGAACAAAATCATTAAAATTTTATATATGTACAGGTGGATGAAGCAACAAGCTCAACGCCAAGGAAGAGAGAATACAACATTCCAACGGTTGATTCAATAGAAGAGCTTAAAACGCCGTCGTTTGATGAGTTGTTGAAAGCGTTTCACGATTGTAACAAGTCGTCGCCGAAACAAATGCAATCTAACGGAGATGCTAAACACGTCGGTAGTAACGGTCGACCTCCGTTAACGGCCATCAACTAAAACGATGCGTTTTGTTTGTTGTGTACGAGTGCCGTGGATATTTATAGTAACACGGTAACCCAAAGAGTGTATAGCGATTTAGATCTCTCTCCGTTTATTTTTTTTGTTATTTGAAACTCATCTGTTCTAGTTATGTTACATTTTTTCATGGATCAAAAATTCCCAAAATTTGATTTTACTACTGTTATAACTTTATAGGATCATATAGCAGATTATTTTGCCAAGAAAATAAGAAGTTGTACAGTTCAATTCTCCTTCACAAGTACATCGGTTCTGTCGTGGCTTTCCATAAAGAAGAATTTGTTTCCGATAAACTTGTAATCGGGTTACTCTGATAACAAAAAGAAAAAAAAAGGTAGAAGTAGTTAACGGTAGAAGTCTTAAACTAAAAAGCTGAACTATGTTCTTCCCTCGTATGTCACTTATCATATACCCATCTTTAGAATATAATAAAGAGAAAAAAAAAACAAATTGATCATAGTAACTTAAATATATTTTCATTGATAGAAGGGGTAGGCTTTGTTTTTGCTAAATTGAGAGTTTAATCAAATAATCCGATTATGCGTTTAAGAATTTATATTTAATGATTTAGGGAATGAGGTATATCATATATCTTTTTTTTTGGAATTGGTATCTTAAATTTTACGTTTGCAACAAGAAAAATGCGTAATATATATGAGCCGTAAACTCGAATAAATAGCAAGCAAGAAAACTCACTAGGATTTTTGTATCATATGTTGTTCTCACAAGATTTCTCTACTCCAATACAACTTTTATTTATTTCCAAGCTAAGTTCTTTTTTGTGTTTGTGTTATTTTCCTTTAACTCTCTCACAGTCTCACTTGAGTCTTTCTCAATGCCACTCACAGAACCTCATTTTTTAGAATATCCAACATAATCAATGGCCCTCCTCTTACAACATAAATTCTCTTTTTAAATTCTCTTTGGCTTCTCTTGTTCTAGGCATGCTTCCCTAGAAATATCTCTATGTTCTCTTTCAAGTAACTGCCCAAGGCCATTCACTAATCAAACCTCCAACGTTACGTTCCAAGCTCCCCTCAACTACGGCTAAAGACTAAAGAGATCACCAAAATAATTATCCTAAGGTCGTTCCCACATATAATATCACCACCAGCTTGTTCTACCAAAAAATGGGATTATGTGGCTCTCCTGAAAACGAACACACAATAACTTAACATATATACCTTGAAATATTTTACACATTCACACTATATGAATAGTCTAAAATACACATTTTTCCAAAACACGACTATCTTGTACGTGACTTCACTCTGAATCACTGGTTACTATCTATACTCAATTTCCTAATATTATAAAAGATGGCCTACATAACATATATGCCCCACTAATTCTAACTATTCTTTTATATTCTTCGGAATATTTCTCTCTTGCCAAATCCAAAGGACCTGATAAATCAACCTCTCAACTAACCACTTACACATCTAGCCGCGCTAGGACTTATCGTTTGTTATTCATCTAATGTATATTGCATTTTATCTATTTATTTTAGTCATCAAGTATATTTTTATCGTATCATGTATAATGCATATATTTTATAAGTTTGGTTTAGAAATAAACCCGCAATATTTTCTAAGCCCATATCTTTTATAATGCATAACTTTTTCGTTGTCAAACACTAATACTTGAGTCACATCATGTGGTTATGTATTTAACAACATATGATGTGAAGTTTGTAATTGCCTTGAGAGCAACAACACTTTGTAATCACTTTTGAATTATAATTATTAATATGAGAACATAAAAGAGAAAAAAGAGGAGAGAATCATGGTACACATCAAATTAAAAGGAAAGGTGACCACATCAAAATAAAGAGTGAAGTTACACATTAGACAAAGGAGATCTTTCTCACTGTCTAGTCCTAAAGACAATAGCCTACACATGCATGCATGCATGCAATTACAGAAACCAAGACACCCATTTTAACAACTCACAATAACTTCCCAACCCCATCAAAGATTAATTAGAAAGAAAAAAAAGAAACTACCCACTAGGGTTCTACGTACGTACTGCGGAGATAGAGACATATGAAAGGGGGAGAGAGATAGAGATCAGAGAGGTGTAGTTATTCAACGAACTGTATGTATCCAACGGCTATTACTTTACCCTTCAAGTACACGTGTTTTCTTCTTAGCCTTTTTGACACATCATCAACATAACAGTACTGATACATGAATGAAACACCTGCAGAATCTCTTTTGTATTTGTTGTCTTTTCTTTAAAGTTTGGTGCTGTCTTGTTGTTTTGAGTTGATGGATGAGATTGGGAAAAGTTCAAGGGTTTTCAATGGTATCTTTGCACTACTCATCATCATCATGTTGTTGCAACATGATGGAATGTGTTGTGATGATGATGATGATGATGAGGGATATGATGGTCTTGGGCCCATATCCATCATCATCATCCAATCTCGACCGTACGTTGTTGAGTTTGGACCCGTGATTGGTTTTTGCATCAACATCTCTTCACCTCCACTTTTGGTGCAATAATACTCATTCATCACTTTGCTCTGAGCTTCTCCTCCATTTCCCTATATTTCCATTTACAAACCGCATTTAACTATGATCATCATACAATCTTTAAAAACAAAAGAAGATGTAGTAAACATATTCACAAGTTCATATACTCTAAAACCAAAAAAAAAAAAGGAAAAAAAATTAGTATTATCACTTGATGGTTTCAATTTTTCCATGTAAATGTTTAAATAGCACAACTTTATATTTGTATAGTTTGACATCAGTTTCTCGGCTCAAAATAATCTTATTAAGAAAAATCAACTATATATTAATATGTAAATCAAGCATAGCCTAGGTTCATTTTTTTCTTCTGTAGATTCATATTGTTCTGTGGTTATATATTCATGTAACGCCGATGTTTATCATAACATTTGGCATCAAAATATAACTCTATAAGAATAAAGTTTAACAAAAAAACGAATGCATACATTTAGATATATTATACATATACCTGATGAGGAACACACATGGGAGAAGGGTGAGAACAGCAAGAGAAGGACATATGATCATATGAACGATGTTGATGGTGATGATGATGGTAAGGATTGTGATGATCATGAATGATATTATTATTATTAACCGGTTGAGACGACATCATCGGTGAGATTGGTTTTGGTTTGATTTGCTGAAGCTGTAGTTGAAGCTGATGTTGCTGTTGATGAAGTTGCTTAGCCAGTTTCTTCCTCAACTTCTGTCTATCTCTAGCCTTATGGTTCTGAAACCAGTAAAAGACGTTCTTACCCTCGATCCGACCATAAAAAGCCAAGTGAGCTGTGATCTGTTGTATCTGCACCGCGTTTGGAGTCCTTATACCACTCCGGTACATCTCCTCCAAGATCATAAGTTGCTCAGGCGTCGGACACCACCTTGTTGAAGCCACAGGACTCATATTATTATATTGATGTTTTTGTGTGTGTGTTTGAGTGTTTCTCTAACTATGCTAGCTCCACATAGACTTAGGGTTACATATATATATATATATAGAGAGAGATGTTTATATGGTTAGAGAGAAAATGGTAAAAGTTATAAAGAAAAAAATATTAAAGTGCATTGGAAAGGGACGCAAGAGAGGGAAGGGTTAGACAAAAAATAAACATAAAGAAAGAACATTGTACTATATTGTTTTTTTATAAAACCGGACCATTCCAATCCCATATGCTCCAAATTAATACGTACTGAAACTCTGTAAAATTTTTGAATAATAATGTATAAAGGAATATATTTTTTTGGAATAACTATAGTTTTCACCTTTCAAAGTTTATTTTGTCGGGTGATTTCACTTTTTCTTATATACAGTATATTATATTAATACGTGCAGAATAGATTTATATAGTCATAGATGGGGAGCCTCATTTCATAACATTTATTGTCGACCAAAAGAACAAAATTAAACTTACAATGTATAAGTATGAATAGTTTTTGATGTGGGAAGAAAAAACTATAAAACGTAACGTTTTTAACATTCATGAAAATCATAATTTCTTTATAAGTTGGTTTTGATATTGACAGAAAAGAAAGAATGTTATATACCATTCTCTCTTATTAAAAAGGACTAAAAGAATCTTCTAATCAGCTTTAGTTGAGAGTTGAAACTTGAAACATTATTAAAGTCACATAATGGTGAACTATATTATTTCGAGATCTTTTGCAAATAATGCAAACATCATTGGTTTCTAATAGAACGAAATGATAACTATACTTATAATTACTTTTGTAAAGAATGTACTCTAAGTTAATATTATTAAGGATTTTTTGTTTTTGTTTTTGTAGAATAGTTTTCAACACTCTTCAAGTAATTAATTAATTATATGCAAATTTAAAGAGGATAGAGAAAGAGGTACAAAAATCAAAGAGAAACAACAATGAAGGTGCATGGGTTCTCGAGGTGGATCATTCAATAGGTTTTTAAAAATATATACAATTCTCTCACACAATTAATTAAGACATTGACTCATCCATCTCTGTAACATAAAAAAAAACACAGTCTTATTTTTTTGTGTTCAGAAAGATAAAACATTACAAGACAAAGAAAAACGCCAGTACTCATTAACAAATGATAAAACTTACATTTTTCATATAGATATTATTAACACAAAAATATAATATGATCAATCATATCAAGACCTAGAATAGATAAAATATGTATGTGTATATCAGTAGTATATGTATACATCTCTGTGTGAATATGCATGTAACATTGTATGATGATGCTAGAGAGGATATGAAAAGGAGAATGAGGAGAAACTTAAATGATTATGTCATAATTACTTTATTATGATTTACTTCTCTCAACAGGATGATGTTGACACATCATATTAAAAGAAAAGAAAAAAAAAATACAAAATGGGTAAATTTTTCTCCAATCTTTACATGGACAGACAAGTTAGTAAATTTGGGTACAATACAACAATATGAAAATGAAAACATTATATACATACATACACGTTCTATGTATTTAATTATGTTCACATTTTAATCATAAGTACGTTTAAATCACTCTAAGATCGAGTTGACATGGATTGATTTAACAAGTTTTTGTAGAATCAAAACGTGATTTTCTTTTGGTTTAAAAATAATAATATCACATCAGAGAGCATAGAATTGTCTGATTTGGAATCTCCAGAAACTGAGCATTTTGACTTTTAACGTCTCTGCATGCAAAAACATTGCATGCATTAGCATTCGCACCTATTAGTTGTCTATAGGCTTCTCCTAAAGCCTTGTCTCTGCCCCTCTCTGTCAACATTCTTGATTCTGAGTATTCAATTTTGTTTTTGGGGCTAATTCAAAAGGATATTTATGTTCTCTTCTTGAAATTCTAAAATTTTTTAAATTCTATGCGAATAAAAATTGTCAATTAGAAACCTAAATAGTTAATTATACTTTGATTTGGTTGGCTTGTTGACGAAAGTTTCAGGTCGGTGATATATACACCATTAAAAACTTGGATGTTTCTATGATTCAGTTCATGTAACTAGAATCCAATATATTAGACGGCTATTGTAACGAAAATAAAATATTTAATTATGTATCTAAATTACAAATTAGTTTAGGTTTATTTGTTTCCGACTCCATAATGAAGTAATGTAAAAGAGATAACATACAACTTTAAATAAAAAAAAATATGCTATATTCTGAATGAACTTCATATATCATGAAGGTGTTTCTATAGAATATTAAAAGATATCCAAAATACTCACAAAGTTTGGAATTTTTTCCGTTATTTCATCAAATCAAATATATTGATATCAAAAAAGTGTTTACAAAATATAGAAACAATATGGAAGAGTGGAAGTAACCCTGCTACGTTTGATAGCCTTACATGCAAGAGATTAAATCTCTTAAGTTTCTCTATCACGTACTTTATATTGGTTATATGTTTGATGCTGAAACTCCAAAATGCCACTGGTATTACTTTAATTAGCATGCATATAATTTTAGTTAATTTGAAGTAAGTATATCAAATTTTTTCAAGCCCGAAATTTACTAAATTATTTTTTCATCCTTTAAAATGGTATACATTTTAGGTTTCTTAATAAAACCCGGTGAATAAAGTATTTGATGTCTACACATTCATCTTGAGAGGATTATGGTGAGTGTGTAGCCATCGAGTGTTAAAAGTTCAAACTACTCATGAGTCATGTTTAAAAAAAATCTACCGATCTAACTAATTATATGATCATCGAGTGTTAAAAGTTCAAACTACTCATGATTAAATAGATCAACCGATCTAACTAATTATATGATTAGGAATACGAAGTTAAAAATATTTACATTAATGTTAAGGTTAGATTATGATCATATATACATTCCATATTCGATATTTTTGTATTCTCTTTCAATTCTTTGTAAAAAGATATATAAAAATGAGAAATATACTAAGAGACAAGACTATAAATGCATGCATGCAGACAAATTGCAATTTGCCTCTGCAATTTTCCTTTTAACACTGTCTCTTTTTCAATTCTATTATATATTTCCCCTCACAAAAATTTTATTTAAGAACATTGTTGTATACATTCACATAAATGCGTAGTGTTCTGTCAACATTCTTATTAAATCCTAAACTGTTGGTAAAATACCAAACAGCTATTTTGCTGTTTCGCATTTCCTCTCTTTTGTCCCCATTTGTCTCTTTTTTCAAACTTAATAAAAATTCTATTGAGAGAAGAACACTTTATTGCACGATGATACTATTGTACGTATGCTTCCGTTTTTTTAATTTCACGTACACACGTACGCATATACATTGAATCAACTAATCCGTAAAACACTAATTTAAGATCTTTAAACCTACAACAACGACGTACCAATAGATGAAGTTACTACTACTGCAAAGTTGGACCATATAAATCTCAAAAAGAATGTCAAACTCATTTTTTCATTTCAAAGTTACTATACGTACTATTAAGAAAACATAACTATTTCGGACCATTTAAATAAAATTACATATATGTCCAATTGAAGATATGATTAACTTTCAAAATTATTATATTGTTAATTTGCGAAAGTTTCTTAAACTAATACTTGTCATAAATTAAAAAATTTACATAACTTTACTTTATATGTTCAGATTATATTAAAGGATTTTTCTTTTATTAACAATAAGTAATATATCATTTCATTCATATATTACAAAAGAAAAACTGAATTATGTTATGTTTTGCATGTATCATTTCATTCATACATCTCAAACTATATTGAATTATTAACAGTAATTGCTTATTTTCACCCTAATCGATCCTACGTTATTGTTTCTTAAAATGATTATGAGGGACATGACAATGTGTAAGACCAACATTATTGGTGAGATATTAACAAGTATCTTAAACTAAAATTTGTTAAAATATAATCTTATAAAATACTTGTTAAGATCCCACCAATATTATTGCCTTAAGTCAACTTAGTTGCCTAAAAATTTTGCGATTCCGATATCCAAAACTAAACTATATCTTCTGGATAAACCGAGACTATAACATCATTGTTAAAGCATTGTCAACGAAACCCATTAACTGTGAAGATCGTTAGGAACTTCTGAAACACCCCCACGTTCGTTGAAGTTAATGCATATAAATATTTTTTAACAGTGACAATTCAATATATATATATGGATTCTTTTTCATCTTAGAAGACGACTCACATCACTGGAGGTGTCACTCCAAACATCTGATTTAACATATATATAGATTAATTGAATTGTGTCATTACCTATGTTTTGGATAGAGTTTTACGGTCGAATTGTGTAATAGTATTTCATATTTTGATTTAATAGCTTTAGATGGTGTGTGTGTGTGGATATCCTAATTAGTAAACTATAGTTTATGAACTTTGAAAAATAGTTTATACCTCTCAAATGAAGATTGTATATAGCATAAATTTTCTGAATAATAAGCAAAAAAAAAAAGAAGTAATAAATAAAAACAAAAATAAAAGAGATGATTTGACGAGTGACTGATCAAAATATGGCAGACTGGTCCGTACCTTTCTTTTCTAAGTTCTGAATTTTTGCTGACTTTTCTGTTCTTTTCTTTCTTTTTCATTTTCTCTCCCAAACACACAAAATTATATTTATTTATAAAACAAATCTTTTGGAGTCAATGCACTTTTTTACTTATCATATCTCCTCCACACACCTTCCTCCTCTCACATACTTTGACATTTTTGACACATTCTATCATTTGTTATTATTTTCTTAAATAGTATTGTCGTTAAAGTACATAATTGATTTGATTATGTAACCATATTAAGTAATCTCAATAGTTATACTGTTAGTTTGTTACTATGTTCATCTCCAATTATATATGTAAATCTACGGGAAAACAGTAAAAATCAATCTGAATATTTTACAAAATGCGATTTAATTATATCTAAAAATAATAATACACTATTTTTGTTTTTAACCTACACGATGTAAAATATAAATTTTATACCTGAAATGTTAAACATTATTCACAATTCGGTGTTAATTAATCGTTAATTTTTTATGACTAAGCTACAAATGAATAGTTAAGTATAACTACATCTTCTAAGTTAGTGTTGGTTTTTCGCATAATGTTTAGTAATTCATATATAAATTTTGAATCTTATATCCAATGGTTTGTGGTTTAAAAATGCATTATATTGATTTTGGCTGTTAATGGTCGATGTGTTCAATGTTTAGTGCCTCGTGAGATAATATTTCAAACGTATTAATATTACAACATTATATTAAAGTAATAACGTTTTTGAGGCAGACATAACAAGTTTATATATATAACTGCATGATACGTCAATCGTTCAACAAACAAAAACCATTCTCTGAAACGATTTTTATATATAGTTTTTTTAAGTTCATGCAACCGTAATAATAACTCATAAACTTTTATTGTATATGAACAATCACATCGCGAATTAACTAATCATATAGTATATGATATAACTCATCCCATTATGATATCTATGTTTCTTAAAAAAAATTTGAAATATGACCAAAACAGTAGTGGTCAAAACTAAAATGTAGAGAATTTATTATGTTCAATAGGAAATATTAAGATTTTCACCTCTGTTTGTCTACTTGGTGAATTATTTTTTTAGGGTGAATTTTACAATTACTATTATCATTATCGTCGGTGTGGAAAAAATAAAATTAAGTTTCTCTCCATTAGTTACTGTTTATAAACAGAAAGAAAATGTAAATAATAAACCGTGAAATATGATAATTCTATGCCCAAAAATTAATCTCAAAACTATAATGGATCACACTTACCATCATTTAATTTTTCAGATTAAAAAAAAAACAAACAGTTGAAAGATATTTGTTTTTATTTGGCTTTTTTTAACAAATACAAATGTTTCTGACAGTCTTTGTAACAAAAGAAATCTCAGACTTATTGGGCTAAATAAATTACTAGAAAAGCCCATCAACTCAAGAAGAAACCCATCAAAAAGCCCATTACAAGAAATTGTTCATGTCATGGTGAGAGGCAGAGCATCAAAGGAGTGAAGAACTTGTTCCAACAACAATCTCGTACTTGAATCCAACGGGTTCTCAGGTTTGTCTGAATGAACAACGTTCAATAGATAAAGCTTCTTAGAACTCACGAAAGCAGCTGAGAAAACTCTCTTGATCCCTCCTCTCGTGCTATCAATCTTGTATTCAAACTCGTACACTTGTTGTTGTCCTTGTCCTGATCTCTCTCCAACTGATACAACTTCAGCTTCCTTTGTACTTTCCTAATTCAAACAAAAAAAACGCATAAAGCTTTACCAAACATACATTTTCACTAAATAAAGTTTTGATTTTTGGGTTTTTGAATTCGAAACCTTTCGTTTCTCAGCGTTGATGAGCTTATCAGCTACAAATTGAGGAGTACCAAAGTCTTCAAGACTCTTTATACGGACAGGACTCACTACAACTCCAATATTGTTGCTTCCATTGTTCTGTTCTTCAAACAGAGCATTGGCTCCTGCTTTGTCTACCTTAAAATTCCCCATTTTATTAAATCAGCATTTGGAGTGAATACACTTTTTTTTTGTAACACAGGTTCGAATTACCTTGGTATAAGAAGAGGGTATGAGAAGAGTGAAGCCATTGTTGGAATCAGTGAATCTTACAAGGTCTGTGGTGGATTTGGCCTTATCCAATAAGAACCCATTGAATAAAAGAGTGAGAACCGAGAGATTCAAGTGTCTTTTGCTGAGATTGATGCCAATGGTTGATGAAGGATTTGGGGTAAAGCAGAGGATCTTGTGATGAGAAAAGGAAGATGAAGACGATGATGAGAAGAGAGATAATTTGGGAGGAGAAGAGATGTGAGGAGAAGCTAAGAAGCTTGACGACCACATTTTGCTTCCTCCTCCTTATCACATGTTTTGCCGTTAAAGTCCCAATCTTTGGTTTATTTGGTCTATTCGGTTTTCTAATTTTACAAAAATAGATGGTACACATCGGTTTTGACCGGTTAGGTTTACCCGGATTAGACGAATGAGTAAAAGAAGACAAATATCATCCAGAAGAGAGAATTTTAAAAGGAATCATTAGCACAAAACTTTGTTGGAACTTACAATCAAATTGATCATTTAACCAAAATTTTCTGCTTAAACTTCTGATTTAACCAATGGAAAAAACAAAAATGTTATAGAGATAACATCTGAGATCAATCAGACATAGCAACAGATAAATTTTTCCAAGGATCAGGCACGTTCTGACCACAATCCTCCAGGAGACTCACCAATGGTTCAGCTTGATAAGACACAGCATCCTTTTCAGTTATAAAGCTTTGAAGTTCCCCGTGAACGCTCTCTCTAGCCATACTTGTCAGAATCTGAGTGTAAATTTCGATTGATGGGAAAAAATCTGGAAGTAGAACTGTTTCAAAGTCCTTCATAACTGTAGTATCCAACTGTTCGATATCAATCAAGTGCGCCAAAGGTTTCCGGCTGAAGCCAAATCAAAAAGAAAAGAGAACAAATTAGTATGGCAGAAGCTATGGTCTTTCATAATAAAACAGCAAAGTTGATAAGCTCTTACCTCTTTTTGACCTCTGAGATACCCTTGATCTTAAGTAGAGCCCTTATCTTTCTGAAACTTTCCTCCTTTGTAACAATGTGTATTATCTTCGATGAAGATGAATCCAGAAGCTCTGCAAACTGCGCCAGAAACGTTAATTTTTGGTTTTAGTAAACAGTTCACTGAAGAAGAGCCACCACTTTATGTAAGCCATCTATTAGTGAATGCTACTTCTATTAACTGTTGGTTTTAATTCTAAACTTTAACAACCTTTTACTTTCTTATAGTCTCACATTCACAAAACTTTAAACACATGGTGTTGTAGATTTTTTTTTTTTTTTTAAGTTATCATATGACGTACCTTCTCTAGCTTTTGTTCCTCCGAGGCGCAGACATTTACAGTCTGGATAATACAAGAACCTTGGCTGGCAACAGAATCACTGGCAGTAACTTTGTTAATTGATCTCCCCAAAAGACCCTGGATGGCTGGAATAATAGTAGAACTAAAACTGTCGTTGAAAACTATCGATTGGTGTTTGCTTGAAATGGCCTGCTTAATGGATTTAACAGCATCTAGATAACCACTACTGCAAAGGGAACCTAGTTCATCGATGACCTGTGTAAGTGTGAGAAATAAATTAGCTGTTGAATGCTCTAATATATAGGATGAAGAGGCTCCATAACATGATACATATAGTTAGAGAGAGGCCTATTGATACCCATAAACATAAAAAGATATTTAGTATTAAGTTATCTAAACTGAAACAATTCAACTTGAAGCCATAGTATTTGGAAATATTTGGACTGTAGTATAATGAAACAGGAGATAGATTTTAGCATACCAGCAACGAAACACCAGATATATCAACTCCCTGTGAGATGACAATCTCCAAAAGTCTCTCAGGTGTAGCAACTATAAACTCAGGCTCGACGCTTTTCAATCTACAACTCGAAAGACAGCGTGTCAGAATTGGAAGAGGAAAAAGGATAGTATCCTTCATGTAGCAACAACAGCATGGACAATGTGTAAAACAGACTAGACTGCAAAAAGAAAAAGACAGATAATGGACTAGTAAGATGTACCCGGAAATCTGATGATCTAGTGATGCTCCTTGGTGTAAGCTCACTGTGTGAATTCCAATACCTTTCAGTGCCTTGCAAACCGATCGAACCTAAGCATGATTAAAAAAATGGCTACATTATGTACCTTGTCGTCAGCTATACTAAAGAAAAGTAAACATTCACACGGCTAAACAATATGATTCTAACCTGAGATGCTTTGGACTGAGATGGCACAAGGTACAAAAGAAAAGGGCTGTTGCACTCCACCTCATCATTTTTCTCCTCATCTTTCTCCCGTTTAGCAATAGCATCGGCTGCAGTTGATACAATCCACGCAATCTGTTCAACGGTGGAAGACATTCCACTTGTCTCTAGAATATCTTTCCCAGATAAGAAACATTTCCAGAACTCAATTCCCCAAGTGCTAGTGAACAAAAACTTGTCATGCTGTTCACTGTATGTGCTATCTTTTCGAAACGAGCTCTCTATCTCATTCAAGTTAGACATCAGAAACTTCGATGGACCAATCGGCTTCTCAACACCAGCCTCTTTAATCGTCTTATCTCTACTCTTGACCTTGTTGTTCTTCTTCTTTTTGGTGATATCAGCTTTACCTTGCCTTTCATTATAGGGATCTTGAGGTGTAGGAAGACTAAAACACATTCCCTAAGATTCAATAGAAAACAAAATCATCAAAAACATTTCCAATTTCACATTTTCAGTTTCAGAGAACCCTAAGGGTATCAAACACCTCAATCAACAAGACACTCTTCTACCAAATTGAACTTATACAGTTTCGGAGAACCCTAAAAATCGAATCGAGAAGAGTGTAAAAGAGTGAGATACCTGACACATGCTGCGTTTGCCAGACTTGCGGCGTTTCTTGGCGGCGATAATGGCTGCGATGCGAGCAGATACGGTGGCGGAATCGTTCTTTCTACTCATCTTCTTCCTCGTCAACTTATTCTTCTTCCTCTGTACATTATCGTCGCCTTTCGCCATTGTTTCTGCTTCTTTGGAGGTTAAACTTCGCGGCGGCCGTTGCTTAACTTTGCCTTTGCTTCCGGATTCTGGGTTTAACCTTTATATACTAGTGGCATAATTGTAATTTAATAGAAGTTATAAGGTTAACGTTGTCATTTAGAATATCGACCCCCCCAGAACCGGCTTGAATGAGTTTGGTATAAACCGGGATTTTGATTGGTTGATGATTATGACAAACCGGAATCTTTTTGGTTTTTGCGTATTTCTAAAATCGACGTCTTGTGAAATCGAACAAAACTGTTGCTTACATAAACGAAGCATTTCTACAAATCAAGAAAAATTATCAAAAAATAATATTTTGTTTCGTTTAATCATCGGCTTGATCTGAGCAAATCTTGATCTCTTCTTGTTTCTCCTCCACACAAACATTAGATTCGGGTAATATTTTCTCTTCATCATCGGCTCTCGTCTCTGTCACATTGGTTTGCTTTCGTCTATGACCATGATCATATTTGGAAGAAGCTAAATGATCCAAAGCCATTACTACATCTGCAATCACCGGTCTCATACTAGGCTGTTCTTGAACACACATTGCAGCTATAGCAAGCGCTTGGTACAATCCTCTAATTGGATATTCTCCTTCCATCAATGGATCAACCATTTTCTTGAAATTCTTTCTATCTTTAAACAACGGACGTGCCTGTAAAATTACGTCAAAAGTGTGATGCCAACTAGAAATGAAGGAGGAAAGCAAAAGTTATAATAAAGGGAGAGACTTTATCTTTACCCATTCGACTAGACATTGGTCATTACGTGCTCTCGTGTTATCAACAGCTTTCCTTCCAGTGATAAGCTCCAAAAGAACAACTCCGAAGCTGTATACATCTGATTTGAATGTGAGTTGACCTGTTAATGCGTAATCAGGAGCACAGTATCCGTATGTTCCCATAACCCTTGTGGATACATGTGTTTCAGCCCCTCTTGGTCCTACTTTAGCTAACCCGAAATCTGAGAGTTTTGCGTGGTATCCTTCATCGAGCAAGATATTCGAACACTTAAGATCACGGTAGATCACAGGAGGCTTTATAGTATCGTGGAGATACTCTAGACCTCTCGCTGCACCAGCCGCAATTTTCATTCGAGTGTACCAAGAAAGCGGTTTTTTACAATGGGGAAGATCTAAAGCAAACAGAACATACAAAAAGCAAGTTAACATAATCAACAAAGCAAAGTGATGCAAATACCAGTTTAACGACCCTTTCCCTTGTTTCTAACAAGGCATTTCACTTTTTCGTTCTGTAATATGCATAGAGAGACAGATATATGAGTTGAGGTATAAACATACCATGGAGGTGATTTTCCAAAGATCCAAGTGGCATGTACTCATACACCAATAGTCTCTGAACACCCTCAGCACAAAATCCAATAAGCTTCACAAGATTCGGATGGTCAGCAAGACTTAACGTCATCACTTCAACCACAAATTCCCTAATTCCTTGAGAACCACTCCGATCAAGTTGCTTAATCGCAACAACCTATCCACATCCAATTCAAAAATTCTATTAAAAAAACCTCTGACCAGCTAGCCACATTTACACAATGATTGATTAAGATCAAAGACACATAAACAAAAACCTGATTGATCTTCTCAATGAAACCTTTGTAAACTTTTCCAAACCCTCCTTCACCTAGAAAAGAATCCGACTTAAAGTTTCCGGTAGAAACAGCGAGTTGTTCAAATGTAAAAGTCTGTGCTTTCTTCCCTGAAACTTCATCTTCAACCAAAGTATCCTTTGCATCCAAAGCTAATTGATCCTCTTTGATTACTACTTCCTTGTTTACATCTCCACATAGACTAACTTTCAAACAATCTACACAACAAAACAAAGATACAAAATTCACATCAAGATGAATCCATAAACACAAAACCTAATGATCTCATTGGAAATGTAGCAAAACACAAATGGCCTAAAACGAAGAAACCCAGATCGAAAACTACTGAAACAAATAACACCCACATCGAAAGATTCCAAATTGAGAAATAAAAATCGAAACTTTTTTTTTTGTTTTTTTCGAACCTGAGCTGGGTTGCGTTTGATTGTCTCGATTAACGTTCTTATCGACGATGTTTGAATCGATGGTGAGTTTTTTAGGGGAAACATCATTCTTCGTCGTGTTTTTGATCTCTGATCGTTTGTTCGATTTCGCGGTGCGTCCGAAACATCCCATCGCTAAAAATCTAGAATCTTTTCTCTCTCTCGTTGGAGAAAAAAAAAACCCTAGAATTTCAGAATTAAGACAGAGAATTAGGGAATAAGGAACAAAAAAAAAATCTGAATTGTTGGGGGAAAGAAGAGGAAGAGTTACAAAAAAGAAAGAGAGAGAGACGAGGGCGAAGTGAGAGAGATGCTTAATTTGAACTTTTTTAAAGGAAGGAGAAGAAGAAAGAAACGTAAGTTATTGTCTACGGGAAGGTGCACCATAAGGGTTATTAATAGTAACCAATGAGGTGCGTGCAGTTAAATTGTGTGTAATTTTGTAAATTGTAAGTAGTAAAAAATGTGGTAGCTGCTGGGTCAAACCTTTTTGTTTGCTCAAGCGCTTGCTTTTTAACCTTTTAACTTTTTGTGTTTTTTTTTCCAACTAATTTGTCTTTTTTTTTTTTTTTTTTTTGAATCAATTCAACTTATTTGTCTTAAAACTCCCATTTGTGAAAGAGCAAAATATTGTGAGAGAGAGGGAGAGGGAGAGGCATAGTTGTATTTTGATGGTTGTCCTTCATATATTAAAAAGAAACTAAAAATAATTATTTGTTTAACGCTTTTAAAAAACTTTTTACCGTATTTTTAAAAGTTGTGGCAATCAACGAATAATTTGGTAATATACCAATTTTAAAATGATTTTTTTTACTTCAAAATCTTAGACAATTCGATTTTGGAGTCAATAAACAAAGATTTATGATCATATATTCAAATTACTCTCTATTTCTAAGTACGAAATTTTAGTAATATTTCATGGATGGTCCACTAAATAGAAAGTAAGAGAATCAAATTCTTTGCAAAAAATCAATGTAAACTCTTTTATTGTTTTTGCTAGACCAATATTATTGTTTTTATATTGAAATGAATCAAAACTGATAAGGAATTGATGAATGATACTTGTAATTTAATAATTTCCAATTTAAAGGGAATATTTCTGCATTTTTATCATAGCAATTTTAGCCGCTGAACCAGCTATTGGAATAGCTATAGTCTTGTCAATTTATCGTTTTAAAATAAATACAAACTAAGTATCACTAAAAAATACAAACTATGTATCACAAAAAACTACAATTATGTACCATTTATGTTCAGTCTCGAGCTAATGAAATTGAATACTTTCCTCTCTCTGCCGTCGTTTATGGAATTTAAAAGTAAAGCATCGTAAAATTGGGAAGGGGTTTAAAACATCTCTACCTTGGTAATAACATTGATATTGGAAGTAGAGCAGCATAAACTTAGAAGGAATACTTTTTTAAACTAAAACAATAATTATGTCTCAATAATTTTAAAACAAAACTAAATCAAAATCTTCATGGATAAAAAGTTTACATCCCTTTAAAAGGCATATTGGAGAATAAAACAACATAAATTCGGGAAAAAATCAATACATTTACAGTATTAGTTTAATATATGGAGATATACCATAAAATCAACCATTTATTTTGGACTACCTTATAATGTGAAACTAGATCTTATAAAGCATAAATATTTACAATTTTAATTTTGTAAGTTAAAATTATATAATATTTTGAAACTTCTTAAAAATCAAAATTGTTTTAAATAAAGAATCTTTATAAACCGAATAAAACTTTTACATTCGAATGATTTGTGCTCGTTCGTATTCATAATTATTTGTGCTGTAAGATTAACTGATTTGTTAAGACTATTATCGTAGTGTTTGTTGAGGCTTTCGAGTATATCGCAACAGTGAGATACCAAATCCACGAGCCCTAACACACAGCTTGTTCACCATTAATCCGTAACCGATCCTATACCAGTTCTTTACCATTCCTTCCTTACAATGTAACATGTAATTTATTGTATGAATGTACAACAACTTTAATTGCTTAATCAAACATATTTGTAAAAGTGTTTTCACCTTTCTTGACGAGCAAGTCAACGTCTTGGTGGTCGGGATGGACGAGGAAATCCAAGAGGTATATGTAATTTTAAAATCTGACTTTAAGGTTCTTTTTTTATAAATTATTGAGAAAAGAGTACATATAAACAATGGAAAAGGTGCAAAAGAAAGCTAAAGGTGGCTTTGGCTTGGCCATCGTACTTTTGACCAAACTTATTCCAATAAGCTAACAAAATCAATTAACACACTTAGTTATACATTGCATTTAAACATACGAACATACACTTAAACCATACAAAACACATAATTAAACCCAAACCAAACCAGACCAAACCAAAACAAAAATATCTCCCAGACGACATAATCATTACTCCACTTTTAAAAACACGTAGAACCAACAGATTAGGGAGATATTTTTTTAGTTTACAACAACAATTAAAAGCAAATTAAACCACACACAATTACGTAATCCCAGTTTAACCCACCAAAAACCGAAGTTAAACCGGGTCGTACCACATAAAATAAAACAAACCACCATAAAAACCGAACCGGACTTGATAAAACCAAAAGCAGCGTTCTGTTTTCAAAAAACGAACAGAACAACTCAGCTTCCGTGCCATGGTGTCGGCACTTTTCTTAATTATGTCTTTATATATGTTTTTATTGCTTTTAAGTAGATTCGTTGTTCTGGTCGGAGGTGTATCCACTTCCCGGAGGAGTTGAAGCGGTGGAGGAAGAAGAACCACCACCACCACCACCACTTCCTAAGTTCATCCCAAACGCTCCACCTGCTTTGGCAGCAGCTGAAACGATGGAACCAGCCAAGAAACCAAAGATCTCTCTCTTCACCTTTCCACGACGAGGCGGTAGCTCAACAGACCTCGCGGTGGAGGATTTGGTTGCTGGAGATTCCATGACAAGATTCTCTGCAAGTTTAAAAAAAACATGAGCTTGTGTAAGAAGCAAATCTTGATCTCAAAACGTGAAGTGTGTAATAAGAATCAAATCAACATGTAAATAATGAGAATTAAGATAACAAAAGCAGAGAGGGTTTCTTTAAATGACAAGAAAAGAAAGGTACAGATCGAGAAGAGCTTAAAGTCTTGCTTCTTGTTTAAAGCAAAACACAATAAAAGAAAGAAATTAAAACTTTTTTGTAGCAGAGAAGAGAGAGGAAGAAGAAAAGTTAAGTAGAAGAAGGATAAGAAGAGAGGTGAAGAGACTAACTTATAAGGAAGAGTGAAGGACATCTACACAACTAATCAACATTGATTATTAATTAAACATGATTAGGAGGAATTGGTCTTTCTAATTAAAGAGATATATATATATATATATATATTTATTCAATGAATGTGGTAAGGTTCGGTGGTTTTTCATTATGTATTGGTCAATGGTTTTGAGTGTCTCATATTATTATATTTTCATAAATATTGTACTTTTTGGTCATGAATCAATTAGAAATGCATTACTTTAGCAAAACAAAAGAATCAAGAATGCATTTTAAAAAAATTTATGAATACGTGTTTTGTGTTTGTGTGTATGTGTGAATAATTTGGTTTCATGCTATAAGTCACAAACCAAGTTCAAGTAGAAGGTAAGTGATAATTGTTTTACATTAAATAAACTCAAAAAGGAATATGCTTACTTAATATCCAATAATGCCAAACATTAATCTAATGGAAACTAAATTGAGTCTTCATCTTTAAACAAATTGATATGTTAACTGAATTTGCAATGGTTAAGATTTAAGATGAGTCATAACTTCAATATGAAATTGTAGTAACAATATGAAGTGTTTTATTAACATATAATGTGACTTTTCTTTATTTTAGTGTAGCTTTTTGGTTCTTTTGTTTTTTAGTTTCTTTCACAATGTAGTTTAGATAGTTTCTAGATAAGATTAAAGAGAGCGGGAAAGTCTTGAGCAAGTTCGGTCGTTGACTTTGGTAGAAGTAAACATTTCTTTTTGTTTTCTCTTCCTATTGAGAAAAAGTTATCGTAAACTGATTTCAACACGTTTAAGTAATTAATTGCATTTTATCTAGTATCATGTGTGTGACTATGCATGGATTAGTTTTAAAAATAAAACTTTTGATAGTTAAATTTCACTTTACTCTTTTTTATGTAAGAACTTGTCCAATACTACCTTTCATTGTGTGTGTGTCTTATTTCATTTTTTTAAAGTTTACAACGTTTGTTTATATATATTCTTCTATATATTTGGTTTATAAAATTGGTTAACTTGGTTGTATTAGTATATGTAGGTTTAAAAACTAACCAATTCTTTTTAAAAAAAATTGTACTCGAAATGGTAAAAACCATACATACTTGTTTAAGGTTAATGTCCATAATCATTTTACATTTTCTTAGTTTTTCTAACATTCCATTTTTTTTTGTTTCTTTGGCCTAACAAATTCGAACTTTCAATAACGTTAATCAAACGAATATTCTAGGAAATTCAATGTACTACAAGTTGTAAGTATTACTCTCATAATAACGAATAAACCATTGAAAGTATTAGTGGACCAAAAACATTTGTCAAAGAGACTTCATCCACCGTCCTAATTGAATTGTTATGACCCCATTGATAAAAGCATCTTATTATGATGAGTCTTTCATGACTTACAATTTCCAAACATGAAACCTTATCTCCAACATTTAATCGACCGTCCTTTTTTTTTTATGTATAGCTTAATCAAGGAGTTACCTTTATCTCCAACATTATACGATTAGTGAAATTGGAGGAATCATTATACATAATTGCGAGTGTGAAGTAACTTTAGTGTAGTGACAAATGATAACATACATTATCGTACCAGAGATTGAGTCTCGTTTTTTACATATTTATAGAGATTAGGCTAATATACCGGCCAGTTGTGACCCTATGTTGATAAAAAAAATTATACATAATTGCGAGTTTTTTAATTAAGCGGGGATGAAGTATATTTTTCTTCTTCTTAGCTAAGACCACACGTATATTCATGTTTGTATACTTCATATATGGAGTATGAAACATAGAACTAAATCTTTGTAAAGAGACTTGAGACTAAAATTATAAGCTCACCAATCACTATAGCTTCTCCCAAGTCCCAACTCGTCACTACCTAGATCAATGGTCATGATCACCTTACATTGATTGTGTTATCTCTTTCATTGTCTTGTGATTTAGTTCTAAGCTTACGTTTGTTTACGCGTTATATTTTCTTATTGTTGGACTATAAAAAAACTCGATGAAGAGTATCTTATTTATTTATATGCTCGACAACAACATACGGATGTTTAGCAAAACCAATCCTACACGTTATTTGTGGTTCGTCCACTTTCTTTAATTTTTTATACGAAGGAAACTCTTAAAAGTTAAAATGCCCCAAGAACAAATATAAAGTACTCAAAAAAGCAAATTGAAACTAAATTGTTATAACAAAGATTACACTGCTTAGCTGGATCCAATGTTTTATGATAAAGACTTGCTAGGACCTGGGAGTATTTAGCATATTATAAGTATAAAAATTTTGCAATTTAATACCATCCACGACAAAAGAGTTCTATTAGAGGTTCTCTAAAATATTTTTAGTATTAATTTTGTAAAATTTAAAATTAAAAAATAGTTGTGATGTTTTAGCTTGTATCGATGTTTTATGTTATTAGTTTTTTCTTTTGTCAACAATGATACCGATATTCGTTAAAAAATCAAAATTATTGTGTGTTCACATCCCATCTTCGATCAAAACTTTTCCTACAACGCGTTCATGAATATGAAACATCACTTATTTTTTTGGTGAACATGAAATAGTGAATTATATCACTTATCGTAGCCAAGACATGTGCATGCATCATGGGAATATCATGTGATCTCCATTCTCCACAAAACAATATGTGAAAACATGACAAAAACACATATGGCTAGAACATTGAAGCTTGTAATTCTCATTCTGTTTATAAATTAGAGACCTTCACGACCTAGTACTTCATGTTATTCAATCAATTGCACCAACAAATCCATTTAAAAATATCAAATAATAAAAATATCATTTTGGGCACTAATGATTAGAAATATACTGTAACACCCTCATTTCGAGGCTAATGTTTGTCCAGATTTTCTAACCATGTCTTACTTTTCAGGCCCAAAATGATACAAAATAGATTGGGCCTTGTACTCATCTCATCTCTTTTAGGCCCAAATTGATTTAGTAAGCGAAATGAAGTACTTTTTTCAATTTGGCGGGAGAGAGAGAGAGGAGAGAAGAGTCTCTAATCTCCGTCGCCGGAGACGGAAACAAAATGGCGAACAAGCTCATCGGAGAAATGGGTCTTCACATCAGAATCTCTAATATCTTCGCCGCAAGAAACATCATCACCGCCAAGGTTTTTTCCCAACCCAATCTCTCCGTTTTTTTCTTCTTCTTCCCGAAATTTATACTTTTGGGTTACCTTTTTTACGATGATTCAGTCATTTGTATGAGATTTTGTTCCTAATTAGTGAAATTGAGTTTTTTCAAATGCGAACTTAGCTTAGAGAGATTACTAATTTCTTCTTAGGTTTTCAAATTTTTGTGTATAATGGGATGAGACAATCTTTAGGGTTAATAATGAATTTTTTGGTGGAGGAATCAGGATGCATTATCAAAGACGGAGTTTGAATTAATGGAGCTGTTAGATGTTGGAATGAAAGAGATAAAATCAGCAGTTAGGCTCATCAGTGAAGCTACTTCTCCACCGTGTCAATCAGTAAGCTCTTTTTATCATGTATATATGATGGGGAGATATGCTTTTGTCAGTCTTTAATCTAAACTTCTTGTTTCACTTGATGTGTTCGAAAAGGCTCGAGCTTTGCTGGAGCAAAAAGTCGAAAAGGAGCACTTATCTGGTCATCTTCCTACCCATTTGAAAGGGTTGGATGAAACTTTATGCGGTGGGATACCTTTTGGTGTTCTTACCGAGTTAGTTGGTCCTCCTGGTATTGGTAAATCACAGGTTAGTTTCTTCTGAGATTGAAGATTTTTGTTATGCTAGTGTTGAATTAGAACAGAATGGTTGTGTAGTTAAGTTGAAAGCGGTTATTTTGGTTTCTGTTAGATCCTTGAAATATCGGTGTGTAGCTACTGTACATTCTTTGTGTTTTGCATATGGTAAAAAGGTTTCCTTTACTCTGCAGTTTTGTATGAAACTTGCATTATCAGCCTCGTTTCCAGCAGCTTATGGAGGATTAGATGGTCGTGTAGTTTATATAGATGTGGAGGCCAAGTTTAGTTCAAGAAGGTAAACTGACTTTTATCTCTTCCCACATTGCTTATTTTTGTGCAAAACATCCTCAGAGAGTGTATCCCTCAGGGTGATAGAAATGGGTCTGGAAAGCTTCCCGGAAGTGTTTCACCTTAAAGGAATGGCACAAGAGGTTGTGGAACACCTTAATCTGGTTTATTCGGTGTCTTTATGCCTTTTGGTTAATTCTTTTCATATTCCAGATTGCTTACATTATAATTTGCAGTGCAGATGGCAGGACGAATCCTAGTTTTGCGGCCAACATCTTTAGCTAACTTTACTGAAAGGTCAGTAAGATTTTGCTCATCATTTTGTTAGTGCAGGCTTATAGGTAATATGAAAGTGTATGACTGAAACAACTGTAAGTTTTACTTGGTAATAAGGGCTTGCCCGCAAGTTTGGTTATTGACAGCTCTTCTAACCGACAGTATACAAGAACTCAAGGATTCAATTCTTCAAAACCAAGTAAAACTTCTAGTGATTGATAGTATGACAGCTCTTCTTTCAGGGTTAGTCCAATTTCTATTTCATTGCTGATCATGCTCATACCATTCTTGTTTCCTTGATGACCTTAGTAACAAGGTTTTTGATTTAAGTTTTTGTTCTTCTGATCAACTGATTGATTTTAGTGAAAACAAACAAGGAGCTCAGAGGCAGCATCAGTTGGGTTGGCATATTTCTTTCTTAAAGTATGAACTGCAGTCTCGTGTTACCTGAAAGCGTATTTTCACATCAGCACTTCATCTGTAGATTGATTGACTCTAATTCTGACATTTCCAGATCGCTTGCTGAATTTTCTCGGATTCCTATAGTGGTGACTAATCAAGTTAGATCCCAAAGCCGCGATGAAACTAGTCAGTTTTCTTTCCAAGGTACAGTAAACAGAAACTGAAATATCTTTTTGCTGTTTTGATCCTTGTTAATTCCCATTCACCACAATCATATATTTCCTCTACAACAGCTAAACTAAAAGATGGATTACAAGAACACACAAAGACATATGATTCTCACCTTGTTGCTGCATTGGGGATAAATTGGGCTCATGCTGTAACCATCCGGCTGGTTCTTGAAGCCAAATCAGGTAAGGCTTCATCATTCCATGGCATCAAAAGTAAATCATGTGTAAGGTCACAGTATCTACCGAGATGTATGTTCATGTGATTGGCTTCACGATTTGTGCAGGTCAGAGAATCATCAAGGTTGCAAAGTCTCCTATGTCGCCTCCTTTAGCCTTCCCGTTCCATATAACAGCAGCTGGGATTTCATTGTTGAGCGACAACGGAACTGAACTGAAAGGTCCAGGAATCAATACCATTCATGCTCGAGGTATAACTGAATACCGATAATGTTGCTTAAACAAGTCATAAGCCCTTTGAAGCATTTGACATTATTTTTAGGCAGAGTCAAATAGGACAATACAAAGGCTTATATATGATGACAATGCAGGGCACAGCGACATGATTGATTTTCATGGGGAGTGCTCGTAGCGAAGCAAAAGCATGTTAATACAAAAATTCAACAGAGGGCAACAGCTTCAGCTTCAACTTCTAAATGCTGCAAATAACTCCAACAGTTAGCCTCTTTAGTTCATTTCAAGTTTCTTAAGTAAAGACTAATAATTTAGACAGTGATCATATAGGCTTCAATGGTACTGATACATGCATTCTAACTTTTTTTTTTTTTTGCTTTTGGTAAGGTTGCCTTGTTTTAGTTTTGGTTGGACCTAACTAAACTGTTGCAATACATATGAGATGGTTTATATTATAAGTTCACTATGAAGAGAAAAATGTTTAATCTTTTGTCTTGTCAAGTCAAAAAAATTAGGTTTTCTTTATTAATGACATGAAAAGACCTCTGATAAAGACGACTTCAAGGTTTATCTTTTAATTATCTTTGAAAAGACTTTTATATATATATTCCAGTGGTCGACTCAGTTTTATTGGGAATCATCATCTTTTGAAAGAATGAATCATCAAATGTGTCATCTCGTCACTACAAGAATGGGAATAGCTGAAAGTAACCCTAAACTTTTTTTCTTTACATACAAATTTACAAACCATGTAAACAAACATTTACTAAAAATTTACAGGGTTTCAAGAAATTTATGTAAATTTTGAAAATACATTTTTAAGTTTACGATTTTTTTTAAAAAATATTAGAAAATGTTTCTATTACTCTTAACAGTTTGTGTGAAAATTCGTTAAATTAATAACTCAGTGTAAAAATTTGTTAAATTTATAATTTAGTGTGAAAATTTTAAAAAAATGATAACAGTTTCAGAAAACTTATGCAAGTTTCTAATGAAAAAAGTATAATTAGAATGGTGTAAATAATATCCAACGACATTTTTCTGGCATTTTCTAAATAAGTGTATCATAATAAAAAATATGTTTACATATATAAGTTGATGTGAAATTAAGCTAACCCTTAAATTACTATCAACAAGAAAACTATCGGTAATCTTGAAATGCTAGTAATCTCTAAAGTAAGAGACCTAATAATCTCCAAAGCATGTATAAATTATAATACGAATATTTAACTCTCTCCTTTAATTTTCATTAATAATAATGCTCTCAAAATCTCGTATTCGGATTGGTTCTTCAGATTATATTATTAATAAGCAAAAAGAGCTTTAAATGGTAAGTCTTATATGCACGTCAACTCCCAAAGCATATCAAAAACATTAAGGTAGCTTCATTTTGATAGGATTATTACTATATTTATTTTAACCAAATTGGTGTAATCAATAAAGAAGTTCAAATAAATTTATACTTACATATTGGAAAAACCTCATGTCAACATCATGTTTCTAGACAGTTGTCGGGTTCTTCTCTTCTTAATTCCAACACTAATTAACAAACAAAATAAAAAATCCACAAGTGATAAAGAAAAAAATCTTGTCCTAAAAGAGTATGATGATATTTTAATTAAATAGGATAACATAGTTAATACAAGGATTAGTATCATATTCCATGCCCCATGACTATTTTACTAATCTTTCCTTTTTTATCGTTATTTTAGTTTTAAGAAGAAGCCACTAGAAAATCTCATGGTATCCACTGCATTTGGATTTGATGGACTAATAAAGTAATAATCCTATTTAATTAGTCGCATCTTACATATATTATTTGTACATTTATTTATACAGATGTATATAATTGACTCTAGCTTAATTGTTTTTGGAAATACTGTATTGAGTTGTATATGTTTGTGATGGTAACATATTTGGTGTGAACCAAACACTATATGCCCTTTTCTTTAAAACTGAATACTACATGATCTAGACTCTCTCTTATCACTAGCCAAATATTCTTTTTTAATTGTACAGCCAAATTCATACATTAAATATACCGTGTTTTCATATTGTTTAATAAGAAATGTTTTTTATTTTTTATATAGTTGAATTTGTTAGTCTAATGGTTTGTAGTTTTGTACCATAACTGTTTATTTTGTATTGTAATCCATTATTTTTACAAATTAAATATTTCATTTCATCCTTTATTGGATATCTTGGAAGGGACAAATATTTATTCCATCCAAATATAGTAAATATAAAATATATATTAAAGCTAAACGAATTATTTCGCGCTTCAAACAATCAAACACTATATAAATATATATATATATTTGAATTTTTTTTTACCGTGGCGTTTAACAAAAATGGATAAATTCAAAATCAAGAGAATTTTTATTTTATAATTGAGTTATATATAAAAGAGATAGTTTATTTTACCCTGCTCGATTCAGGAATTTGTATGTGCGTGCCTTCATGCACACTTTGGGAATTGTTTTGAAGATAAGCAAACTTATATTATGATTACTTGAGTTCAAGAAATGATTCATAGAAATTATCACTAGCTAGTATTAATCATATGTATACATTTCAGACTTGAGTTTATTTTTGTCGTTTCTCATAGTGATTCAAGAAATAATTCAAAACGAATTATGTTAAGTTTGTTGTCATGTTCCTTATGATGATTATTAAGTCATGATTTTCGCTTGGCATGATATGTAAAATTAATGTAACAAGAGTTTACGAAACGAGATACTAATATAATTTGATTACATCTCTGAAACCCTACTTTGAAGAAGATTAATACTCAAATAAAGACGTGTCTACATAAGTCTTTGATAGATAGATAGTATTCTAATAAGTCTACATGAATTTGGACTACACTTGTTGTTATGCGATAAGGTTTTTTTTTTGTAAAAAATTAAATTTTATACTAATTTTCAAATTTGCGAACGGAAAAAACTACATAATCTACAACTAAAAGATTTACGAATACAAAAAAAAAACACGACAATGTAAACCATATCGAAACAATTTGCAGAAGCCCGTAGAAAAAAATTCTAATTCCGATACATATAACGTATCTGATACAACATATCTGATACAACATATATGATACAACATATCTGATACATATAACTTGGTTTATGGTTCATATTTGTAAGATTTACATTAAAAATGTTTTATTTTTTGTAATATATCTCTATACTCGAAAACGAGATACTAATACTTTGATTACATCTCTGAAACCCTACTTTGAAGAAGATTAATACTCAAATGAATTTGGACTATATTTGTTGTCATGTATCTATTATACAACATATCTGATACAGGGGCGGACCCACAGCCAAGGTGGTGGGGGCAGCTGCCACCAGCAAAAAAAAAAAAAAAAATTATTAAAAAATTATTAAATATTATTAGAAAACAAAATCTGTCACCACCAAAAAAAACTATTTTTCATCATTTTTTTTGGAAAGCACATTAATCCATGTACCAAAAAAATATATATTAATATATAAATTAAAGACTTACTAATCTAGACCTAATTTTTTGTTATTTTCTTCTTCTTTAGTCTTTTGGTTTCTTTGTGTGACAACAAATCAACAACTATCAATTTGTGAGTTTATTTTCCTGTTTTTTTACAATCGTTTCTATTATATAAGCATTATTTTTTAGTCAGTTAATTTTATTTAATCAGTTCAAGCTTATAACTATGTTTCCTGAAAAACATTATATAGGTTTTTATGTTATACATGACTATATTAGTTTTTGCAGTGATAATTGTTTATATGTTTATTATATGGTTAAGCTTTTATGGAAGTTTGTTACATAATTCAAAAAATTTAAATTAATAAATTTTAAAATATAAGTATATAAATTCAAAATTTTCTACATTTTTAATTAATAACATATTTTTTTTGTTTTTAATTATTTGAATCTGTCACAAATGAAAATATGCTAAAAAGGTTTCAATTGTTAAATGAGCGTCTGAGTGGTTTTGTAAGATGTTTTAAAGTTTTTACATGACAATTTTATGTTTTTCATAATTTAGTATTTGATAGTTTTTTTTACTGTATTTTTGCACTTATTGAACAAATTTTATAGATCCGCCCCTGATCTGATACATATACACAGTTTATATATGGTTCATATTTTTGTAAAAATAGTTGTTTTCTTCTAATATATCTATATACTCGTAAACAGTCGTAAGTTTTATCTAAATTATTCATATAATTTCCATTAATCTTTGATGAAGAAGACTGTCGGAATTAAACAAAAGGTTGTTTGTTTTTAAGAACAAGAAAAAAGCTGTTTTCGTTTTTAATTTTGGCCTGCAAATTACCAAAAAAGAAAAGAAAGAAAAAAAAAAAAAAGAAACGAACGGTGAGGAAAGGAACACGTAAACCAATAGGGAAATGAAAAACCTCGTACACTATTCTTGCCGACAAGAGATTCTCACCATTAATGGAAACACTGCTTTTGTACTTTGCTAAATTATTATAATCAAAATTTACTTTTTTTGTCCATAATCTTTTGTTGTATTCATCCTTGTTGGATTATTGTGTTGTGTTGTGTTGTGCACTCACTACATATTTTTTTTTATATTCCTCAAATCATATTATCATTTGCTCTCTTCTTATTTTTTTTTATAAATTGGTGTAATGGTCCCTAGTTTCTTCGTTAGTTAGAAGAGATGATTGTGTACTTTGTTTTCATATGTAGATGTTAACATTATTATTATGTTATTGTAATGTGTCCACTACTACATATATCATTTTCTTACATAATTAGTTTTTGTTTGTGCTTAGCTTGTCGTTACGTAAATCAACAATGATCCGTTTATTCGATTTTTTTTTTTTTTTAACATTTGTCGACATCAATATTATATTTCCTCTCATTTTTAGTATCTAGATCTTATGCGAAAAAAAGAAAAAAAAAGAATTACAGTAGTAATTTTCCTATACTATAGATGTTCAAAAAAAGAATTACAGTAGTAATTTTCCTATACTATAGATGTTCAAAAAAGAAAAAAAAAGAATTACAGTAGTAATTTTCCTATACTATAGATGTTACTATAAGATTATTCTATGTTTTAGTTCATAACTATAATTTCTTTAGTTTCATCCGGTTTATAAAATTTTTACCAATTCAAAAAAACCAATTAATTTCTTTGGTTACGTTATAAAATCTTATTTTTCTTAATTAAAGTAAATTTTCTCTAAATCGATTTAGGTTTTGAGGAATTTTAAATCTCTGTATCAAAGATAAGGTTTGGATTAGGGCTAAAAATTAGTTTCGGGACAAACTTTAAAATTTGGATTTTATCATACTCGCAATACAGTAAATACGATTTTACGATTTTAAAGCATAATTTACTGACATAGAAATTACGTTATTTATACAATTGCATATTTGATAACCACCAAATTATGAATCACTAAATCAGAAACACCTAATTAGATTGCTAAGATTAACCATTTTATTGCATTAGTCTAATTGACAATTGAAGAAAATAATTCAACTACCTAAACGCTTCAAATTTGTGCTACCAACCAGTCGCATCAAAGGTCTTTTGCGGTAGAAGAAGAAATAAAAATATATATTTGTCCGTTGGATTGGATCCTTATACGATGGCATATCCACTACGTGGCAGATTATTATTGGCCGGATTAGATTTTTTACATTATCAACAAAATTGACACACACAAAAAAAAACTAATTCTGAATTTAAAAGAAAAAGACACAGTGGTTGGTTTACCAACCGGCTCTAGCAGGTAACGAGGAGACAATTATTGGGAGAGTAACCAAAATTGGAATAAATAACTTTTTTTTTTCAGGTTTTTTCTTTTGATATATATATTTATGTATCTTTTTAAGGTTTTGAACTTTGAAGACTTTTTTGGTTACCACTTACCATGATGGGAAAGTGGCACTAAAGTATTTTTCTTGTGAATGTGACTAATATAAGATGGCTAGAAAATTTATTTCTAAAATTCTTTATTTGTAATCATTTTTCTTTCACTTTCTGTATTATTATTTCCAACACTAATTGATGATTAATTTCCTCTCTTTTTTCTTTTCATGTCGACCATTTTCCATTATTGCAAAAATAGTTAAAAGTATACAATACATCTTCTAACTTTTAAAGTATTTGATTATTTGGAATTTTTTTAGATAGCGGGAAGTAACTAGTAATTAAAAAAAAAGATTACTGTTTTAAATTAGAGTTGAAACAGTAACTTTAAAAACTATCAAAATGAACAAACATGTGTTTTATTTTGTAAAAGATATTATATTTTGATAAATATCATGTTATTCAGTTCAATATATCATGTGAATTTTATATGTTATACGTTATTTTTCAAAATCTCACAAAAACTATTTCATTAGTGTCTTCATTGCCGAGTTTTTTTTCTCTTTATTTCAAACTCCAAAACACAAAGAAGATATATTTGTCATTTCACTTCTTCTAAAACGTGGGTCCATGGCTATTTTACAATTAAAAAATATTCCATGGCAACCAATCATGGTGTATTATTTTAATTAATGTGTGGTTGGAAAAAAAAATATATATTCCATGGCTATTTACTTAATTTTTGTATAAAATTTGGCTATCCTCTAATATTACCCTTAAAAATACCATTTTTCTTTACTTGCTAATTATAATATTTCCTTTCTTTTTTGAAATTGTATTATTTGGTATTTTGTTTTAATATGTATGTGTAAACTTTTCTAATTAGGTTTTATACACATATTATGTATTTTTTATAATTGTTTATTATCGTATAAATTTAAACTTATGTTTTTTTTGCCCGTAAGAGATAACAAAAAGGTTACAATATCTGCATTAAAACATTTTATAACTAAACAAAAAATTAAATAAAGATGAGATCAATTACATGAAGATAACATTTGGTAATGTGATATTTATTTTTAAAACGGAAAGTACGATGTTAGTACTCAAAGTATTTAGTCGTACCGTTTTGAGGATACTACCAATCCTAAACAATGGGCACCTCTAAATAAGTAAATAGTACTAAATTTGTAGTAATATGCAACAATTATTTGTTTTTTAAGAATTCTTTTTTTTGTCAACAGCTTATATAAGTTTTTTAAGAATTCTTTTTAAAACATATACACACATTGATGAAACAAACAATGTTGGGATGTGAATGGGATATGTACATATTAATAATAATGATAGGGAAATGTCAAAATCATGGGAGCCAACTAATATGGGTAGTGAGAGGATCTTTTAGGAAAAATAAAAAATTGTGTGGAACAATTGATTTGTCTAACATTTTGGCTTTTCCCATGTAACAGAAACAAAAAATCTTCATCTTAAGATTTTATTGGTAAAACATGTTTTTTGTATCTATGAGTCAAACATTACAACCACTTTCTTCATTTCATGTTATAAAGCTATTTCTTGAAATTCTAGAATGTGTCATTCCAAAAACATTCGTAAGAGGTTTCAAGAATCCTCACAACACTTTTTATAGTAAAATTATAATAACATGATAGGCACATTAATAAAGAGATAAACACTATATTAATGACAACTTCGCTGTTCGATTACAACTACACAAGAACACGTCATTTATGGGAAAGAACATGAGCATTGACATAGTAACAGAACTACAGAAGCATAACAGTTACTATATGAGGAAACTTTATAACACAACATCACTTGTTTACTGTAATGTGTAACAGTTATAGTAGCATAACAGTATTGGATTTTGGCACCATCAAGAAAAAAGAGTAGCTCATGTGATTGGATTAGCCGTCTGGCTCAAGATCTAGATTGTAACATAATAAAAATTAAAATTAGATGTTATAGTGAATATCAAAAAGGTCAGCTTATTTCTTTTCCCAACATTATAATCAATCTAATCACTCAAGTCACACAACCCATAAAACATATGTTTTCTGTCGACAAAAATAAATAAATAATAAAACATATGTTTTCAGCAACTACATATGTTTGCAAAATAAATTAACTACTTGCAAAATAAAATTAAATAAGTATTATTCCTCTTCAATAACTATTGTTTTCCTCAAAAACTGTTTATGGATGTTAAGCGATACATAAACATTAAGCTAACCAACTTGCACATTTCCCTTGTCGGCAAGGTGTCTACATTGCTTTGCCTTTATGCTCTCTCAGATATTTTAATGATAACAAAAAAAATAGCTTGAGTGAGCACATATGATCAATATTATTGGTGAGATCTTAACAAGTATTTTAAAATAAAATTTGTTAAGGTTCTATTTTATATAAAATCAGATCTTGATAAATTTTAACTTAAGATACTTGTTAAGATTCCACTAATAATGTTGCCCTAACTATCTTTGGCATGAATTATTGATATTAGTTAAAATATCACTATAGATTACAATTTTAACAGTTGATATTTTGATGAATAAGTTACTTTACAAATATTATCATGATTCATAAGAGATGGTATATATGTTGAATAGTAGTTAAACTTGCAGCCAAGTTTAATAATCAATCATCGATATAAGAAGATGAATTTGGAAAATGTTTTTTTTTTTAGATATAACTTTAAGATCATTTGTCGTAGGAAACAATTATGAATAATTTATTAGTATAATAACTTTTTTTAAAAGCACTTATTCTTAACTTAAGCTCGGTAAAGTATGGATTTAGTTAAATAACAATAATAAAGTACATACGACAAATGTTTAATTCTACCTAATGCAACTAATTAATGTTGTGAAAATGAAATAAAAAGTCATAGAAGAAAAAAAAAAAGGAAGAAAACAAAACACAAGTTGGTTAAAAACGAGAGTCTCACGTGTTACTCATGCTCGTGAAGGAGACGAATACGATAAAGATTAATGCATTTTTTTTTTAAGATTAGCGTTAAGACAATACTCTTAGTACATTTGAGTCAATCCCAGCCGTTGGATCACTTGACTCACCTTATTGACCAATCCCAGCCGTGAGTACAATGCCGTCCAAGAGATAGAGAATTTGCAATCTCGTATGGTTTTAGATGTATTCTATTGAACCTATACCTCTCAATATCTCGATCGCAATCTTGCTATGTGGCAATAAACCATACATCAATGGTCTATGATAAAGAAAGAATGTTTGAACCTTTGAATTTTTATTTTCTTTTATATCCGGTCGACTGATTTGATCTATTTTTTTCGGAAGAATGCATCGAAGTATTAGGAGAATCGAACTTAAGATGTGGGAATTTTGCCTTTTCACCCATACTAGTCCTACTACTAGTCCACCACCTCTGGACGAATCCTAGAAATTGAATCACCTTAAACTAGAAAATGCCTATGTGATCAAACATAGTAAAGGGTTTTCATATACTAAAAGAAACAACTAAACTTTATAAATAATGTACTTCGATTAAATATAAAAATTTGCGGACCGTAACAAGAGATAAGAATGTAACTATGCTAGAATATTGGATATTTAAATTCTAAAAAGACTACTATGGTGAATTTGTGGAAACCCCATTTTCAAGGGCATATTCACTTCCAATACCAAAAACTAAATCCAATAAAATTGGTAATTATATTCTACTAAAAATTTATATAAATCCTCTTAAACTTTATTGTTAATTATATATAGTAAATAATAGAAAACCCCCATTTGGTAATTAACCACTAAATTAGAAGTTCAATTTTTAGAAAATACAAATTACTGAAACCAACGGAAATAAATTTATAGAAAAATTTATATACAAATTTCTATTAAATGTCGACTTTACAATCTTTGATCACTTGTTAGTGATTCTTTTTCGGAGAATTTTGACAACATATCATCACTTTCATCAAGCACACCATTCCTCTACTTCACAGAACTATCCATGATCAATACTCTCCATGGAAGCAAACAAAGTCGAAATCGAGTAACATTCATCACCCACAATTCAACAAACAATATGATACATTACAAGAACTGTATACTTTCCTAACAATAGAGACAATATTAAACATCACTGCACTCACACGATTACTATCAACCATAAGAATATGGCCACCTCCACTTACCATATACTATGATCAGTCCACTCATCTCATAGACCTATATGACTCACTTTCACATTCCATCCTCCTCTAATTATAACATACTTGGACCAAATCCATCAACCATGCTTTTCAAAACACAAATGTAGCAACTTGATACCATACGTAGACACATGAGCAGCAAAAATATCTAAATATCTATCTTATGTAACAAAGCATAGGTAATAATTATATAACAAGAAAACAAAAAAAAATAAAGTTATTGCAGCGATGATCATGACTCTTGTTTTGGTCGAAACTTTAAAAGCTATTTGTCTCCTTTGAATCAATACTATTGAACGTCAAGGTCATAAACCAAAGCAGTAGTACTAAACCGGATTTTTAAAAAAATTGGCAAAACCGGAAACCTCTTCAGCCGGTATACTACCACTGCCAAAAAAGGACCAACAACATTATGTTAAAAATTTTAATATAAAGTTTTTATTATACACATTATTATAGTTATAGAAAGAGAAAAAAAAAATGTTATTATAAATTAAAAGATCGTCCTCTAAAATTGGGTCTGAAATGTTCCCTCACACGTCTCCTTCTTCTATCTTCTTCTCCGATTGAAACTTAAAACTGTCTCTCGCCGGCGGTAACATTTTCCGGCGACGAAACTTCTCTCCTTTACCGTATCTCCTAAACTTAATCCTCAGTTTCCAATGACGCTTAACCGCTAAAACCTTCTTCTTCTTTCTCAAACGAGCTCCGATCATCTCGAGCTCTTCGTTTTCGTGTGATTGATCGGAGATACTGATTCCTTTCTTCATCGGTTTTTTTTTTTAAAAAGCTTGATTGTGACTTCCGCCGTTGAAATTTTTAGATGTTGGATCTTAATCTCGACGCTGATTCACCCGAGTCGACTCAGTACGGTGACTCATACTTAGATCGGCAAACATCAGACGGTTCCGCCGGGAATCGGTTAGAAGAGTCCGGTACATCGACGTCGTCTGTTATCAATGCCGACGGAGACGAAGACTCTTGCTCTACTCGCGCCTTCACTCTCAGTTTCGATATTTTGAAAGTCGGAAGCAGCAGCGGCGGAGATGAAAGCCCCGCTTCCGCCTCCGCCTCCGCCGCCGGGGTTACTAAGGAGTTTTTTCCGGTGAGTGGAGATTGTGGTCATCTACGAGATTTCGAAGGCTCAAGCTCTAGAAGCTGGATAGATCTTTCTTTTGACCGTAACGGTGACGGAGAAACGAAATTAATGGCTCCGGTTCAGATTCCGGTTCCTACTCCGGCGCCGGTTCCGGCTCAGGTGAAGAAGAGTAGGAGAGGACCAAGGTCGAGAAGTTCACAGTATAGAGGAGTCACGTTTTACAGAAGAACTGGTCGATGGGAATCACATATTTGGTAAGTTTTATAGATTTTTTTTCAATTTCATTGGTTTCAAAATTTCTATGAGTGAGATTGATCAGATCGATTCAACTCTTTTCAGGGATTGTGGGAAACAAGTCTATTTAGGTAACTAGAGATGTTTTAGTTTCTTCTTTTAATGGTTCTTGATAGAATCAAGATTTTGATTTCATGGTTTTTTTTTAACTTTGTTTTCTTGATTCAAACGTGTAGGTGGTTTTGATACTGCTCATGCTGCAGCTAGGTATTGTTTGGGTTTGTTCATTAGCTTTGTTTGGAATTGGTTTCGGGTTTGGAGTTTTGATAAATGTTTGAAATTGCAGAGCTTATGATCGAGCTGCTATCAAATTTAGAGGTGTTGATGCTGATATCAACTTTACTCTTGGTGATTATGAGGAAGATATGAAACAGGTTTGGATGTAAAGTCTTGTTTTTGGTGGTATATACAGTTGTTTTGATTTAGCAAGGTTTTAAGCTTTGTTATTTATTCTACAGGTTCAAAACTTGAGTAAGGAAGAGTTTGTGCATATACTGCGTCGACAGAGCACGGGTTTTTCGCGGGGGAGTTCGAAGTATCGAGGGGTTACATTACATAAATGTGGGAGATGGGAAGCTAGGATGGGGCAGTTTCTTGGAAAAAAGTGAGCAACTTTTGTCTTTGATATGAAAAAAACCTTCAATATTAGAAAAAAGGGGTTAAAAGTGTTTTAATCTGAAAATGAGAGTAGGAATGGTGTCTCAGTAATAAACCCAAAGAGTTAGCTGAAATGCTTAGCAATGGTGATTAAGATGCTTGAATTGCAGGTATATATACCTTGGGCTGTTCGACAGCGAAGTAGAAGCTGCAAGGTCCTAATGATCATGAATTTTACTTGTTTTGCTAGAAAACCTCTAGTAGTCCTTCTTTTGTTTTCAGAATCCAATGTGAGTTTTTCTCTCTTTACTGAACACATTCTTGAAAACAGGGCTTATGACAAGGCTGCAATCAACACCAATGGTAGGGAAGCAGTTACAAACTTCGAGATGAGTTCATACCAAAATGAGATTAACTCTGAGACCAATAACGAAGGTAAGGCAATCATATGAAACTACATCTCAATCTATAAAACGGTTCTGATTGTTTTTAATATATCTGAAGGTGGCCACGACAAACTCGATCTCAACTTGGGAATGTCTCTTTCTCCCGGAAATGCACCAAAGCAAAACGGGAGGCTCTTTCACTTCCCTTCTAATACTTATGAAACACAGCGAGGAGTTAGCTTGAGGGTAAGCTTCAAAATATCAAATCTCTACTATGTATGAATCAGTATTTCAAAACGTTTCTAATTGTGTCTTTTGCAGATGGATAACGAATTCATGGGAAAGCCGGTGAATACACCAATTCCTTATGGTTCCTCAGACCATCGCGTTTACTGGAACGGAGCATGCCCGAGTTACAATAATCCCGTCGAGGTATAAAAGATAGAAACATATAACAACAAACAGAGACAATGAGATAATGGTTGTTGTTAACATGTTTGGTTTATCTTTTACCAGGGAAGAGCAACAGAAAAGAGAAGTGAAGCTGAGGTGATGATGAGTAACTGGGGATGGCAGAGACAGGGGCAATTAAGCACCGTGCGACAACAGCCTCCGGGACCACAACCACCACCACCACCATTGTTCTCAGTTGCAGCAGCATCATCAGGATTCTCACATTTCCGGCCACAACCTCCCAATGACAACGCGGCACGTGGTTACTTTTATCCACAACCTTAAACTTATAAGAAAAAACAAGGGGACATATGATATGAGAAGAGTTTTTTTAAGCCTCTCTATAGTTTTTACTTACCAAAGTCCCCTTTCAAAAACTGTCATTTTGGGTAGATTCCTTTTTTTTTTTTACATACAATGATCCTTTTTTCCCCAAATTTAGATGAGAATATGTTTTATTTTTTCTTTTTCTTTTTATCAACTAAATTGGGGAGAAATGTGTGTGTTTGTGGTAATTTTGATTCTTCTTTCATGAGAAGTCTTAATCATATAAATATGTTTTTGTTTCTTGGTGGTACCAAAATGTGAATAAAAATTAAAAAATATGAGGATGGGGGTTTTGTCGTTTTATATAGTTGGGGGGGTTTATAGACAAATAATTTAAAAGAAGAGACTGTTGTTGGAAAAGAAGAGTAAAGGAGAGAGAGAGAGAGAGAGAGAGAGAGAGAGAGAGAGAGAGAGAGAGAGAGATAGTATAGTAGTAGTA
>NW_006238920.1:6681791-6756707 GCF_000375325.1 Capsella rubella | reverse complement strand
TTAGAGAGAGAGAGAGAGAGAGAGAGAGAGAGAGAGAGAGAGAGAGAGAGATATGTAATGATGATTGTGACAAATTTGGCTGCCTCTTCGGAACACGAAACGATTTGGGAAAACACTTACATTCCTATTTTTGTGTAATTACAAAGTCAGTCACACGCATATTCGGATATAAAAAAAAGTACTGTACTCGAAAATTCTGTATATAGTCACGTGTGAAATGTATAGTAGTAAACTATTTTAGAGTCATGTGTGTGTATGTATGGTTGATTACTTTTTTGGAATAAGTTGGAATGGATTTGGATGCTTTATTATAGATATTTTTTCTATAGTTTCTTTTATTAAAATGAACAGGTATGTATATTTTTGAATAGTAAAAAATAATTGTTGATTTTTGTTTCAATTTAATTTAATATGGTAAATTGGTAAGTTATATAAAGAGATGATATATTGTTTTTTTTTTTTATAACTCGGAGTAAATCTCTAGACCTGTGGAAGGATCCGAGACTAATCTCTGGAAAGAGGTTTTCCTAAGGGTAGGATGCTTCCCTCGTTTTTCAAATGGGCCTTAAGCAAGAGACTCATACCCATGTAACCAAAGGGATAGCAATTATGCATCTGGAGAGAATCGATCTCTAACCTACACCAACATGGCGACTCTTCCACCAGACTAGAACCACTAGCCCACGACCTCTGGTTAAGAGATGATATATTGTAAGCTTTTTTTTTTCAATAATTAAGAAAAAATATATAAACAAATCGATATTTAAAAATATTATCAAAAACAAAGCAAATTAAGAGTAATAGTTGGTAATCTCGTACCTTTGTGGTATGGATATATTATTTTAACATTTATTATTCACAAAATGTGGTATTTAAAACATGATCAAAAACAATATTTTTGATTTGTATATTGAGATTGGTAATTCTCTATGTTACTATTTTAATAATTATCAATTATAAAGCTGATTACAAAATTTGTGAAAATTGTTCTCATTTTTCTTACCATTATTTTATACTTTTTTAGCGATTTTATATCATTTTATTGTATTTTTATCTATTAACATAATTTTTAACTATTTTTACTACAACATTAAAAAAAAAAAAGACTGAAAACAAAGACTTTTTCAAGCTATCTAATATCATCAGTTTGTGTGTTAACAAAGATTTAAGATTTGATTACGTGTTAGTAGTTATGCCAAATTGTCAAGCAAAAATAAGAGATTCCAAATCTCCTCTTGTGTCAAATCAAATCTCTTAAGTCTATCTACCGTTCCCGTTCGGGCAAATGTAAAATG
Organism: Capsella rubella; assembly: GCF_000375325.1. Classification (NCBI taxonomy): domain Eukaryota; kingdom Viridiplantae; phylum Streptophyta; class Magnoliopsida; order Brassicales; family Brassicaceae; genus Capsella; species Capsella rubella. Next base: position 6,755,412 of record NW_006238920.1, on the reverse strand, counting down.
ATTCTCATTCAGTAAGATGTGATGTCTTTGTTTATAAGAAAAATTAAAAGATGTGATGTCTTTAAAGAAAGAAACTAAATTTTTTTTTCACAATATTCCAAAAATGGTCCTTTCCTATGACTCGTATCCTATGCCGTTTCTCAGTAAAAAAATCTAAACTCACATGTTCGAATAAAAACATGAAGATCCCTATCTTCACTCGAACAGATTTTTTTTTATTTTTTTAATGATATGTGGAGTCACATTTAACATTAGAAGGATTTAGTTTCTCGGTAATTTTCGTAGGAAAATCACTAGTATCTTGTGTTGGTTCGGCTATATTTCGACTAGCAAAAGAAAAACAAAACGATATGATTTACTTTAAAGTTCGAAGGATTATAACGGTTAGAGTAAACAAATTTGTCTATGAATTAAACCGTTATATATTTATCATTCAAAAAATATGTTTATATTGGTGTGAACTAAATAAAGACAAAATTAAACCGTTGTAGACCAACCATAAACCGTTTTTACATACAAATAAATTTGATTCGCAACGGTTTAATGTCCATCATAAAAATAAAATGGACTAAACTACTGATATATTTATCTATCTTGACCATAGTAATCATTCACACCTTTAATATCAGATAATTTACTTAACGATTTGTTGTATAAAATATAATCGAATCGTGTAACGTTTATAATAGTTTTAATTTTATTTTTACGATTTGTCAAACTTATTTGAAAATTTTATCTTACAAATATCCGAAATAATTTGACGCTATTTCTTTTTTAAAGATCATATTCTAAACCGGACTAATAAAAGAAAATCCGATATATAGCATAATCCATAAAAAGTTAAAAACATATAAACCTTAAATGACTAAATGAGGGCAATAACACAAAAGTACTATAGTAAGAAGATTCCATCCCAAACTAAAACCACACTTAGAAAAAGTAATATAGTAGTAGGGCGTGAAGCATGTGGACAGAACAACACATCTGAGGAGCCAAAGATCGTAATGACGTTAACTATACACTCAAGCAAATTGGGACCAAGTAGAAAAAGATAAGGTATAGTTTCTATCAAATTAAATACGATGAGAGTTAATGGCCATGAGACCATTTCTTCTGACGACGACCAGAGAGAGAGACCCGAGTGTTACTAAATAAATACATTTGACGAGAGGAATCATATAGTATACAATTTGCGTAGGGTTACATATTATGGGTAAGTCAGCAGGAGGATGATGATGACCTACCTTGTCGGAGAATCCTTAATATAAACAATTGTATTTTTTTAGTGGCACAAAATGAGACAACGTGAGACGATTGGATTGGGAGATAATAAAGAAAAAAAAAAACATAATGGGTCCAATCCCTTAAAATCAAAATTTTATTTTTTATTTTGTGATAACCGAATCAAAAGATTTTATATATAAAAATATCTTGTATTAAAGTATATAGGATTTTGTTGGTGTAAATATAATACTAAGAAACACCCATCTCTTACTTTGTTTACTATTCAATATTCATTCTCTCATATGTGTTTTGTCAGAGAACACACAAAAGCACATTTTTAAGTGTTATTTTAATTAGGTGATTATCTTAATTGTTTTGGCAGGAACCATGTTAATTAGTCAACTAATTTTTTCTTTTTAAAGGCAAGTTGAGTGATTTTGATGTGAAAGTTTTAAAACCATAAGTCAAAAATTCATATTTGACATTTTTTAAAACCATAAGTTAAAAATTCATAAACCAATAATTAAAAACCTTCCTAAAGCATTTTTTACAACCATCTTTACTAAGTAAACCAGAAGAGGATTCAAGGGAGGAGATCTTAGACCAGACTGATGATGGTTCTCAGTCACAGTCCAAAGGCAGACACCAAGAGAGCTCACTTATTCTGACAAATGGTGTTTAAATCCTGAATGTCCCGTTGTAACCCGGGATCCAGTTTGTTGTCCCAACAAGTTTCTCGTTTTGGAGTCTGTTTCGAGTTTGGATCTCGTTACTCATCAACCCATCCCAGTGACCATTAGGCAACGCGAGGTTTCTAGACAGTATGTTATTGCCTTGAGATTGATCTATAAGCCTTGATGCAATTCCCAGAGAATCAGTGAATCTACAGTTTTGATGTGTAGATAATGGAGTCTGCATTACCGCTTGTTGGTGTTGTTGGAGCTTTGCCGCGTTTCCAAACATGTTTGTGTTTCCTTGAAAGTTTGATCTGAAATCTAGGCTTGCATTCTCAAAGCCTTGACCCACGGCCAAAATAGCAGGATCCATAAATTGAACATCCCTGACATTTTCAACTGGGAGTGACTGCTGATATGGATTACCGAATGATGTTGTATCAGAAAACCGATGATTTCCTACAAAAACAAGACCAAAATTTCAGTTAATCTATACACATAGGTAGCAGCAACATATGGGATATACATCATAAGAACCCAAACAGCTTTAGAGAAATATAAACTACCTGAAACACCATCAAAAATCTGATGTTCTCTCCCATTTGAGGAGAAGCCTGGAGGAGGAGGTCGACTTGGAACTGAAAATCCAGGTGGTGCTGAAACCGGACATCTTGGAGCAGCTACAAGACAAACAACGGATTGATTAAGATTACACAATGCATCAATTCCAATAATATGTAGGCACTATGACGCACATGCTTGTAAGATATTCGTAAGGCAATATTCCGAAAGCCAATAACCAAGAAACACATAACTCAAAACAGTGAGACATGCCACAAAGAGCCATATATTCATTTTCAGCACTTAACATACTGATACGCTTGAACTCGCACTAACATATTATTGATTGGGACTAGACATTGTTTGATATCCAAATTCAAGACCATCAACCAGAAAGAACCAGTTTGTTGCAGCATAAGTAAACACGAGATAATAATATAGAATCACTACATAGAAGGCTAAAAGCTCGAGGTTATAAGGATGAGAAATCAACACTCACAAGTAGGGTTATAGGATGAGGGCAGAGTAGACCTTTGTGTGACATAATCTACTCCCTTGAGATAGCCGGATGAATAACCGGATGAAAGACCATTATACGTCCCAAACATACCCATATTACCACTCTGTCGTTCTGAAGAGTTCTGGTATAAGTCACTGCCAGGTGCTATCTGGTTGAAGGTGTTATAAGAAGCAAAAGCTTGATCCTTTGATTCATCTTGCCTCGCAAAAGAAAACCGGGATTGACTATCCTCCATTTTACTGGAATTTGCTAGCTTACGAGATCTGGCCTCTTCATCACTTTCCCCATATAGATTTGCAAAGTTCTGAGGTGAAGTTAAGTATTCATCAAGATCTAAAGACATTATATTTGCAATTATCCTTTCATCCATTTCACTCCTAGAATTTTCTTCTGAGTCAGCAAAACACTTTCCAATTGGCTGTGTGTCCCTTGCTTTGTCAGGAAACATAATAGAATGGTCAAGACTGCCGTTTAAATGACTGGGCTCACTAAGTGGCATCTCGGTATATCCATGTGAGATGGGTGCTACATTACTTCCTCTGCTTTCAGAAGATCCACCCACAGTCCTGGTTTCATCATGCTCAGCCTTATACTGGGATGAACAAGGCTGCATAGAATTTAACGTACGTAGTAAACCATTGGGCTGGCAGCTAAGAACTTCTGGATCCTTGAGTCTTTGTCTATTGAACAATGATATATCATCCTCAGCTTCTGGATAACGATCTGTTACCAACGGAGACGTCAAAGCAGTATATGCATTAGCTTCGGCTCTTAAGACAACAACCTCATTTGCATCAGCTCTACCAGACTTCCGCAGTGCCTGAACTTCTCTAGGCTCATTGACACTACGCTGTATATGGTCTTGGGACATTTCTGTATGTGATGACTTTACGGAAGCATGATTAAAATGTGAACTGTCAGATCTTGTTCTTCCATGATAGCCATCCACAACACTATCTGCATCCACTGACACAGCATCGCTGCATACACTCTCTATTTTTCTGTTAATCATTTTGTTTCCATTAGACAGCTTGGATTTACAAGGCTGAGAAGTATGTTCTGGCAAATCCGTGCAATCTGATGGCTCACTAATAGCTCTACTATTATCCACACTGGCAGAGATTACTTCCCTACTATTAGTGACCTGGGTCCTATTAGACAAGGAAAGCTCAGGAAAATCAGTTTGACCATCCAATAGGTTTTGAGGTTTCAAAGCATTTCCATCTGCACTACGGTTATCCTTTAATGCTGCCTTCTTTAATTCATGACTGTGAGATGAAGACATCTGTGTGGGATTTGTTCCAACTGCAGATGACACTGTTGCAGATTTCTCTCTTAAGGGTTCCCTAGGACATGGTGAACTCGGTACCGATGATTGACTAGAAGAATGCATTCCCCTGAAAATCGTTATGAATTTCTCAGACAAAGCAGGTACGCGATTGAAAATTTAGAAAAACTATCATCAGAATTCAGTGTACCACAATGCTCCGGCAGGAAGGGTAACAGACTGACTGTTGCTGTCATTTGGAGGAGAACTTTTAGCGACAGTATGTGCATTCTGCATAGGAAAAAGGGCGGAAAAAAAGAAACCAAAAGCAGAATATATCATACATAAACAACACATCTAGTCCTTCTCTTAAAGTGTAACAGCATATGAATATACTGACAACAGAAACAATTACAAGAGGCTCCACGAAAAGCAGGCAACTTACATTCAAAACAACTTTTGGAATTTTTCTTGTGCTAGATTCATTATCAACAAAATCATCAACTGGTGGAGGTAACATGCTCCCAGAGCGCCGTATATAATTATCCCTCCAACCAGTAATTTCTTGAACCATTCTCCTATTGAAACAGCAAGAGAATCAGATAACCACACAACGAAGCACAACATATAGAGTAGAAGAAAGAACTGATGCAATATCAAATCTCTTACAAGCCTCAAGAACAGATGAAAGTTAAAACAAAACCAGCTAATGAACAAGTTCAAATCTGCTACAAACATGTATTAAGGTCAATTAAATAATACTTCACCAACAGAGCCTACTACCAGCATTACAGAAAGAAATAAACACAATCCATTTCACCTAACTGAAAAGACAAAGCGTAATCAGGATCATTCACGTTAATTTACCTCATGTGCACTGATATGGTCTCATCTTTTGTGAAACTATCCTCTGGGGAACCAAACTCATGCAAATAAAGGCAATCAGAATTGGTGCAAGGCTGCAGAAACAGAAAGGCATCCATGAAACACAATTGAATTTGTGTTTTAAGTATTTGAAGGGAACTAGTGAGCGAATGCAAGACAATATCTTATTACCATGTTTCTCAACCATGCATGACAATACTTCATGGTCCCAAAACATGCCCTAATGAAATGCAAAAAAATATTAGAAATTGAAGCACAAAGTACACAACCAACATAACTAAATTTTTTTAAAAAGGAAACACCACATACTTCAAATTTCTACCATCCAAAATAAATCCATGTACTGATCGGATACATCGAATTGCTTCATCCTCTTTGGAGTAAGTAATATATCTGGGAAATTCAGTTTTGGAGAGAAAAAGAAATGAAAATGTTAGTTCAATGAAGTTTGTTAAAAGAAACATGTCTAACAGACCACACAAAAAAAAGCAGGTTCTGCTTATCTATATGAAATCACAAATTTTAGTTCGTGCTAGATACCATTATTAGAATATGAAAGAAAATACGGATACATACACACTGCAAGTATTGTTTGGAAATTGTTGGACAGTCCCAGCTGCAGTCCGAGACATTGCTACTTTAACGACTTTTCCATATTGACCAAAGTACTCTCTTCGCTGAAAAAGCTGCATACACAAAAAACCCCAGATTAATCAGATGAAAAGGTGTTTTCTTTACAACGTAAATGTAAGTGCCAAGGAGATAAGTTAGGCTGTTTAAGTTACATCTTCATCTGCCAGATCAAAAGGCAAGCTCATAACGTAAACCAAATTTCTCTGGATAACTCTCACACCAGTCAGATCTTTCCTTCCCTCTGAAGGTTTAGCCTTCACCTTCTGTGACTTTTTCCGGTCATTGTTAATTTCAGCAACCAACCTGGTGCATTATCAAAAAAGAAGGACAAGTTTTACAGGTTTCACAGAAACAAAAAAAAAGGATTGTTTTTCCACTTCAGAACTACCTTTCACAGCTGACTGTCATCCCAACAATCTTTTCTTTATCATAAGGGGTACGACATGCAGGACAGCGACCCTCTGTCTTATCTTTCTCAGCCATCTCTATAATTTGATGCCAACACCAAACACATATCTGCACAAAGTACATGAATTTCACATTAAAAAAAAAGGGTGATAGATTATATATCACCACAGTGGCACAATGAATGAATCAAACATAAACAAACAGTTGAACAAGATAAGAATAGGTAATGTCATTCTTAACTCTTAAACATCGACTATTAGAAAGGATACATTCTCAAGATACCAATGTAACTCAACCAAGATGAACCATTTCATTTAAAAAAGAACTAAAAGACTACAAATCATGGTCCTTCCCAACAAAACACAGTCCCACAAAGGCATGTCTAAATATATACAGCATACAGAGTTACTCAGACGCAAACTATACTGGAACTGCCAAGCGTAATAGTTGCAAGAACAAATTAAAACCCTCAAAGAAACATATCAACGCCAATTGTTTCAGACTATATAAACAAGAACCCAAAAACACATTCTGCTCAAACAGTACCAACAACAAAACAAGAGAACCAAGTTTGAAAGTAAGAGATTGTATAAAATAATCCAACCTGATAGCCACATTTGCAAGGTTTAAGATGTTGATCAGTCAAGTCCATCTCCTCAGCACAGAGAGGACAAGTCTTTTCTCCTTTCTCATTCATCGTTACCTAATTTATTTTAATAAACAATTATAAAAACCTTAGCATCAGAACACAAAAATCCACAATTTTTATTCCAATTAAAAAAAACGAAAAACACAGCGACTAAGACACTAAAAGTCCATAAGCAACAGTCTGAAAAAACAAAATCCAACAATTTTATTCTCAACTCTCACAAAAAAAAACTTCAAAATTCTGAAAAGATTATTAACAATGCAAAACCTTAATCACTCCAAATTCGAACAAAAAGGTTAAGAGAACTTGTCCGCAGTCAAAATCTAGAGGATTTGGTGGAGAAATCGTTGGCCGTACCTTCGGAATCAACGAAACAAAAACCCTAATCCGTACGTTAGGGTTTGAGGAAACGCGTTTTGGGGAATTCGGCGGAGAGAGAGAGAGAGATTGAGAGAAGGGAAGAGTAACACAAAAGGTGGTGTTTTGGGAAGGAGAAGAAGAAGAAGAAGAAGAGATTGTGAGAGAATCGAAGATTTTGAGGAAGAGATGGAAAAAAAAAAAAAAACTGGTTTAAACTCTGTGGCTAAACCTTTGTTCGCCAATGGTTGGTGTTTTTTCAAAGTTGTCAAATTCAATTTATTTTTTTCCCAATTAATGATAACTCTCTCTATATAAATTATTATTATTATACCTAATTTATCTGTTCAAGTCTTTTTTTTTTTTTTTCTTCCATTTTTATGATTTGACGGCAAGTTATTTTTTCATGTGAAAAGGTGCATTTAACATTAACACACATTGTGACCCAATTCTAGGTTTTCTAATTCTTTTTATTTTTTTCTATAATTGTTTTAGATATTTTTTTTATAATTTTGACTAGTTTAGATAATTTGGTTAATTAATTATGGTTATATATCAATGTCGTGGTTAAAAGTTAAAAACAATTAGTACGGTTTAGTAATTGTTAGTGGTTTATAGTTAAAAAACACAAACACTAATAAGTCCGGTTAAACTCAAAACACTTTTTTGTTGTAGAGTTGTGTCTCCTCCACGACTTGGACCTGTTAATGAACATGGTGTGAGTTTGTTGTTAGTTGTGTTACTGCGATATATTCATATCGTTAAAACTATTTATTATCTAAAATAATCACTTAAATTTAGATTTCGAGGGTTATTAATTCGACATGATCTTATTTAACATGTAGTTATCCATTTGGATCCGCTATAAATCTTATTTCATAGTAGTTCCATTATCTAATGTTCTGATTTGCTAAATTGTTCATACAAACGAAAACTTGACACCAAGTTTCAATAATTTAATCATTTGACTTATTCGTATAGCAGCAAACAACACTCAGTGTCATCATAAGTCTTCTTCGCGCCAAACTTATCTTTCAAGACCATTACAACTAAACATATGATTCCAATTTTTTTTTTATTTTTTTTTTTAAATCAACCATTGTTACTACTCTGAAATGAATAGAAGCACATTCATGGCAGGCTGAGAGAAATTACAATCCACACTTCAAAATTTATTTAAGGGTAAATGACTACATATGGTTCCATAATTTCATTTATATATCTCAAACCTCCAAAAATCCATATGACAGGGATGTATGTATATTAAAAAGAAGGAAAAAAAAAAAAAACTGAAAAAAAACTCGAAAAGTGATCTAACTTGTTCACTTCTGATATTAACTACTACGGCATATAACAAATACCAATTTTGAAAGATTCGGTTAAAAGGATTCAAAAAAGACGAAGCAGAGGAGTTACCGTATAATGAGTTTTGGTGGTGGTTTGGGAAAAAGGCCAATTTTCTTCTATATATATATTTTTTTGGGGAAGATTTGGGAAAGTGGGATGTGCAAATGGCTGAGGATTTACGGGTTTATTCATCGTCATCTGAGATTAAAGCGAAAGAGAATGGCTTGAACTTGTAACCATCCCCATGGAAGAACTTCCCCATGAATTCAACCCAGTGAAGACGCAGAGCATGGAGGAATGCACTTAGTGTTTCCATCATCAGAAGTATAAACGCTGTTGCAAATGCAAACACCGCTAGTCCGATTAACCGGATCAAAATGTTGTCATACCTGTTTGCAAGAGAGAAATGTATCAAAATAAAAGTGAGATATTCAAGTTTAAACATGCAACTTAAACTACTGCTCACCCCCAGGCAAGAAGAAGAACTTTCTCATAGAAGACTGTAGACAATTCCGAATGAGCCAAACTGTAAGGCCAAGTTAAAATTCATAAGAACATATTATAAACAGGTAGGAAAGATTTATTGAACTCATTTAACAAGCGGAAAAGTTAGTCATTTACCTAAGAGCCCAAAGACGAAGGTAAGATGCTGTGTTAGAAACTGAACCTAGAATAAATTCTATGGAGTGAATCAATTGATGTACAAAAATTTCGCTGAAGTTAAACTCTTCTTCGTGATGGCCTCCTCTAGCGGAGTCTGGTTCTACTTCAAGATCCACCTCAGAAGAAACAAGAACCCCGTAAGTGCGACCTTGAAACCTCTGAAAAAAAAACATTTCATCCCTTTGATAAGCCCAGAGCCCAAATTGATTAGTAAAAAAAAAAACAGATGCAGTGATAGCATTACCTCCATGTGAATTTTCCTGAGGGCAAAGGGTTTAGGAAAAAGCATCCATGGGACCGCGATGAATGCCGAAAGCAATAACAGAAGCTGCGGAATATATTATATCTTGTGAGAGTGTCAAGATGAGTAAGGATGGAACAAAGAACCAATGTAACCCTAGATATTTAAAAATTTTGGAGGAAACTATGCCTGAAGTGGACGCTGGCCCCAAAACAACTCATTTTCTCCAAGTTCTTCAGTGGGACTCAGAAACATGTAGATCATTACATGGTACAAGTCTGCTTGAGATCCCGTGCACCACTTGATGATGATGAGCAGTGAAAGGTAACCGAATAGACTGTTAAGGAATATCATCTGAGGTATAAACTGATACCTGATGACATATGACAAAGAAATAGCCGTCCCGGATGGTTTTAATACAGGAAAGAATTCAGGAGGTTCGGAAGATTAAGTAAAAAAGGAAGACAAACCTTATGTCCAATGAAGAGCCAAAAAAGCGGGCATTAAAGAAACTTAAAAGCAATCCCAAATTCATCTGTGCAATTCCCAGCAGAATAGACATCTTCATCTTAAGAGAGTTTAGGTAAGGCAGTTCGGAGCGACTTCCATACCAACTAGGATCTACGCCAAAAGGGTATGGATCACGGTATTTGACTAAACCAACTGTGTAGGCATCGCTGGATAAGAGGTAATATGCATGTTAGCAACAAATAGAATAATAATAGTATAGAAAAGACGTGACTCCTTACTAAAGACATCAGAGATTTAAACATAATACATACCTACAAGTAGTATCTCTGCATTTGTAAGCTGAGCCACCAAAGATGTGGAAAGGTACAGAGAAGAATTCATTGTAAATAAGCCCACAATATATTGAAAATAGTGACATCAATAAGATTACATAGCGGCCTCCGAAAAGCATCTTCATAAAGCTTCCAAGTTTCTGGGAAAGATAGACACACAACATCATACCACGTAGATTGAAAATTTTCACAAAGGCGAATGACACTCACACGACGTCAATTCTTTTTTCCCATCCTAAGTGTATAATGATAACCTCAGTGCAATTTTCCATATATTCTATAGCAACTCTGAACAATTGAAATTCACCATCTTTCATTTGAAAAACAAAAATCCTCCAAGGGCACAGAAAATTGCATGACAAGCTGAAAGCACAAAAATGCAACATAACTATTGCTGCAGTTCACTTCAAAACCAAACGTACAAAATATATATCAGTTACTAAACAAAACAAAACAAAACTCTATGTTAAGATGTTTTATTAAATTTTAGGAGTAAACATCTCATGCTCAAAGCCAATATCGTCACTGATTGGGTGTCAACTAATACAACAAGAATTAGGCAACAACCATACCTGCGTACTCAGCTTTTTTTCACGAGCAAGAAGAAACAACGCTCCTAGCAGCAAGCATAGACCATGACCCCAATCTCCAAACATAACAGCAAACAAAAAGGGATATGTGACAACTGAATAAACTGCAGGGTTTGCCTCTTGATATCTTGCAATACTGTCAAGTAAGCATCATTAAGTCAAATATACATGGAATGGTGATCAGCATAAATTAACTGGCATATGCAATCAACAAATATTTTGATTACGAAGATACAGAATGACGAAAGTTCAGCTTTGTTAGAAAGCAGACAGTTAATATAAAATCATGTATGTATCATGAGGGACCAAACACTTGCATCTAAATGATGAGGTTTTTCTATTCTCATGGAACATTACAATAGTACCAGGAAATGGTCAAAAATGGAACTAACCCGTAAGCATCAATAATCTCCTGGAAGGCATTTGTAAGTTTGTTCGTTCTGAAATAGGTGGGAGGTGGTTCTACTGCTTGCATTACATGAAATATAACGCCCACCTGTGAATTACTGTCAAAAGTGGCTCGCTGCAGGACCTCATGAATCTGCGCATAAGTTGTTGATGAATGCACTTGCAAGGAAATGATAGTCAGTTATTAAAAGGAATAAAAATATTGTAGCATACCTGGGTCTTAGCAAATGTGGGGCACCAACCTTCACCAACAAGGCATTTCTTGGTTACATCAAAATTTAGCATATTCAGCGTATCATAAACAGCTTTTTCTCTCCGAACCTAGAAGTACAAGGGCAGCTAAAATCATGGATGTACCATAGTGTATGGACCATACACTCCCATATATTCATTAGATTTATAATCCAGAACAGAAAAAAAAAACAATTGTCGATGTTAATTTTACCGTGGTCATCCAATTAGTCAAGCTATAGCCAACAGAATTAAGGGCATTATTCCGATGGCGAGTTCCAGCGTCTAGTGTGGCTTCCAGATCAGAGAGTCGGGATAAAACCTATATGCCAGATACATTGATATTAGAGGACCAACATAGTGTGATGCAATACCTAACAGTCGCTGGCAATACTTATCAGGATAAGATATTGGTATTCTAGAAATAACATAGGCTGACACAGCAATTCACAGTTGCATACGATTGGATACATAAGTCAGCAGCAAATCATTTGAACAAGATGAGATCAACTCACAAGATCGTTCTACAAAAAAATGCCTATATATATATATACTGAAGCAACTTCTCTGAATGTAGAACAAGTTTATCCAACTTACTTCTCTCGTAAGCTGCCTCTGCTTTGTTGTATCCTCAGGGACAGGATAGCAATTTGCACCAAATGCTTCACATATTTTCAATATTTTCGTCCTTGCTTGCTCCCCAGAAAAGAATACTACAAATACAATTTTCTCCACCTACGGACACACAAGAAACCAGTTAGTAAATAAGCATCTCACCGAAACAGCATATGACTATCATGGATATCAAAAGTTACACTGTTTAAAAAGTTTAGAGATCAATATCACCATTTCTGATGTTGAAGGATCCATGATCTCCTCATCAGAGGGTGTTTGGTTGAAAAGCATATTTCCTCTTGTTGCACGAAATAACATTCTTTCAAACCTAAGAAGTTTGTCTTTGTTAATGATTCCACTAATAAATCTCAATCCTGATTGACTTGAGGGTCCAGGATTCATTTCCTGTGAATAAAATAACTTTTATCTTAGTAAAAGTAATAATGAGATCCCAGGTAACAACAGGAAAATGGAAACTTTGACATGTAATCACCTGCTCAAGTAAAGAGGCAGTCTCAATAAAACCGTTATTCGAGTAGGTGCTTTCATTTAGTTCTGTTTCCTCTCCAATTGCATGTGCATTACTTGAGACAAGAAAACCACTTGCCTGAAAATAAGTAAAAAAAAAAAGCAATGTATGCGACCGTTAAGCATAAACAGAGGAAGATGAGTGTACGTTTTAGCAATTAAAATTTGAATGAAAACCGAACAACAGGTACTGCACTATATAACCTTGTCAACTGATCAAGAAGTTTTCAGGTAGTCTGGAGGGAGAAGAACAGAAAAACCAAACATTTTCCAGTTACTGGATATAAACCTGAGAATGAAAGGCAAATACACCTACCTTTTGAAGAACTATCTTGAATTCAAGGAGTTCGTTATACGTCTGCCGAAGCTTTTCACTGTTTGAATTCATTTCCAGCACCTCATGCTCGTGATCAGCAAGTTGTCTCTGCAAGAGAAAACAATTAGAGATACAAAGAAAAGTATAAGTGTCATTAAAAAGCAAATCTCATCCCACGGTAAAAGAGGTATTAAAATAGATACAAAAGACTAATCAACCAAAACAGAATTGGAAAATTGAATTCTGACCTCTAAATCTCCAAGTTCAATGTCCGGTTCTATTTCATGGCGTGCTGAACATCTTAGACCAGCTTTATCAATTTGATCTTTAAAAAACCGCAGCTTCCTAGACATCTCACCACACCGTTTTACCTGTTACACCACATACTGCTTAATATCGATAAAAATGTGGTTTATAGGATTTTGTATCGGCATGTCAAAGTTGTAGCACAGAAAATATATTTCAGTGCAGTAATCAAGTAATGCCTAGCCCATATATATTTACCCCGAAACTCTAAGCTATATCAAGCTCCTATAACTTTCAAACCAAACTGTACAGACCATATGGAAGGGAAAACATAAGACTAAGGAACCAATATTTTGACAGTCGATCAATATTTCCGGTTTAACACTGCGGGTAATCATTGCCTAGTAATCAAAATCTACTTGTGTGGGAGTAAATGTAATACAAACAACAAAAGAAAAATCTATGAATTATACTTCAAAACTAAATGAACAAATCTTTTAGAAATTTTTGAAAAACAAAAAGTTAAAAACCACCATTAAATTACTGGTGTCACTCAAATGGAAACAAAATTTTCACGAGGAACTCCTCAAACAAGAATCACAATGCTTCTACAAAGTTTTTACTGACTCTTATATATACACACGCATCTATACCAAGCCAAATTTTACAACCACTCCCACCAAATCAGTACAGAAGAAAATTATCATACAACAGTGCTCGAATGACATATAATTACACAGAACGTTGAGTTGATACCTGATTAGCAAATGTCCGCTGAAAGGGACTTTTATCAGCATTTAGCTGTTAAGAAAATAAAGATGGAGAGTGTCAGATTCTTCGAATTTACAGGCTAATCTAAAACTTAGGAGGAAAACACCAAATTCCAACACCAATGGTGATCTGTTAATCCTAAATCTAAACATCAATCCAACCAATTTCATCCCAGTTCCACAAAACATCAACAATTTCAAAAGATCATCACTGCCATGCCAATGGTGGAAGTAACGCATCAATCGAGACAAATCAACATTGTGAGATCAAACATCTCACTTACCACTAAATTCTAATCAACCTAAACCGATACATACGAACACAAAAGCAATAGATTCGATCGATTCGCGAAGAGAAGAAGACGGATCTGAGTTTAAACACACTCACGTCGCGAAACTGCAAGAGTCCGAGTTCTCCGAGGTAAGTGATGGAGCGATGAGCGGACTCAACAGGGATGATAAGCTGAACAAGCGTCATCTTCTCCGAACGCATCAGATCCATCTGCGGCAACTTATCTAAGAACTCGTCCATTGTTCTTTTTCTTCTTCCTCCTCCTTGTTGTGCTTCCTTGCTTCACTCTCTCGAGAAACGTAATTAGAAGGGAGAAATTTGAGAATGATCTCCGATCAGATCTGAAGATTCTCCGTCGAAGATCTTAGAAGCGGAGTTCAGTTTTTGTTCCCGTCGACAACTGCCATGAGAAAACGAGGATTTGGCTTCTCCAATTAAAAAATTAAAAAACAAATACACTTTTCTTCGGGTTAAAAACTAGTGGAAAAAAATTATTTTTTCCATCGGTTAATACAATTAAACACAAAATAAATGTAGCCAAAATAACCAAAAAATAATCATAAACAACATTTTAAGTTTTATTTCTAACATAGTTATAATTTAATCAATTGAACTGAGATATATTTGATGGTCATAGACTATGGCTCATAGTGTTGATAAAGAGAAATATATTTAGATACTACATTTTAAGTTTTTTTTTCCCAAAAATACAACAATTTATTTATTTTTCTAAAAATACTATGAAAGTTTTATTTTTCTCAAAAATAGCATAAATTTTTTAATTTTGAAGATAATTTTTTTTCTTATGTTTGAGTTGACTATTTACATTTTGTGGTTTAGTTTTTAGGGGTAGAATTTAATGTTTAGGATTTAGAAATTAATTTTGAATGTTAAAAAATTTTTTTTTTAGTTTTATAGTAATTTTGGAAAAAATTATAGTTTAGTAGTATTTTTAGAAAATAAACTTCTTATGGAAAAAAAATACTCATTTTAAGGACCAAATAAAAGAACCATGTATCAAGTGAAAACTTTACTGTTTATAAAATCAGAATCGTTCATATACCTTGGGAAATTGCAAGATTAGCTTTGATGTGAATGATGGAGGTCGTAGTCATCATGTTCTTTTTCAGAATCGAACAAGTTTGTAATTGTATATTTGTTGTTTCTTGAATAGTCAAGAAAAGTCAATACATTTTCTCGGTCCATCTTTGTACAGAGACCAATGTTGAGTTTACCAGTTTCACACAGAAGTGCCGAGCAAGCCCGGTCGGTTCCATCTGTGATGTCACGGCGTATTGGTGAGACAAAACCCTAATGAAACATAAATTATGTGTTGGTCGAGTGATCGATCCTTAGCGTTGAGTCATGAGTGAGTGTTGTTGACCAAGTCTATTTCATTAGGTTAAGGTGTGATACAAGTGTCTCATATATATATTCTCAAAACGATATTTTTCATAAACTACGCATAGTAAAAGTAAAAAAAAAAAAAAAACAATTGAACTCATACAAGCTATTAGAATTCATATTAAAACCTTTGCATCATCAGGATATTAAACTAAAGAAAGAAAGAAAAATATAGAAAAACTATAATAACCATAAATTCAAGGGAGTGTGCTATATTTAAAATTATTTGAGTTTTAATGAGCTTTTTATAGGCTTTTTGATGGTTTTTGGTTAATTATTTAGATTCGAACAAAATTAAGAACTTTTTATATCTTTGTTACCTTAACTAAGAAAAGAGTTTATCAGATCAATGGCATTTTGTATAATTAATTTGAATGAGATGGATATTTATGGTTACTTTTATTCTCTCTTCTAATATACTTTTAATTTTGAAATTATGAAAGCTATAAAACTAATAAATCATCTCTCTGTGTAAATATTAATATAGCCCTTATTAGTAGGACTGTATCATGTGGGTTAGCAGAAGAAATCAGCACAGTTGGAGTTTTTACCTTTCTACTTGTAGGGTGGAGAAGACATGTACTAGACAAATGTGATTTGCCGGCATAACATAAGTGAAAGAGAGAGTTTGTTGTTTTTTCCCTTTTTCCGTTTGTTAAAAGATAGAGAGTAAATAGTATGTGAGAGAGAATGAAGAGATATGGAAAATTAACAAAAGAGATGATGACCAAACCTTTAGGACCCAACACATACATAACACAAAAGTGCCTTATTATTTATTGGGATATATGGAGAAATATATTTTTTTTTATTTTTTTTTGTTTTCATTTTAGAGTGCTGGTGGGAAGTTTAACAATGATGTGTGAAGTTGAACAATAATGTGTGAATCATGTAAAATTTCATTTTACATTTTTTATCGACCAATAGATTTGTTTTCACATAATTATTTATTAATTTTTTTGATAAATTTGCCACATGTCAAAATATGATTGATTTAGTGACTAGTGATTTATAAGATAACGGATATGCATTTTAGTACATTTTTAAAACATAATATGCAAAGTAATACATTTACTATTTAAATTTTGCAAAATAGTCATATATCACTGTTTTAAACTGTTTACTATACCATATATTCTCACCAAAATTATATATTTACAATAAATGTCATTAAGCACATTTTCTTTTGCATTTTTTATTAATTTTTATCATCACCCATTTTATCTAATAACTAAAATACTAGTTAACGTATTTTTTTTTCAAGTAAATAAATAAATATATTTATTTTATTATTTGATATGCATTTTATTTGATGATTTTATTTAATATTATCAAACAATTTCATAGAATATTATATGTACAACTACCCGCAAACTATCAAAAAATTACATAATTTGATATATAATATATTTTATCAATAAAAATTATGTCCCCAAAATTACATCTATGTCTCAAAAAAAAAATTAGTATTTTAAATTCTAATTTTTAATATATTTGAACTTTTTAATTATAGTATTTTGAAACTTTTGAAACTTTTAAATATGCTCATGAAACAATGGTTTTAATATTGGTCATATTTATACTATTTTAAATCATCGTCCAAATTATTTAACCGAGTGTGTTGAGTATTATATGTCCGTTTTGAAAAATTCAAATTGCAACATATGCAAAAAAAAATTAAATTTTTTATTATATAGTATAATATCATAAATTAAAAATAATATCAATTAAAATTTAAAGAAGAATAATAATTGATTAGAAAAACTAATCAACAAGATTACAGAAAATTCTCAACAATCCTTCAAATTCTCAAATAATCATAGAATCTATAATTTTACTAGAATCATCTAAATTTCTTATAAGTTAGAATTCAATAACACCCCATAAAAGACAGCGTTTTCAAAATCTAATCCGGAATGTGAACTAGAAAAGTCTTCCGGATTACCAAATCAACCGGTCCAACTTGTCAGTCCACGGTTCAACTCAATTTCCACTAAAGTTTCT
Source organism: Capsella rubella (assembly GCF_000375325.1). Lineage (NCBI taxonomy): Eukaryota > Viridiplantae > Streptophyta > Magnoliopsida > Brassicales > Brassicaceae > Capsella > Capsella rubella. The sequence continues at coordinate 6,737,776 of NW_006238920.1, read as the reverse complement.
AACCATTTAAAGCTTAGCATAACTAACGGAATATATTTTACAAGTGCTTAAATAAAGGAGACAAAAGATTTGATATATTCATGTAAATCCACACCTAGAACTCAGGAGCTATACTAAACTTATCACCTCGTCTTTTATAGTTTGTACTCAGTCCACCCCCTATATATATATATATTACAACTTTAGAAGAAGCCCTAATATAATAAAGTCTCAACAATGAAGTTTCACGGCCAAAGCAAAAAGAAGAAAGTCTCAACAACAACGAAGAAACAAAACAAAACACTAGCTGATGTGATCCACGAAACACCTGATCATGTGCAAGTCATAAAGTACCCTTGTTTAACGACGATGTTGTGGGAGAGTTTGGAGAAAAAGAAACTGAATGGTGTACGTGTATTCACTCGTGGGGTTTGGTACGCGTTGTTAACTTTCTCAGTCTTTGGCTCACTCATATCCGGAAGCCAAGTTTTCTATACCCCGATATCATTTGGCGTCACGGCCTTGTTCGCAGTGATGCTAGTCAAGTGTTTGTTCTTCGACGTGGGCTATCCTGATCCAACTACAATGCCGGTACTAAAGAACATTAGATTTGTAACATCGTTGATTATATTACCGGCCATGTTTTATATCCCTTTCTATTACCCTACCATGAATGTTCTTGTTTCGGTCTTTTCGTTGCTCGCTGGAGGAGTCTCGATCTATCAACTCACTTGCACGATTGATATTGGACATGGTCTCAATATTCTCCTTCTTGCCTTTATTAATGGACTCTTAGGTATAGACTTTGCTGGTCAAGGGCATGATCCAGCCGTTGGACTTTTTCCAAGTTTATTCTTCCAGTACATTGTCTACGTTTATAATTTCGAGTTCTTAGCTGATGTAGTTTAGTTTTCTTAGTAATTGGAGGGATTCTAGTTTTTTTATATTGGGTTTTAGTTTTTTTTTTTTATGTTTTCCTTATTTGAATCATAATAAAACTAGTTGATTTTGTTCTATCTAATGTTTTTCTTTAATATGTACGTTGTTCATGTTGTTGTATTTGAATAAGCTCGTAATGGTTTCTTAACATCGTAGGACGTTCATATTGTCTCAATTTAAGATTATTTAATTTAATGTATAAGCTTGTAAAGGATTCTAACCATAAGAGATTAAACTATATAAGCTTAATTTGACAATCATTGGAGAAGAGATCAGATTCTTGAGTTCCTTGTAAGTTGTAATGGAGAAACTTATCACTAGAACTTGACATAGAGCTTGACATCATTTTTGGCTACACTATGGTCCTATGGCCTTAGCATCTCTCGGAACACTTAGACCTATATATAAATTCTTAGACCTATATATAAATTCTTGGGAGCTTGTGATCTTTATTTCTAAATATCTATTGAGTCACTCTTTTCACTTAGGAAAGAAAAAGAGTATATCTAGTTTTGTATTCTTTGATTGTTGCAAAACATGAAACTAATCGGATATTGTAAAACTTACTTTCATAAAGTCTTCTTGAAAATGTTTTCTTTTGTGTTATTATTATGCTGGACGATTAAAAAGAAAAAAGTATATATTGTAGGTACGTAGCAAATGTGGCAAAAAGTATAATTTCCATCTCTTCAAGCTAATGTTTCGATCTTTATTATGTTATTTGTTTTAGCTCGTAATTAAAGTTTTCCAAGGCATGAAGCGCCATGAACTATAATTTTATTTGTCTTCACTTTTACAATCGTTCCGACAACAAAAACAATCGGAACGAGTTGCAAAAAAAGTTTAGAAATGCAAACAAAGGTACATGCATATTAATTTGTATTACCCAAACAAGTCTCAAAACGGTGATGCATGCAAATAACAAAAGTTTTGGATAATACCGTTATATCACTTGGATGACGGTATTATCGTTTGTTGGCCCAATACATTACCGTTTCTTGCGTCAGTGCGTCGATATTATCTCTTATTGTTATCTATTTTGGCTATGCTACCCTTGCGTAAAGAGACTTATATCTTGATGATTCCATGATCCATCAACTAGCTAGAGATGAACGTATCATGCACCAAGCTTTAATGTCTCCTCTCTCTAATAACTATGTCGGTAAGTAGAACTTTTGTCCTCATGTATAAAAACGATGTATATATTATTAAGTATTAATTTTCTTTTTTAATTAATTAAAGGGAATTCTCTTAAATACTATGAAAATATTTATTTTCGAAAAATATTATAATCTATCTAGCTTTAATGAATACGCTTGTAAAAAATTTGGTACAACCGTATTTTGACTATCAGCGGAGGAAGATATCAGATTCTTGAATTCCTTGTAAATTGGATTAATGGAGAAATTTATCTCTAGAACTTGAAAGGTGGAATCTTGAGACACTCTATAACTTCTTCTTCTTCTTGGGAGAAATCTTTATTTCTAAATATCTCTATTGAGTCACTCTTTCGCTTAGGAAAAAAAAAAGTGTATCAAGATTTGTATTCTTTGATTATTGCAAAAAAAGAAATGCTCGGATGTTATACATTTTCTTTTTTTCTTGGATGTAAAACTTACTTTAATTTTCTTGAAAAATGTTTTCTTTTCTGTTCTTATCATGACGATTAAGAAGAAAAAAATCTAGCAAATTTGGCAAAGAGTATAGTTATTTAATCTCTTCAAGCTAATGTTCCGATGTTTATTATGTCATTTGATTTTAGCACGTAATCAAAGTTTTCCAAGGCATAAACTATAAATTTATTGTCTTGATCTCTTATCCTCTTTTACAATCGTTCCGACAGCAAAAACAATCGGAACGAGTGGCAAAATCAGTTTACAAATACAAATAAGGTACGTACATGCATCTATTAATATGTACTCTCTCTGTTTCTAAAATGTTGATGTTTTAAAATTTTCACACTTATTAAGAAGAAATAAAGTTTTTATTTATTAACTAATTTATAATTGTTGAGGAAAAAAAAAAATTGTTTGTGGGTTGAAAGAGAAAATATAAACCATTAACAACATGCCATGTGGAAAAAAGTAAATTATTTTAATTTTTTAATCTACAAAATCAATTTTTTTAAAACAAAAAAAATTCCAAAACATCAATTTATTAGAAACAGAAAGAGTATAACCCAAGCAAGTTTTAAAACTGTGACGCCAATAACAAAATTTTTGGATAATACCGTTATATCACTTGGATCACGTACGGCATTATCGTGTTTGTTAATATTTAACACTTGGCCCAATGCAATTACCGTTTCTTGCGTCGATATATTTTTTATCTATTTTTTTTGGCTATGGTACTCTCACGCAGACTTGAATTTTGATGATTCCATGATCCATCAACTAGCTAGAGATGATGATATGAATGTATCATGCCCCAAGCCAAGGTCTCCTCTCTAACTTATATGCTCATACAGAAAAAAGAAAAAAAACTTATATCCTCATGTATGTAAACGATTTATTTATTGTAAATTTTTTTTGGGAAAATAATTTATTTCATTACAATTTTATGTGGAGATTTCTGATTTGATATGGGAAATATTTGATATGCAATCTCATTTTCCGTCCATATCGTGTGTGATATCACTTCGGTGGACGTATCATTCATCAAGATTTTGTGTTTTCTTTTAATATATATATCGTTTGTATTACGCGCTAATAATAGCCTAATACAAACAAATGATAAACTTTGTAACGATCTTAGTGGAAACTTCCCTTAGAAATATGTGTATAATCATAATCACAAATTCACAATACTAACATTTATACAAAATTTCGAAATACACACAAGTAATAATACTCAAAAGAAGAGAGTGATGATTTGGTAATTTGGATGCGTGTGTGTAGTGTACAAGGAAGGCCAAGTTGGGTTTTGGTTACTTTCCTCGTAAGTCGAACAAAAAATATTCGTGTGTCGGTAGAAGGTAACGAGATGAAGCCACGTGTAAGATCGTGTAGCATATAAGAAGAAGTGTTTTGATCGATCTTTGTCGTCGTGAAAACCCAAAGGACCCACACCGCACCGACGACTGATCAATCTAAAAATAAGCTCTTAAGGCTGTTCTGTTCCAATTCCATTGTCCTATCTTCTCTGGACCCCTTTGGATTTTGCATGCATCTCCTAGTGAACCCCACCATGTTTTACCTCTTGTCATTTCTTACGTTATGTCAATTGCTCTCCTTACATATATACATATTCTTCTTCTTCTAACACTCGCATCTCTAAACTCTAATCTATGTTCTTGAGTTTATTACATCTAGTTTTTGTTTTGCTCTCACCATGCATGCAAGCCTTCCATGTATCTGAAAAGTTTAGTTAGAGTGATAATCCGATTGGTAATTGGTAACGGTATGACCCGTATGAGTAAACCCTCTAGTGAGTTAAATAAAATAGTAAAAAATAGTTAGAAGGGTCGGTAAAAAGATTTGAGATATTTTATGATTATTATATGGTTTTGTACCAATATTTATAAAACATGTAAGAATCCACTATTTTGGACGTCTATAGTGATCAATCATTACTAATCATAATATAATTATATTCTACTCCATTAATCAAAGAAAACATATTAACAAGTCTTTTAAAAGAACAAAGAGTGTATTTAATAAAATATATAATGATCAATATTAAAGCAAAAATAAAATGCTATATATTAGTGCTAATCCTGCTATTATTAATCGTAATCCTACTATTATTAGTCCTACTTTAACTTATAAAAATGGTAACAAAATGTTTAGATCATGTGTTATGAGTGATAAAATTACCCATCCACATACACACCATTACACCAACCAAAAGTCTAAATCAATCATCAAATGAAGCAATCAAGCAAAAAACAAAAGAAGAAAAAAAAACATAATGATGGAATTGTATTTTTCCCTTATCCACGCATAGAGATTCCTTTGCATTATTATTTGCACGTATATACAAACATCATATCATAATACTATGAGATTCTTTTCTTCGCACAAGCTACTTCCCCACTTCAGAGAACACTGAGTGGCCCATTCTTTTTATTTTATTTTTTTCCCAAAATTCCCCAAATATCATCACTCAAGTTTTGTTTATTCTAAACATTATACTGTTTTCTTTGACTAAAAGAGCAAAAAAATTTGATTACAATCAAATGTTTTGACCAGTCAAAAGAAACATGAGTTGGCCCATTTCCCCTGACTTCTCAATAATCTTCCAAATGCATCCCAATGTGATCAGTACCTTTCTTTATCATCATTATCATCCTAATATTTTCGTAACTATCTTCTCATAAATTTTAAACTTTACCACTAAAAACGCATTTCTTGTAAATAAAGATAGCCGACAAAAGTAAAAATGTACATTCAAGATAGATGCCTTTGTACCTTAGATCAATATGGAATTTTGAATAGTAGAAAGCAAATCACGGTTACAAATTCCCACTATGCTTTTGTTTTTCGTTGGTATGGTGATTCTAGTATATATAAAACATTTATGAGAAAGATGATTCCCACATTTATTAGAAAATCTTGATATTCGAAAAAGTGATATATGAATGTTCCTAAAGACGATTCAAACAACATTTACATGCCATTTAAATTTAAGACTAAACTAGAAATACAAACTCGTGAATTTGATGTGAAATTGAAAGTTTCGTATTGATATGTCTTCTAGACACATCAACTTTGTTTTGTTTTTCGTTGGTATGGTGATTCTAGTATGTTTGAGAAAGACGATTCCCACGTTTATTAGAAAACTTTGATATTCGAAAAAGTAATATATGAATGTTTTTTTCTTTTTTTTGGTTAAAGTAATATATGAATGTTCTTAAAGACGATCCAAACAACTTTTGCATGCGATTTTAATTCTTTTTTTAAAAACCTATGATATTACTATAAATTTGCGAAATTAGAATACAAACTCGTGAATTTGATGTGGAACGAAAGTTTCGTATTATGTCTTCTACTTTGTTTTATAGGTTCATTAACTACGATGGAACATGAGTATCAAAACAAATCTAATAGAATATACACATATTGTATTTGAATGGTGGAAGCAAGAAAATATATAGTGTACACAGAATAAATATGATTTAGGTGGATCAGGAGAAGAAAATGTGGTTAATAATATTACACAGAATAAATATGATTAGCAGAATTAAATAAGTCGTAATTTGTGTGTTTAAAATATGTTTGAACTATAAAATAAATCTACCGTGGATAATACAAAATAAAGTAAAATAATTTATAAATAATGGTTGTGACATGTCCATCTATCAACTATATAAGAAGTTAAAAAAAAAAAAAAAAAAAAACCAAATCAAACTTTCACAAATTCAGAAAATTGAAAACTATGTCTAGAAAAGATTATGGTCATGATGTTTCAAATTCGAAAAAAGAAAGAAGCATATATCATCATCATCATCATCATCATCATCATCATCATCATCTCTCAACTGACAAATACAATCCCACTTCACATGGTTACGAATTGAGTTAGTTGCGGCTTCATCGTTTGCTGAAGTCACTCTGAACTCCCCAACATGATGCTTGTCGAATTGTATCTATCCAAATTGATGTCAGAGTATGCAAATATTCTCTCTACTCTTGTTACTAACTGATATGATAATAAGAGTTGTCTCATTGGAAGTTATCAATAATTTTTAATATTCTGACATTTAGGAATTTCTGTTCGTTGGCTTTGGCATTTCTTGTCAATTCTTTATATTTTTCTAATCAGAATTCCAAATTTTTCTTTTGTAAACAAAATAATAGGGTTTTGTACTTTTTTTATGTCAGCAATAAAGGTTCGTAGAAATTGACACCTCATGTTTTTTATATGAATGATAATTCAGAAATGTATATATGTATTGATTAAAAGATGTGGCTAATACCTATCTCATGTCACCACTTTGGATTGATAGAATTATTATGCTCATCGCAGAGCACATGCAAGCCACTAATCCAATGTGTTTAGATCAACTAGTTGTCTATCTCTAAAAAGAGAAACATCTTTATATTATTACAAACCTAAACTTCACTCGTCTCTAGTTTATCCAATTAACAATTTTTTTTAGCACTACGTGATCATAGAGCACAATATATTCATTCAATCATTGATAGAACAAAAATTTACGGAGCTCAAACATAAACTAAATCAAATGAGACCTTAGTAAATGATGAAACATATAAGAATCAATGTATTTTTATGGTGGAGTACTTCTAAGAAAACAAAAGATCATAAATAACGAGACCACTAAGTCATGTTACGTTATACCATATACATGCACTAATTGTTTGTATATATGACGTTAGATAAACTATAACAGCAAAAATAAAAGAAAAAGACATAAAACAAGATTACAAAAAAGAATGAATCAATCAACATCCTCAGTGTTGTGTGTCCTCTATCTAATTGACCACCAACGAGGACCGTATAATTTGAACAGCCACGCCGCATCCGATTCCTTTTACCTTTGATAGACATTTGTATTAATAGCAAATCTAGAAATTTCAAAGCTTCCGTCGATCCATACATAAAATCTTGCTAACTAATCACCCAAAATCAAATGTAAAATATTCTAAAATAAAAACCACTCCATAAAATGTTTTCAAATAACCAATTTCTTTATATTACCACTAAGCTATACCACTTTATTTTCGTAAGACAATTTGTATATATGTTTCTTTTCGTATTTTAATATGTTAAGCGTTTTTATACCAACATTATTGGGAGTATCTTATTGGACATTTTTAGACCAACTAAGATACCTCGATTTTTGCAAAAAAAGTGTCTTATATATTTTCTTTGCAAAAATCGAGGTATTTTAGTCCCCTAATATATCCCCAATAATGTTGTCTTTACTAGCAATGGTTTGGTGTAGTTTCCTTCCTTGTACATTTTCGTACGCGTATAGAGAATAAATGTATAAACATTTAGACAAACATGACGCGTAATGGTGTGGAATTTGAAATGAGAATGGGGTTTGGAGTACTTGGGGTTGGTTGATGGTGATGGTGGCTATTGGTGTGGCAGGGTCCACATGTATATATAGTTGAACCCACGCCAGATTCGGTCTTCTTGACTTGTGTGTGTGTGTACATTATATACGTATGTGTACGTACGATCCACCCAAATATATATAACTTTAGTTTTATTAATCAACACCATTCATTTTTCATTTTAAATTAGATTGGCTATCTTGTGTTAAGTTTTAGAAGCAAAAGAATGTTCAATTAAATTATTTTGTATGAATTTTACTTAGAAAGGTTGCGAATTCGCGTATCTATATCAAATTCGGTTTAAATTGATATTCCTCGATGTTTAAATTGTGTGAAATTTGAAGGAAAAGAATGTTCGATTAACAACTATCTTGTATGATTTTTTTCCCCTAGTTGAATGTTGCTTTTTGGTTCTCATATATATGATATTTTCTTTTGTCATTTAGTCTTGAGACTTCAATCCATTCGATTAATATTCTTTTCAGATATTTGTAGTTTTGTACCATCACTATTGTCTACGTCCTTTTTTTCTTTTTTTCTTTTCTAGTTTCTACTACTTCTCTTTTTTTTTTTGGGGGTTTTATAAATAGAATTACATAAACTAGACATAATAGGAGTTTTCTTTTCTAAGTTTCTAATTAACATCTTAGAAAAAAAAAAAATAAGAAGACTCCTCTTTATGTAATTCTATTTATAAGATGTAACAAAGTTCAAATTCTAAGTTTGCACTTTTCACCTCAAAAAGAAAGATTTATCAACGTATATTGTTGAAAGACTTTTGCAAAACACTTACATGTGAACAGTATCAATAATAAAAAACAAGAACAAGTAGCTACAAAAGAAAAGAAGTAAAATAATAATCAATTTGATTTATGAAAAAGAAACATATATTTTAAAGGACACACTTTATCTATTTTTTGCTTTATATATTAAGAATCGTGCTCTTCTCCTCTATTCATATCTTGCTCACCACTTTTCTCCAAAACCCCCTAAATCTCTCTTTCTTTTCTCCTCTGGTTCCTTTGTTCTTTGGAGTTTGAGCAAAAACACCAACCATAGTTGCTAATTACTACTATAGAACTAAGTAATCGTTGCTTTTATCCTTTGTTGCATGGATGGATCCTCAACAGGTAATTCATTGTTCTATAATTTGTAAAACACTTCTGTTTTGTTTTGATTTTTTTTTTTTACAATTTTGATCTCTCTTAGTTCTTCCATGTATCGAAGTAAGAAAAAAAAAAACTTAAAATCTTTGGGAATTTTTAAAAATTTTGGTAATAAGAAACATAAAGATTCATCAAAAACTATGTCATTTACTAATTTAATGATGTATTAACTTGATTACCCTAAGCTTATCTCAAAACCCATTAAATAAAAATGTCTTCTTGTTGATTCTTATAGACAAGATGATTTATACAAAGAATTGTTGTCGGTAAAAAGAATCGTCGCCACGTACGACTAATCCGTTATATAAAGTAAACCATCATGATTTCACATTCGTCAGCATAATTTAATGAAACTTTTTTTTTTGGATGTGTTAGGAAATCTCAAACGAGACTTTGGAAACCATTTTGGTAAGCTCAACAAAAGGAAGCAATAACAACATCAAGAAAATGGAAGAAGAGATGAAGAAGAAAGGGTCAAGAGGAGAATTAGGAGGTGAAGCTCAAAACTGTCCAAGATGTGAATCTCCAAACACAAAGTTTTGTTACTACAACAACTATAGTCTCTCTCAACCTCGTTACTTCTGCAAATCTTGTCGGAGATATTGGACTAAAGGTGGTACTCTCCGTAACGTCCCCGTCGGTGGTGGCTGCCGTAGAAACAAACGATCCTCATCTTTCTCCAAGAACAACAATAATAACAAGTCTATTAATTTCCATAATGATCCTCTTCATCAGAACCCTTTGATCACGGGAATGGCACCATCATCTTTTGGTTACGACTCCATTGATCTCAACCTCGCTTTCGCTTCTCTTCAAAAGCATCATTCATCCTCTCAGGCTAGTACTACTACTTCTTTTGGTTTTGGAGGTGATCTTTCTATTTATGGAAACTCAGGGAATGATGTAATCTTTGGAGGACAAAACGGTCATTTTAACAACAGCTTGTGTTATGGGTTTATGTCCGGAAATGGTAACAACAACCATCAAAGTGATATCAAGATGGCTTCTACATTGGGGATTTCATTGGAAGGAAACGAGAGAAAGCAAGAGAATGTTAACAATATCTCAGAGAATCCTAGCAAGGTCTTATGGGGATTCCCATGGCAGATGACCGGAGATTCCGCCGGAGTTGTACCGGAGATTGATCCCGGAAGGGAAAGCTGGAATGGGTTGGCTTCATCTTGGAATAGTAATGGTTTACTCAACACTCCTTTGGTCTAAGATAAGATCGTTACTAAATAAAATAATAATAATAATATTACTCTATATTAAAGTTTATGTCATCACATGTTTGTATACCACTTTCACTAATATGGGGGATGTTTGGTTTTTTTCTTTATAATTTCTAGGGTTTCTATCTTTTTTTTAGTTTCCCAATTTTCTTGGTTGAGACAAAAGACCTAAGACATTTCTCTTCTTTTCAAAACTTCTTTGGTGTTTTAATTTGTAATCTAATGGTGGATGGGTTGGTTAATTATTTGTTACCATGTAATAGATATTCTCTTGTTCTCCTTATGCGTTTTCTTTGTTACCATATCATATCAACCCTTGATATATGAATTAGGGTTGGGACATATATCAATTTGGCATGTAGTTCGTACTGAAAATTATTGTCGATTAGGTTATAACATGTTGTCCATAAAACATTCCACTGGCTCTTGTCAGGAAGCAAAAGAAAATAAAGACATTGGGTTTTGAAATGTGTGAGTGGTGAGTTTCGAGATATTCTGTCATGATTGCTTCATATTTTCCAGGTAGATATTTGGACACTACTATACTATATCGGCAAAATACTTCAATAATTTATTGTTAATTGATTTGAATATAATTGGCTGATGATACGGCCATATTGGAGGATTTTTTTTTTTTATAATGTTTTCTTAAAAAAATCTCTTGAACAGAATCAAATCTAACACAGAGATTTGAGCGTGACTACCTATGGCACTAAAATTTAACAAGTCTACATAGATGTAGTAAATAACATTTTCCTAGTTTGAAATTTATATATCACATTCTCTGTAGGGTCTTCTAATTTTTAAAGAATACAAAATGTAACTGTTGTAGTAGTATTATAATTTCTGAGTTTGAAATTAGGTAATATGATGGAAATTTTTGGATTTATAGGGTTGTTGCCTACCGACAAAAGAGTCAAAATTGGTACGAGGCATGGAGCCGTATGTTTTGTTTTCGTAAAATTTTAGTGGCCAAATTCGAGTTTTGTCAAACAAATTTTAAAAATATGTTTGGATATGATATAACATGAGTTACGTTACGTTGGTATATAGTACAAACATTAAACATGTATAGCACAACCGAATTATAAAGTAGTTTATGATACCATTAGCAACAATACAAACAATTCGAAATGTTAATTATTGTGGACAATTGTGTTTTTTTTTTTTTTTTGTTTCAGAGAATCACGAGACTTTGAGATTTATAAATTGTTATTTCACTTTAATGGATGTTTAAACTTTAAAGATTTGTTAACAAGGTTAAATATGTTTGGTTGGCTAACATCGAGAAAAAGGCTTGGTCTAGAAAACGATTTGTTAAATTTGTTCCGTTAATAGTTTTTTGTTTTATTTTCAATATTTTCTTTTTTGACTTCATAGATAAATGCCCAAAACAAGTGTTGATCCACTAACGTAATTTAATAAAGCCCAGTATTTCATACACGAGGTCCACAATGTTGAAATTTTAAAATCTCAAATTACTTTTTTTTTCAATTCTTAATTTATTAATTACTAGTTGTTGATCCGCGCTAAACGTATAAAGTTTATAAATTTTTTTACAGATTTTGATCTTTTAATTTTTTTGGCAATGTTTGTTTTGTTGGTTTTTTATTTCTATCATTTTTGTTATTCTATTTTTCACATAGGTAGTTTTTAAAAAAAATTATATTAATTTAGTATTTGAAATGATTATTGGTATTTGCATAGTATCAAATTTTGAGTATTAAAAACTGTCAGAATAAATGAACAAATGAATTTTCAAAGAGTTTAATTTATTCATGTGCATTATTATCTTTTCAAATTTTAGTAATTTATTTTAAACACGTTTGACTACAATTCTTTCGCGATTATCTACTATGAATTCATTGTCTTTCCACGACTACTTTCTTTTGGCTCAAATATAACATATATTAAACTATATTGATTTTCAAAATATATTATAACTATTTTATCTTTTTTTTTTGGGCAAACAAAGATTGCATTCACTTAAACCTCAGCAGAGGGGAGTTCATACAAAGCATGAGCTGATGAAATACAAAAGACATAAACAAAGAGATAAAGATAAAGGCTTAAAGATTTATCCGAGGGAAAGCTCCAAAAGTTTGAAAAGCTTGCAACCAAATGAATAACTCTAATCAAGACCATGATGAATTCCACATTGAAGACAAACTTCAGGATATCCAAGACCAACTCGTGGTCACAAACAGCTCGTACGAATAGCGCATTGGAGCTTTCAATAAAACGCTCCACCATAGAGGAAGGCGGAGACATTCCAGGAGAGGTTTGCTTTAAAGCATGGGAAAAAGGCTTGGGTTCTTCCTGAAGATATTCTCGATTTACATTATACACCCGGAAGATTAACCCTCGACTGAGTTCTGAGAACATAGAGGCGAACATAAAAGCTTGGAGAAGCTTCGGTAACCCCTTTTCTATGGAAAGAGGGATCATAATGCCGTTCTTCGTCCTGCTTTTAGAGGTTTGGAAAATATCTTTGAAACCATTGAAATTCACATGATTGAGCTCGGTATTCAGCGAAAGCGGGTATAGAAAGTTGATGAAGCTTCGGTAATCACCGCTCCATAGAGCCGGGATCATAATGCCGTTCTTCTTACAACTCTTGAGAACTTGGCAAAAATTAGGAAAGGGGGCTTTTGGTAAAGTAATGAGAACCCCACAGACATCTCTATCAACCAGGATTCGTGAAAGATAATGGTGAATCCAACTTAAATTCATCGTTACCGTGATAGGAAAGCGTCTTCTACCAACCTTAGACAATATTGACTTCATTAAACGTGAATTTGCCAAAATAAAAGAGGAAACAGACCTGGGCCTTAGAAGAGTTTGGAATACAGTCTTCATGGGCTTTGATAGGTTTTCAAATGGGCTGAAAGGGGGGCAGACTTTGTTTGGGCTCGGCCCATAATAGGCTACAAAGAACAGCATTAGGTTAAGGACGTTGTTGCCTCTCTTCATCACCGACGGCGGCGGCAGACCGGAGGTGAGCTTTTCCAGTACACTTGCTATCAGATCTGTCATAAAAGATGGACGCTCGGTTGCTTCCGGGCGTCAACGCAGAGCTCCGGGCCTGCCGCAGCCAAGTTGAGCACTTGGTGGGGGAAGCGTTCTCCCTTTGATAGGCGACGTGAGATGCAAAAGTTGACTTTAAAAGGAGTGTGTGGAAGACACAGGCGGCGGGAAGCGTAGAACCGACTGGGAGATGAAAGCATGGACTACATCTAGATTTCGACATGGAAAGGTTTGTAAAAAGGGTTCGGGGAAAAGTGGAAAAAATTAACAAGAGCAAAAAAAGGGTTAAAAGAGCTAAAAGATTACAGAGAGGACTAAGAAAGCTGCAGAGAAAACGGAGTAGAGGAAGTTTATCCGGACGCCGGCGAGCTACAGCTCCACCGGCGCCGGAGGTGGGAAGTCGGAGTGATGCTTCGATAATATCGCCTAGGAGCTTTTTGCCGATTTTCAAAATTCTCTATATCATATTTCCTGTTAGAAAATTATAACTATTTTATCTTTAATTACTATCTTTCAATAGTCAAATTTGGATTAAAAGCAATTGATTCAATTTATGAAATATCAAATTTGTTTTTTTTCTGTTATATTCAATGTTCAATTATTATATTTACTATTAAGAAACAATTTTTTCATTGAATTTAATAAATAGGAATTAACTTTACATATTTAAGAAGCATCCACTTTGACTAGTATAATTTTTTAAGATCTTATCGCTTTTATCCAAGCTCTATTTAAATGAATTCCCATGCGCATTTTTATAACAAATCCAACAACAATCATATTCTGAAAGAGATATTAAATCAAAAAGTGACCATGGCAAAGGTAAAACTTGCATGGGTAGAAAATAACAAGGCAAGAGCAATGATATTTAAGAGAAAGAGCGAAGGGCTACTAAAACAGGTAAAAGAGTTAACCATATTGTGTGATATATGGGCTTGTTTGATCATTTTCAGCCCTTACGAAGCTGAACCAGTGGTGTGGCCATGTGTTAAGACGGTTCGTGGCCTCTTAAAAAATTTCTTTGCAAAGCCGCTGCTCGAGCAGAAGAAGAAACAGACATGTCTCAAATCATATTTGAAGGAGAAGATAAAGACGATTCATAAAAATTTGATGAAGAGTCAGCAGAAGAATAAGGAATATGTCACTGAACAGTTGATGATACAACTACATCATGGTCGTAGAATCAGTGATCTGAACTTGAGTGAGATCTATCAATTACTAGCTTTCTCAAAAGATAAAATCATACTTGGTAGGCTAGAGCTAGATTTCATGGAGTTTGCCCCTCTTCGTGATCCACCAGTTCTTCTATTTGAGGTGCCAGACGAGCAATTGATGATCATCACCAACGATGCGATTGTATAAGGCGACAAAACCTATTGTGAAAATAAAAAACTCAAAATTTGGAATGAAAATAAAAAAAATCGAAATTTGGAATTAAAATAACAAATAACATTCTTTGTTATTTTGAAAATGTTTTTTTCTTTTCATTTTTTTGTCATTTTGTATGTCGAATTCATAAAACTATCATATAAAAACTTTGATTGGTATTATATTCTAAGTTTTGTGTGGTTTATATTTTTTATTGTGTTTCTTTTTCTATTTTAGCAATTATGGAATTTAAAATTTCTCTTAATTTTTATATTTTTGTTTCTTTTGTTTTAGGAATAAAAGATTAAAGTTACAAATATACCCTTTCTTGATATATCAATTAACTTAAAATTTAATAAAACTACGTAACAAACCATGTCATGTGCAACTAAATCTTATTATGTTTAATTTTATGAATATTTTTTTCTAAAAGAGGAAATAATTTAAATTTTTATATTTTCAATAATTATAATTATGTTAAAAACATAATGATTGCTTTTGGTTTTATAAATAAAATATCTACTCTGTTTAGTTTTTTTTTTTTTAAAGCAAAGTACAAAAGTCAAAACGTAATTTATTTTGAGAAATTTTACTAATGCCCTTTCCATGATACCTTTTAGCAAAAATATCATTTTTGGATCATTTTCCTTTTTACTCTCTCTTAATTTTTAATGACAATTTTACATCTACTTGAAAATTAATTAAGTCAGCAAAATAAAAAATTAAATTACTCCCGCTAAAATTTTTCCCTACAAAACATTTCCGATAAAAAATTTCTCGCTAAAACATTTCCGCGAAAATTTTTTTCGCAAAAAAATTTCCATCAAACAAATTTTCCCGCCAAAAAATTGTCTGACAACATTTTTTCCCGCCAATTTTTTTTTGCGTGAGCACTGTTCTCAGAATTGAAAAATTTACAAGGTTTTTTAAAAGGCTTTTAAAAAGATTTACAAGTACTATTAGTTGTTTTTGAGTACCATGAAACTCATCATCTACATTATTTCATATGTATCTCTTATGTCAAAACCGCTTATTCAACATCATATTCTTCGGGAAAAAACACATTTGGACGACATTCTTTACGGAAATAGTTACTTAAACAACAAGTACTGATTATAGATGACAAATATTTATTTGAAGATGCCAAAATTCTCTCTTTTATATTTTGCAATTTAGAATGACGATAGTTGAACAACTATAACGCCTTGACCGTCACTTTTCTTAGTGGGTCCCATATACATCTACGTCCAAGAGGTTACAAAAACTTGTTTATCGACGCTACAATCACCATATCAGATTGTTTTACCTATTTTCTGTTGATTGATGTAATTTACTTCAATTTCAAAACATGAATTGATAATGTTTTTAACTAGAGATTTAATATAGGATTCAAGGATCCTTGAAAAGACCCGGCCAGTTTTGTTTTTTTTTATCATGCAAAGTGTATTAACCCAATTAATCTAAACCAGCTAAAGTAGTCTAAATCAATTTAAACAATCTAAATCAGTTAAACCGGGCCTAATCAATTTAAATCAATTCTAATTTTAACCGTTTAACCAGCAATTCCAATTTAAACATCCATAAAATAATAACCAGCAACGATTAGCGAAAGACTTAACCAAACAATCTAAGTAATTCAATTGCAATACACTAGCATTCCAACAATATTCAAACCAGTCATTATCCGGAAATAGAAAAGCATCCTAACATATTTCTAGATTCCAGAACTAACAACCTAACAATGCAATAACATAAAATCAAGACACAACCAGCGAGCCCCTAGATAATTCCGCTCTCCACGCCTTGATTTCACGGTCAAACTTTTCATTTACCTGCGTTACAGAAAGAGATGCATAAGTATTTCCAAAAATACTTAGTGAGGCACTTAACCCAACTACTGGCTATACACACAAGCATCATTAAAACATATTCAGACAATAACCAGTCACAAACATCAAATAATCAATGAAACAACAACAGAAAACTCAAACTAACGAGCGGTGTCGATCGACATCCACCACTGATGTCGATCGACACTCGCGACCATCCTCGCGAGAAAGAGAGTTGGTGTTGATCGACACCCACCCTTGGTGTCAATCGACACCGAAGCCCTAATATCGCTTCAGTCGCTTCTCATCGATGAATCTCCTTCCCTTTCAACTCCATGGCCGAAAAGACACTCCATAAGGCTCGTCCAGAGACATCATATCATAGAAAGCAAGCATACGAACAAGGAAATCAGTCAATAATCATAGAAATCATCAAAACATGCATTAAAATTGCTTAGATAAGCCTTGGTCCTGCACTCAGCTCTTTGCAAAAGATGAACAGTCACGAAAATAGAGCAACCAAGGAAGAAACATGCTCTCCTATTACCCAACACGACGTGTAACACCTTACCCCGTGGGACCCTTTGCCATGTGGCACACTCCGCCACATGGCAACCTTACAGCTTGCAGCGCATCGACCCTAATCTTTTTCTTGTGGGCTCAATCTGCACAGTCCTCTAGCCCGCAGCTCTCAGGCCCACCAGGTAGGTTATTGGTGCGCCTGGCGTTCCTCGAACCCAGGTCCTCACACTCTTTTGAAAACCGCACCACATATATAATCAATATTATTTCAGTTCATTTGCGTTTTTATTATCATTTATTATTATAAAATAAATAAAAATATATGTTTGTATATTGAACATTTATAACTTTTTATTTTATTATGAACTCTACAAAAGTAATTTTCATTTTTTTAATATTTTCATTCTCACATTCTAATTATTTTAGTACAAATTTAATAAGATTTCAAAGTAATATTGGTTACGTTTCATAAATAATATATGAAAACATTTTATTACTAACCCTTTTAAAACATTATAAATTTTTGAATTCAGTATCTCAATAGTAGTTATTATAAAAGGTGTACTTTTGAACATAGATAGATTAGGTGATTTCAAAATATCATTTTCATATACTTTTTAAAAAAAATACCCCATTTTCAAACTTTATCAAAAAACCACTAAAAATGTTGAAATTTATCCAAATATGTGTGTAACCTTATAAATATATACACAAATTACCTTTGTATGTGTATAAGATTTTATATATCTTTCATAAATAACGTAAAAATAACTTATAAAAACCTTATGAACCCTTTTAAAAACCTTTAAAAATTTATAAAAACGATTTAAAACCATTTCCAACATTTTAAAATATTTGTATTGAATCTCTCATTAGTAGTTATAGAAGTACCTTTTAAACTATATAAAACTTTACAATTTTTAACATTTAAACAGGGGTATTTTTGAAAATGGATAGATAAAGAGAGATTTTTGAAAAGGGCATACCAAAAGAGGTATTTCTCAAAATTCTCTAGATAAAACGCATTTTTAAAAATGGTAGTTCCCAAAATTTCTCATTTACTAAAATGTATAATATTTTAACTATTTGAATATTGATAGGGGTACTTTTAAACCGCTTGTTGTAATTTTTACCATTCAAATATTTGAACTATTTGGATATTTTAAGGTTCATAAATATATAATATTATTAATTATTAATACAAAATAAATAAATAATATATAATTATACTATTTATTGATAAAATATTATGAAATCCGCACCAAATATTTTTTCATCAATCAAACATTATTTTGTACCGCATATCTTGTATTAAACACACTTGTCCCCCAAATACTTGTATTCCGTTTATAGCGCAGTTGAACCGTACCGCACTATCAAATCGCTTATCCGGTACAGCTCAATCCGTTGTTTATCATTCGGACCCTAAGTCTCTAGTATACGTGGGGGTTTTCAAAATTTCACCCGCGTGCATGCTAGTTTCAAAACTTGCACTGAATGATAAAATGAAATTTAGAATAACAACTAAAACTATACACGCTTTGTAACCTTGACATGTAGTATGGATACTGATCGTATGAATGTCTAGTGAATCAATCAAATATTGAATATACTCCATATATAAACTCAGGCTACATTATGAATTATAATTTGGTAAATTAGGACATAACGAAGTAATATCGGGGCTAAGGATCCATTGTAAATTTGTAATCATATAATGCTTATTAAATGGTAGTCAATATAGTCCTCCTCTTGATGCATACTTGGCACACTCCAAGTTTTTGCCTTTCTAAAAGGGAAACACATAACTCATATAATCAATTCTTGAGAGGATGAAACTTTGACCAGAAAACAAATCTGATTTATAATTAAATTTTTTCATTATGATGAGCTTTTCTGATTCACCTATCTTGCAGCATTTATTGAGCGATCAAAGACACCAGTTTGAACGTACCGAAGCCGTATCTCTCAATCACGCTGTTGTTGTCTTTGCAAATATAAGTGTGCATGGGCGAGAAACACAATCTTTGACCAACGCATTAAACCATTATTGTTATCTATTTAAACAATCAATTATTTTATTATATAATTTCGGATCAGTTTGTATATATTCGAAGAAAAAAAATAAACAAATGTTATAGATTTTGTTTTTAATATTTTTGGTATTAATTACCGGGTAAATTCGATTACAAAATAATGAATAATTTAGTATTGATTTTTGGTATTTTAGATATTATCGAGTAATTCAGGTATATTAAATTAGTCTTATCTATAAATATTTGGTTCTTGATTGGTTTTTCTATCAATTATTTGAATTATTTGAACTTAAAAATTGTCGAAAGCGAATCCAAAAACTTAATTGCTATAATATCCGAATGAATTCTTCTAATTACTAAAACAACCCAAAATATTTGAACCAACCAAAACATAGCCAAAATACTCATACCTCTTTGATCGCATTATTTTTTTGTTAAATCTAATTACTAGGCTTTAGTACATCTCAATTAAACTTACGTGCAATTCACTGTCATAATTAGATGCGGCATGTATGTATAAAATACAATATAACTTTTCACCATTCAGTATATATATTGAATGGTGAAAAGTTATAATATTATATTTTGACTATACAAATCTAATTACAGAAACGAACTATACGTATGTGTGATGTAATATGAATATTTAAACAGCATGATGTCCATAATGAAAATTATATACACAACAACACAAAATGTACGTTATATTATTCGTTATGGATAACTCAAAGTCTCATACAATATACTAGTTGATCATATATTATATACTAGTTGATCATATATAAAGAGAGTCTTTAAAGTCAAGAATTCGACCATCAGCATATATAAATTAATTACTTAACTAATTCATCTTTTTGGCTTTTCGGTTCTATAAAAAAAAAAAAATAGATCCAAAAAATTAGTAAATATAAAGAAATATACCCCACATGCGTGGGAAAATTTGCCAATAACCATAATGCCATATTATATTTGATATTCGAAATAAGAATTTTTCTGTCGGGAGTTTGATAAACATACGTTGTGTTTACACTTCGTACAAATATTCTTCTTCCTATTATCTTTAATATCGCTAACAACTACAAGATCGTGGTAATTATTACAAAAGCATTTATAAGTCTCATTGTTTGAAAATATATTCCTCATTATAGTAATTAAGAACCCTAAAACCTAGCTAGCTAAAGAGTTGATATATTGCCATATACTTATATATTATCTTACAAATGATCAGAATCTCAATGGAAGATATATATTCGAACGCATCACTGTGTTCAAGATTGGCATATAAAGTGTAAAATTTATGGAATTAGACATTAAAATCATATGGTTTCATATGATAACGTTTGGAGCTAATTTATACTCAAAAGATAGCTCAAGAATATAAGTTTACTAACATAAATTATAAAAGTTTTGAAGTAAGACATATATATATATATATATATATATACGTAAACCAAATGAAACACCACTATATATAGCATATAAGATATTCTTTTTTGGGTCAAAATATGTATACATAATAGTGTTTGTAGTCTAACCTAAACATTATGAAATCTCAAACATATATGTGCTAGCTAAACTATTAGGAGTTAGAAGAACTATGATATACAGCCTATAGAATTAGAATATATTCAATTAAAAAATTTAGTGGGACTTCATTCTCTTTTGTTTTTATTTGTCAACAATGAGACTTCACTGAGGCAAAAACATATATATATATATACATATACAACTCTCAGATAATTCCAACATGCATTATACACTATTATTATCTTACATATAAAACACACGTATTAAAAAATGTAACAGTGTTTTCTCCTTTGGAATTTGGAAGTATCGCAAAGGTCCACGCGCATTAGAAGATACATTGTGAGGGACAACACAGAGTGACAGAGATACACATACATATATACACTTACACACGCGTAAGTTTTGTATAATTTGGGAATATTATTCTTTGGTGTGTGGAAAATTATTATTTTTTTAGCATATGGGTGGTAATATATAGTGGGTGCAGATGGAGACTATGGAATATATCACATCTAATTAGCTACTGCCACCTTAATCTGTAATTTGACAAAATTGTCATCTTATTTTTATATATAGATATATTCATCATAGAATTATGAAAGTATAACTAATTAAGAAAATTGGTGAAATAAAGATATCTTTGTGTGGCTTTTCAAAAAGCCAATAAACTATTTTCACATTAACTTCAAATTCAAGTTGGACATATATCTGTCTGCCAACTTTGGTTTTGGATTCTGCAAAGAGAAGAAACTTTTTTTTTTCTACTTAATGATTTATCTGTTCTATACATGTTTTTGAGATGAAAATTTACATTCCTTTATATTGTTAAGATTTACAACTCTTTTGTGTCCACAGAAAAAAAAAAAAAACTACAAGGCGTAAATCATCATTTTCAATATATGGATTGAGATTTTCAAAATATGATTAAAAAAAATTAACATTCCAAAAGAGTATTCCTTAATATCTTTGTTTGTCTTTGAAAGTGTTCGGACTTTTTAAATAAATACGACTATAAGAGGCATCATTTTGATTGGATGAAGCTATATATATACACTAATTAAGATAAGTTTTTTTCAGTTCTTCGAATATTTTTTCCCTTAAGCTAAAAGAAGTAGTAGTTTGACAAATTCCTACTCCCGTCTACATCTAGTCTTATTATTATTAGTAAATAATTGTATTAATGGGAGAATAATTAGATTATGCACTATCTTAATTTTCCTTTAAGCACTATTATTAGTCGGTATAGTTGAGTAATTTTTATTATACACAACACAAGTGACACCTTAATGAGATCTAATCTGTATGTACTTACAAGTTGCAAGTTTACAAAAGTTCCACTATAGCTAAGTAAGTGCTACATTATGCATTTTGACGTATAGTTAATGAGTGTGATCGATTTTATTTGCAAGTTATATAGATTAATTGCAAAGATATAAAACTAACATATCTATCTATACTTAAGATAGAAATATACACAATGAATGGTGATCTAAACTGAGGTTTTACCACTTAAGTTCAATTCAAGAATGGTTCACAATTACTTTCTAATAAATAAAAACTTAGAAAATTCTTTTTAACAAAAACATATGGATTATTGAAACAAGTTAATATATCAATCCAAAAAAAGAAATATGATTTATTACGATTACTATTTATTTTTTATTTCGTTCATTGTATACCGATGATTGTTTTTTCTTGATCCATGTTACCACAACAACTATAGTGAATATGATACGTAAATTATTTGCTTTGTGAAATGAAAAAAAAAAAGCCAACCAAAAGACCTTTTAAGACAAAGGGGAAATAAAACGAAGAAGAGCTTTCGTTAGTACCTCAAAAATCAAAGAAACCAATTTTTCCTTACTTAATGTGTCCAACGAGCTGACCAATTTCCACCAAACTTATCCTAATTATGTCCCCCAATTTAGTTATTAGTCTCTCTACTATAATATGATCGAGCTAACTACTTAAAATCAAATAGTATCTTTTTTATAAAAAAAAAAAGCTGAATAAATTGATATGGTTGAGAGAAAGTAGAAAGATAGCATTGTCTTCTTTGATTGTGTCAGCATAGATAGATAGAAATATGAAATATCGCACACCCAATAACTCATAAAGAGATAGCTCGACCACTGACTACGTGTCGTTCTTATACTTCTCGGACGACAGGGAGTTGTAACGTGCACCACGTGAAAATTTCTTTCATAATTTGACGTGCAAGTTTTTTTTTTCTTTCAGACTAATTTTCAAAACTTGTGAAAAATCATGTACGTTTATTACTTAAAGTGTTATAATTAATGATAACTATGATTGAATTGAAATAACAATTTAGTTTCATGGGTTTCCAATTCCATAACGAATTTTTCAACTACACTAGACTTTAGTTTTTTTTTTTTCCATAGTTGACATGGAAAATTTCATTTATTTCTTTTTTTTTTATTAATGACAGTCCATACAAGTCGAAGCCTATATATGTGGAAATTAAACTATTTTTTGCCTGTCGAAAACGATGTATATTATATATGGCTGTATTTTTCATACAAGTATCCAAATAATATTGTGTATTAAGAGCTAAGTATCAAGAGCTAAGTATCAAGGTACGAGTTATCCATAATCACGAAAATTTATAGAAATGTTTCGTACTTGTTCGATCATGCGAAAAACATTTATGAACCAGTTGTTATATAATTAAAGAGAATGTAGCCACGTACACTTTATAAAGTCGCATAGTTAGTTAAAAATATTCTAAAGCTAAGACTAAACTGAAGATTTTTCCAAAATACATCGATTAAATATGTCATGTCGTAAAGAAAACGTTGAAACTAGTGGGGATACGTCGATAATTCTCATACTAAATAAAGACAATAATATTGTAAAATTATGTTAAAGTTACTTTTTTCTTTTTTTTGGTCAGCTTCGGCCAAAATTGTTTTAATGTTCTGTCAATTTTTTTCTAGTAATTATAAAGAAGAAATGGTTTATAAAGACCAAAGTTTTTTTGGATACTTCCTATACCATTTCATAGAAATCGTTATTTCAAAGAGAAAAGTCTTACACAGTTCTACAAACTCAAGAATAGAAGAAGAAAAAGAGGCATATATATTACCAATATTAGGCAACCTAGAATAACCATTTGGCTTTTTGCATTAATTTTCTAACATTGTATTACTCGGGAACTTTTTTCTCTTTTTTTTTTTGTTGGAAAATTAGAGGTAATACAAAGCAAAAAAAAAACAGAAACTTGATTTGGAACCAATGAAACAAAAAAATATAGGACAAAATTTTAAAAATCACAAACGAGCCAAGATTATTTTGAATCGAGAACACTAGCCTATGTCGAAAATAATTTTTTTCGGATTAATAAAATATACAAAAAAAAAAAAATGATGATGGCGAATTGAAAAAAAAAAGTTGGTTAATAGAATCAAAAAGCTTGGTATGGTTAACATATTTGAGTAAAAAGATTAATGTAAGGATCGCATAAATATCAATTATGAAAAATAACACCAAAATGAAAGTAAAGGCACTCATCAGTTTAAGCAACCACAAGGCATGTCAGCAACCAAAAGAGTAGTCTCACGATAGTGGTGTTGTGTACGCGACGCTCAAATATGTTTCCATTGCGAGAACAATGTTGTTGATACTCGATCAACAACTTGTTCATAGAAACTTATGTAACTTATTGATTTTGTAGAGAATAAGCAACTCATATTTTTCTTATAAAATAAAATAAAAATTGAAGAGATAACAATAGATAACATTTCAGAAAATGACATTGAAGTTCTTTTTGTCTATTGGAAAAATGAGTTAAAACACGAATTTCACCATTTTGTCTTTGTCATTCATCTATTATATGGCATCCGTGATATTTTTCCTGTAATGTTTTGTTTTTCTATATGTAGATAAGTAATTGGGATTTTACAAAAAAAAAAAATGCCATTTTTCTAAGGAAAATCTTTTGTATATGTCATTTTTGCTCAAATTTATAGATTTGTAATTTTATAAACACTTAAAAATATTCATATTTAGGATTTTTTAATAATAAATACAAAATCATAAGAACAAATCGAACCAACTAAACTAAAATATAATGAGTCAAACACATTTTTTAATCGTACTTTTATAAGTTACAAATTGGTAAATCTATGTGAAAAATATATAAACACCAACACGAAACATTCTAAATTCATAATTTTTTGTTTTTTTTGTTAAAAACTAAATTCATAAATGATTCTAAGTAATTTATCAATTAGAGATTTAACACGTTTTTGTTCATTTTATTTCTCTATTACGCAACATATATTTTTTTTAGCTATTTATTTCATACAAGTGTCGGTACTCATTTATTACTTTTTATATCAATTATTCTTTTTGTGATTTCTTAAGTATGAAATGATCGTGTGGATTCGTTCGAAGAAATAATGCAGTCCCCATGAGCCGTGAAGCTTAGTAAATAATATGACCTCAATAACTATTCTTGCATATCACTGTTTAATTGGTTTCCATGTATCATTCCCTCTATGAATACTTCATTTATTGCTTCCAACAAATGGGTTGATAGCAGAAATGAGTCAAAGGGAATGATATCAAACCAAAAAAATCTCCATTGATACTAAATTGGCTTTCACATAGAAAATCAAATAAACTCGTTACTGCCTTCGTGATATTTAATCAAATAACTAAATATCAAAGATAAGAAGGTGTTTTAGAAAACTTCTTTACACCGAATTTTATATGAAAACAAATATAAGCGAGATGTGAAAACGTGGAACGGATTACTTCTTCAAAAGACTACTTTAAGGATTAATTGGAAATTAAATATAACAATCTTTGCCTAAGTGCGAATGTGGAAATATAATTAATCAAGCCGCCAAAGTCAATCAACCGTTGAAACAAAAATAAAATAAAAACGAATTTAGTAGTAGTAATAACACCGTAAAGGCATATATAAATAAAGAAAATTATAATAACGTCACAACTCATTTTACAAACGTCACTTTGTCATTCTCTTGTGTGTGTGTCTCTCTCTATATATACCACATTCACAATCTTCCTTTACTTACCATAAAACCACTTCACTCTACAAAACACACTTTGCCTTATCAACTCCTTCCTTATTTTATAAACTTTACTAATTGACTCTAAAGAAAAGCATATAAAACAAGTAAGTCCCTAAGATAATCATGCTTAAGATGGAGATTAACGGTGGGGTTGCTACACCTACTGCTTCAGCCGTGGCCGTGGCGGAAACCACCACTCCTGTTTCTTCCCCTTCTCCAACTTCTTCACCTCCTCCTCCTCCTTCGCCGCAGCAGCCGCCACAACCTCCGGTTGTTCTAAGCCCTTGTGCGGCTTGCAAGATTTTGAGGCGGCGGTGCGCCGAGAAATGCGTTTTGGCTCCGTATTTTCCTCCGACGGATCCGATGAAGTTCACAATTGCTCACCGTGTCTTTGGAGCTAGCAATATTATCAAGTTCTTGCAGGTATGTATTTTTTTCATCTTCTTTCTTTAATTACTTGCTGCTACACGTGTGTGTTTTCTATGTATATGTTACACGCACGTGTGTACATGAACCAAGATATTTCACATTTGCTTAGTATTTAATATCTAAATTATATTAACACCAAAGACAATATCTCTAGTGGGTAATAAATAAAATAAAATTTACTATACAAAGGATTTATAATGGTATCTAATAATTTAAAAGATCAAAAGAGAATGATGGCTTTGTTGTTTTGTATTAAAAAATAGTATATACTTTTTATTTACAAAGATGAAATCTGGTTTCCAAAATGTGAAAAGGAAGTTAAAAGTCTAGTTGTTGAACAATAATGGTTTCATAAGTCATGTGACCAAAACTAGACCCTACAATTGCAATGAAAGGTCAATAACAACCTTTCCTCAAAGCTATACTACATGCAACCTCATTAAGAAAATTTATAATTAAAGTTATATTAAAAAGAAAAAGAAAAAAAAAAGTCTATTTCAACAATTCCTTTTCATCCATAATTTGAAAAAAAAAGTCATGTAAGTTTTCTTCATGGTCAAATAAAATAAAAAACAATTTCACAATGTCAAAGATGAAATTTTAATCATGTCAAATATTCAATAATCCACGTTCCATGTCCAAGACTTTTATTTCCTCTTCTAGAAAGTAACGTTTTAGTGATAAATGATGTTTATGTATATAGGAGCTTCCTGAATCACAAAGAACAGATGCGGTTAATAGCATGGTCTATGAAGCTGGAGCTAGGATGAGAGATCCGGTTTACGGATGTGCGGGTGCAATTTACCATTTGCAAAGACAAGTAAGTGAGCTACAAGCACAACTTGCGAAGACTCAAGTAGAGTTAGTGGGCATGCAACTCCAAAGATCAAGTCTACTAGAATTGGTATATAAAATGGAGCAAACAAAGTTGTCAGCACAAGAGCAAGGACAACACAAAATGTCCTTTGAGAGTTCGTTTGAGAGTGGCGACGAGTTCATAAGTAGCCCCGACGAAGAGAGCAATGATTTGGGATTCCTTGAGGACAATAACAACAACAATAATTCATCCATGTCGTGGTGGGATCCTCTTTGGACATGATCATAACTTATGGTATTATTAGCTCACTTTAAAGCGCTTTAGTGGTTACTTCCATATGCATATTAAAGACCTAGGATATGATATATGCGGAGCCTTTTTTTTTTTGTTCTAAGTCAACCAATCATGTATAAGCACGTAACAAAACTACTACAAAACTTGTCAAACATTGTTACGTGGTAGTATCATTATGTAGGGATATCAGACAAAAGAGTTTGTATTAAGATTAAGATTCTAAGAATCTTCTCCTAACGCTAATGAGAAGGAGATAATTGAGATGCATTTTTATATATTTAATGTCTACACCGTTTTGTATACTTGTTATTTCGTTTGATAAATGAGAAAGCTTGTCATTGTTAATCTTTTTGATAATGCTCCGAATCAACATGCAACTACAACAAGTTTTGTACGTGGAACAACGTAACTCATCAGAACACACATGAGTGGGTACAGCTCTTGGTTGGATATCAGACGCGTGTTGTGTCATCCTATTTTGTATTTTGTGAAGATTATAAATAAAATTTTCAGGTTCTTGAAAACATAACAATGTGAAAGGCAAATTAAAACTCGATTCGCTAAGGACACAACTAAGACATGACACGTCTCTGTAGACATGTAGTGACTATACTACACAATTACGCGTTTTTGCTACATGTGACCACATCTATAGATATGTTTGATGATCTACGTATACGCACTCATGTTATATATGTGTGGACGACATCTAAAATTGTCAATAAGGTTACTGATGGAATTAACTAACAACCTCGATGTTAAAAAGAAAATCTAACAACTTTAATGATGGTGTTTTCAAGGGTAAATATTATTTGGAAATATTGACCTTAATCATTGTGTTCCTATTGAGAAGTTACATTGTCTCCTAAAATTTTCTCTTTAGATTATAATTGTGACCATTAGATTATATTATACATAGGGATGTACGATTATAACACATTCCCCTAACCTATAGAGAAAAACTTATAACAGTTTATTATGAAGTAAGTTAATTAACATAAACCCAAAAAAAAAAATGTGTTTACCGACATATGTCACACAACTCACAGTATGACCACGTTGACTCGTTACTATTCCTATGAATGGTCTAATTAAACATTCAACCAAAGAACAAAATCAATAGTGTGGTCCAAAATACTATTTTAATACAAGTTTTTACCGACATCATGTGCAACCACGTGACCGTCATTACAAGCAAAAGAATCTTATCTGCATCGTTAGTTCGTTATTTGTCGGCACGAAGTCGAAATGACTAATCTATTTTTTTTGGTTGATCGAAATGACTTAAATTATTTACTAACATATGACCCAAACGATGGTGGGACTCATGAGCTCGTAACGATCGGTACGGTAATTGTGTTTTCCTCCTTTAGTTCGAATCACTTGGGACAGGGATGGTGTGTGGTTTGGTCATGATCAGCTCACATGTATAAGAACGTACGTCCAAGTTTCCTAGAGATTATATTGTCCAATCATTTACGTTAATTACTACGAATGCATAATTATGTATATACTTTTTATTGATAATTATAATTAATATGCATATGGTGCATTGAAGAAATGAAGATAATTTTGTATACAGTAGTATATATTATATGAATTAGGTTTGATGGCAATTAGGGTATATAATTGTAATGATTACGCAAATTGGCTTTACTTTTTTTTTTTTTTCCCTAGTCCCTTTGTTATCATAAGCAGCCGAAAGGAAAAAAAAAACAAAGTACCTACCCTTCAGTCCTTGCAATTTCATAATTGGATCGGTTAGAGAGCCTCTTTATCAGTTTCTCGTAATTTCCTAACTTCCCTACTCATAATGCTAATGTCTATTTTCTTTTTCTTTTCAACATTTAGCCTAAACAAATCGGTGTATTAGCCAAATTTCTATTATTTAAATTAAGGACCGAAATTCGATCTCTTAATGGTATATATTTTCATAGATTTACCATTCAATGTAAGAGTAAAGTCACTTCACAAGTTTCGGAGATTTCTTATCACTAGATTTTAATCTTATTATTAGATTTTAATTCGCGGTATACCGCAAAACGATATTTTTAAATGTATTTTTATATAAATTTTGTTTGGTATATAAGATTGTAGTGCTGTATTTTGTTTGTTAATTCTATAATTTAACACGTAGAATATTTCATAATAATTTTTTTTATATAATCGTAATTTGATCAACTTTACTAAATAAGTATAATATTCAAAACAATGAAATAATGTTGGCATAATATCTTTTATTTAAGTCTAATTTTAAATTAATATTTTCTAAGTTTGACTACAACCCCTAAAAACATATATAATTATAATTATGTAATTTATAACTCGTTTCATCACACGATCCGTGTTACACAATTTACCTTAAAAATTGGTTATTTATTCGAATAACAAAAATTTAATTATGTAAATAATATAAAATAAAATATTACTTTCAAAAAAATACTTCAAAAATGTTAATATAAATTTATTAATTAATTTCTATTTTTTAATTTTGATTTTGCGTATAATAATTTGAGTATTGCCGTCTTTTCTTGGTTTCGTTGCCAACCAAAGTCTACAAAATATCTAAATCTTATACATGACTAATTAGAGGCATATTAGCATGCTGTGGCATTCTTAGTGGACCAACCACTTTATTATACTGATCTTGCATATCAGTAGATCACTATCATATTTTTTCCATATGTTGTTCTCACTTATACAGTAGTACTACTAGTTATTTCAAGTTATATCAGTCGTCCTAAATCAGTGTAGCTTGAACTATGCCTATTTGTGCATGTTAGGCATTAATATCAACATATCTTTATTCATTGGTGTTATATACTCTATGATTATGCGTAATGAAACTCTTCAAGTCTTGAATTTAAATCTTTGTAAAGTAGCTGAACAATGCCTATTTCTTGATTATTATTTTTTGCATTGATTAGTACAGTTTTAGACGATATGTTACATTGTTAACCGTGGCATGTTGGACTATTGATTAGTACAGTTTTAGACGATATGTTACATTGTTAACCGCAGTGGCGGAGGTAAGGTAGAAGTATGACTCTTGGTGAATTTTTCAAATTTGATAAATTTTTAGGAAAAAAAATTGACCCTTGTAATATAACACAATTGACCTCTATAATTTTTTAATAACACAATTAATTATTATAATTTGTTTTTGACTCTCATGATCTGATTTCCTAGCTCCGCCACTAGTTAACCGTGGCATGTTGGACTATTGATAAGTATAGTTTTAGACGATATGTTACATTGTTAACCGTGGCATGTTGGACTATTGATAGACTCGTTTAAAGAAAACTAAAAACATGTGGAACCAAGAAATGGAATGGTGAATACGACGCGCCAACAAGACTAAACACACAAATTATTTGTATGAAAGCTCTTACAACTTTATTAGATTCGGTTCTTACTCGAATTAAACTCATACCACGACAAAGTCTAAACTCATCTGTCTTTCTTAATCTATTGTCCATCCAAAGGGTACAAATTAATTTATATTCAAGAAAACAGTTATTTAGCGATTACATATTGCGATTGAAAATGTAGTCACTAAATATTGCGACCAAATGACCATTATCTTATTACTTAATAGCGACTGTTGTACGACCAAGTAATTTAGCGACGCATGGTTTGGCGATTACGTTGTTTAATGTATTATGTTACTTAGCAATTGACTAATAACTGTTTTTGTAGTCACTAATAATGTTTTCTTGTAGTATATATTATAAAATTAGTATTACTTTTCTACAAGAGTGTTCGCAGCCAATTTTGTGGTGCACGTATCTATAGTGGCCACACGAGCACACGGTTTGAGTAGTTTGTCAAACATATAATACGAAAAATTAATCAATATTTTCATTACTCGTAATTGTTGAAAAAGAAAAAAGAAAAGTATTCATCGTTTTTCATTTCCTTTTAGCTTTTCTCAGTCTTCGAAGTAGATATATGCAAGTGCAAAATGATAAGCGTGTGAAGGGGACAATGCCAAACTTGAATTAAAATGGCGCAGCCTTTTTTAAGTATTTGCATTATTCTCTTTTCTCATTGCATCCAAACCACATTGTTCTATTCATATTCTGATCTTTTTATTCTTCTTATAAGAATAAAGTGATCAATAGATTAAAAATAGATATACTTTGCAAAGTAAACATCAAAGACAATTCATTTTGACTATACAAAACTAAAGTATTCACTACAAATTTTAGCGACATTTTACATATGTTTTATTCTTGGATAAAGAGAATGAACTAAGTGAAAATGAAAATAAAAATAGAGGATGATTAAAAGAAATGAACTAAGTAGTTTTTTTTTTGCCAAAGGGTTTTAAGATTTTTAGTAGAAAACTTTTATTTTTTTAATAACTAAGAAGTTTTTTGCTTAGATTCGTATATCTTCTCGGATCAAAAATCAAAGTATTTGATATGATTAGTTAATAAGCGCTATTCAAACCATAGACATTTAGACTTGATTAAGGAGTCTTTACTAATTAGAGTTATCCACTCTTAGTTGTAGTTTATTAATCTAATAATTTTGTAAAAGAAAAAAGAAAGAAAGAAATTATATGATATAAATGATTAAGCTGCAAGACAATCAGAAAGACATTACGTGAAATATCAAATATGCATGAAGAGTTCAAAATTGAGGACAAATGTTTTTTTTTCCTGGTCAGCAAAATGAGACCAAATGATTAGTCATTAATGTAATGGAACATGAGTTATAATATCAAGTAGCCTTATACTCGATGTAGACCTTAATTTGTAGCATTATGCTTTGATCAGGTTTAGATTTTGTCACTGTCATTATGATCAACAAGTTTGAAACAAATATTCTATATATTCTTAATGCATTTTAAAGAGTAATCGACAAATAAGAAAAGGTTGGAAAATGATACTTAAGAAAAAGAAATCACAATAACGTGACTTAACTATTGTTCGGCCGATTTTTCTCACTTATAATTTCTGCGATACAACCAAAACATGCAAGTCTAGTGATTTGTCTTAATGTTGACGTTTCATCATCATCTAAGATATATGAGACTCGCATAATAAACATATTGTTGGAATAACATATTAATTATTCACATAGACATCTAATTTATTTAACAAAAATCATGATTTAGAATAGGGATGGTCAAAATACTCAGAATCCAAAAATCTAATTCGAAGTCCTAAAATACTCGAATCAAATATGTCCTTCACAAAATTAGCTAAACCATTTTTTTATAGCTATATTTTCTTTTTTTCTCATATATAAAGGGTTCAACTTTGATTCGTCGATATATATGTAAATTGTTGGCTCGTCTAAATATCAAATATAGGGTAATTATACTTCACCTTTCGTTGACACAAGAAAAAAATTCAACAATCTATCTTATTCCTTTTTCAAGTAAAGAGTTTTGAAACCTTTCAACACAATGTTTTTGGACAAGCGACCAAAACTAGTTAATTAGCTCTCTTTTTTCATCCGTGTGACTTTTCTTCTCCTCGAGATTATAGAAACTTCAAATGTTATCTTGACAATATCAATCTAATCTCCTTTCTACTTAAACTATAATTTTAGAAAAAAAACTATAATTATAATACTATTACTACATAAATTTTATAATTTTCTTGGAGACTGAGACATGTTGTGCATTTGAGAAACAACGCGGTTTAACTAAATACTATTTGTCTTTTGATCTATCTGAGTGCTTCTTCTGTCTGTAAGCTGAATATGACTGTGAATTGATTTATCCGCACCGTACAAGAAAAAAGTTGATTTGATGATTAGTTTAACTTTTGTTTTTCTTCCTATCTCAAATTTTTACCTTTTCAATTCCCTTTTTGACTATATATTATTACTCTAAACTCTTATACAGATTATAAATTACATGTTTATTTTCACACACCAACAAAAAAAACCAACACTCTATTGCGTTTTACTGAAATTATTATCCTTTATATACTGTAGCCAAAACTTAGACTTTAGTAACCAAATTTGAGAATACAATTACAACGTAACGTGCTCATGTAATGCCCATTACTTGTAAAAGGCCTTTGTTTAATAATTATTAATATGGTGTTTATAATTTGTACCCAAGTTATAAAGGAGACAGTTCATAAATTTAGTCCAATTCAAACCCATTTATTTGCAATGAGTCCCATACTAATGGGTTGATGTGTCAATTTAGTTAGGTGATAAAATAGGTAAATGATTAACCATTTCACCCCATCATTTCTTTTCTTTTCATGTTGAAACCAATCAAAATGAAATATATTACTATTTCATCCATTTAACAATCATCATCTCATCAACATACAATCATCATACCATCGTGAAAATATGATCATCAATCATCATAAATAGCACTTTTTACTTTCTCTCATTTTTCTATGTTTCTTTGGTCTGTATGTTCAGTTTATAGGCTTCTACGTGTTGTATGTAAGTTTGGCTTTGCATATATGTATTTGCATCTTTCATATCATTGCCAAGATATGTATCTACTTAGTTAAGGACACTGCTCTTAAGGTTGACCATCATTGCACTTGAAGTTTAGCCGTGAGCTTCGAAATTTACCTAGACACATACACATTAGATAAATGTTTTTAGAGCTATCTATGAAAGCAAGAATGGATTTTGGACTAAAACAAATTTTTGGTCAAATTAAATATATATATATATATATATATATATATATATATACTATTCTCTTTTTCTGATTTGATCTCATTGGGCTTATTATCTTTCCGGATGATCTTCATTAATCTCTTTAAGCTAAAGATACAATATATAGAAGCCAGAGAAGACGAAGATCTAATAGTTGGAAGCTTGAAAACGTTTTAGAAGAGTGAGCTGACGAAAATGAAAGCAATTGTGAATGTGCCTCGATGTGGTAACTTTGTTGGAGTGTAGAGAGGCTTAAAATACTTAAAGCTATATATATAGACCAACACTTTAATATATACATACTATAAGAAGAATATTTTGTATGTGTTTAATGCATGAGAAATGCCTCCACACATTGACACCTAAGTATATATGTGTCTCTCCTCTTCTCAAATTATTTATTTTCAAGCTCTTTTTGAAGAAAACAAAAATATTGACTGCTTCGCTTCTATGATGCTGTCTCATGTAATGTCAAAATTTAAGATTTTGTTTCAAGACCATTACGTATTATGATTTGAAACCATCAATGATGGTTGGAGATGGAGATCAAATCATTTTTTATGATGATGATGATGTAATGATGATGATCATCACGTTAACTAAGCAGATTCAGCGTTTTTTGAGATTAGGAAAAAATTATAAGTTATATTAAATTTTATAATATTCCATGACTCTTTAACATGTTCTATGACTCTAAGAGAAAAAAATGATTTGATCTCCAACTCCGAATAATTTATAAATATTTCTGAAGCCATATGAAACAATGAAACGAGAGGTGGTGGAAAGAAAACGTTTACGCATATAAAAGACACCGAGTGTAGTAGACACGAAAGGCTCCAAATTTTTGCATGTCGCACACGTGTCGTTCTTCTTCATCCTACTTAACACATATGCATGCACCCTTCTTACAAAGATAGCAGAACATTGTGAATCATCAGAAAGGTTGGAAAAAATGGCGAAAAACTCTAGAACTTTTGGGTTCTTACTTCTCTTGGTGCTTATCCATGGAGTAATGATGATGAGATCTAATGGGTATGAAGGAGAAGAAGGGTGGGGAGAAGGAGGAGGAGGAGACTGGGGAGGACAAAGAGGAGGAGGAGGAGGAGACTGGGGAGGACAAGGAGGACAAGGAGGAGACTGGGGCGGACAAGGACGAGGAGGAGGAGATTGGGGAGGACAAGGACGAGGAGGAGGAGGAAGAAGAGGATGGTTCATGATGAGAGAGTCAAGGCAAGTGATCAAATCAGAAGGTGGAGAGATGAGAGTTGTGATATCTCCAAGAGGAAGAATCATTGAGAAGCCAATGCACATTGGGTTTCTGACAATGGAACCTAAAACACTCTTTGTCCCTCAGTATCTTGACTCAAGCCTCCTCATCTTCATCCGTCAAGGTATCTCTATCTCTCTTTCCCTCTCGCTCTCTCAACATGTGTCATGTCATGTGTGTGTCTCACTCTCTCAACATGTGTTTACTTGCAGGTGAAGCTACTCTTGGAGTAATATGCAAAGACGAATTCGGAGAGAGGAGATTGAAAGCAGGAGACATCTACTGGATTCCAGCTGGTTCTGTCTTTTATTTACAAAACATAGGCCGAGGCCAACGCCTTCATGTCATTTGCAGCATAGACCCAACCCAAAGCCTCGGTTTCGAAACCTTCCAAGTACTTTAACATTTTAGACTCATTATTATCACATTGACTTATAGAACTTTGCGTTTGGCTAACTTGTTGCTTCTGTGTGTAGCCTTTCTATATCGGTGGAGGACCGTCCTCTGTTCTCGCCGGCTTTGATCCCGACACTTTAACTTCAGCACTTAACGTTAGTACACTCAAACCCTAAATACGTATAATGTTTTCATTGTTTGTCTCCCAAGATGAAAATGTACAAAGCCATAGTACTAATATTCTATAGCATTGTTATACGAATATTATATGCACAAATGCATCTTATAGGAATGTTAGAAATTGGTGTTTGAAACTCCCATATTAGTATCTAGTTAGGGCTCCTTATGTTAATCTAAGTCTCATACCAATTTTATGCTTATAGGTTTCTCGACCAGAGCTGCAACAAATGATGAGGAGTCAATTCCGTGGCCCAATTGTACATGTCACAGAAGGGCCACGACAAGGTCCACAACCAACGATATGGACCCAATTTTTGGGCTTAAAAGGGGAAGAGAAACAAAGGTATCTCAAGAAACTATTGGAGATGAAACAAGGATCCCCTCAAGACCAACAATACAGTTCAGGGTGGTCTTGGAGGACTATTATAAAATCGTTTATGGATTTAATAGAAGAAAAGAATAAAGGGTCGGGATCTTCTGAGTGCGAGGACTCGTACAACATTTATGATCAGAAACCTAGTTTTAAAAACGACTTTGGATGGAGTACAGCTCTTGATTATGAAGATTACGAGCCTCTTAAACACTCTGGGATCGGTGTTTTTCTCGTAAATCTCACCGCGGTATGATTCATGTATCTCTGAGTTGATTAACAACAATCTAGCTATTTTTTTTTGTCTTTGAATATCACTTGTAGACTGTCACTAATTAACTCTAGATAAGTTCATTATGTAATTCTTGGATAACTAGACCGTCTTAAGATCTACTGATCGCAAGGTTGGTTTGGTTAGAAAAAAATAGCAAAACCGTATTAACCGGCCAAGTTTCTATATATTTTGTCAGGGATCAATGATGGCACCACATATGAACCCGACAGCCACGGAATATGGTATTGTTTTGGCCGGCTCTGGAGAGATCCAAGTCGTATTTCCAAACGGAACTTCTGCGATGAACATGAGAGTCTCCGTAGGCGATGTTTTCTGGATCCCTCGCTACTTCGCCTTTTGCCAGATCGCTTCTCGGACCGCGCCATTCGAGTTTGTAGGATTCACAACTTCGGCTCACAAGAACAGGCCTCAGTTCCTAGTAGGATCGAACTCGCTGCTAACGACTCTAAATCTGACGTCGTTGTCCATGGCTTTCGGAGTCGATGAAGAGACGATGAGGCGGTTCGTCGAGGCTCAGAGAGAAGCTGTTATCCTTCCCACTGCATCGGCAGCTCCCCCGCATATGTAGATCAAACTATACGCAATGGTTTCGGTCGTAGCCGTATTTAGACGAATGTGCTGCGGAAAGTTTTTTTCTTTTTGAATGTTATGAATGTAGTTAACCATGAGTATGTATGGATGTATGTTTTTTTTTTTCTGTTACTTTGAAATAACAGTAATAATAAAGGTAAGCACTAATAAGCATGTTATGTTGGTCTCCCCTGTTGCATGGTTTTTGGCTTTTAAATGGTTTCTGTCACACATGTTGTCTCTCAGTCTCTCTTCGGCGGCTTATCATCATTTTCAAAAATTCTTATCACTAAAACACAAAGACGTCAAGAGCTAGAATGTTCTGCATATCTAAGATAGCAAGAACTGTACCGACATCATTGGTTGAATAGCTTAGCCCTCCATATTTCCTTGGACTGTTAGCCCTTAGTGCGAAAAAAAAAATCCGACAAAAGCCGGGACACAAGCCATACAAATCGTTGAAAGACGAATCGATGGAGACGTAGCCAGCAACCGTCGCGGAAGAAGCCAACCGGTGCTGGAAATTTTGCTCACCAAACGGTGCTAAACAGAGCCACCGATGTCAGAAGACAAACAACTTCCCCTTGCTGAATAAGCTCAAATCGAAAGAAGGCTCAAATTGATAAGATAAAATCAGCAAAAAAATCTTGTTAAAAAATCATTAGCCAAATCAATACCCTATGCTTTTAGGTGCAAGCTAGGTTTAAAATGGTCAGACCATATGCATTGGTGTGGGACAAAAATTGTCTTTAGATTTTATTTTATTTTTAAAAGTCAACCAATCACAGACCGCCACGTGTCATTGGAACCCGCGAATACTAAAGAAACAAAGCAAATGACGTCCCCAATTAAGAAACGTCTCCCATTTTTTTTTCTTGGATTTATTTTTGAAAATTAAATTGTGTGGGACGATGTGTATTATCGCTGATGCACATGCTCCAAAAAAGAGCAAAATACCAAAACTATTATCTTAATAAAAAGGTCAACGGAGACCATGAGATACAATTTTTCTTTATTGTTAAATGATAAATTATTGTAAATGAAGGCCCCATTACTTAAATATTTTGTTAGGTCTAATTTGATGATGATGATTACACTAGAATGGAGGCAGAAGATTAAGTGATCCCTATCTCAGTCAAAACTAAAACAAAGGAGACTATAAAAATTCATTAATACAAGACACCTCAGAAGCATCATTAGAGCATGTACAATGGTGAACTAAAGAATTCTTCAAAATTAATTTTAGAATATAATAATCAAATTTAATTAAAATATTGGTCTAATATTTATGATTTGTGTCTTAAATAGAACTCTTTTATGAATGTCTAAAAATTAAAACAATATTAAAACTAGTTAGCGTTCAATCTGAATTGTAACGTGACTGATGTTGTATTCCCTCTTGATGTAGTCAATAACCTTGTCAAGAACCATATCTGCATCAGTCTCTGGCTTGATCTTCACGTGACATGCCAACAGAGTTTTGCCAAGAGTGATTGCCCAAATGTGAAGCTCATGAACGGCCACCACCTCTTCCATGTCGCACACTCCCTTCGCCAGCCTAGTTGAGTCTATCTCTCGTGGGGTTGACTCCATTAAAACCTCTATAATGTTTCTCAACATGCCTATTGTTGTCCACAACACAATCACTGAAAAAACAAGAGTGCATATCAGATCAATGATCTTCCACTCAGGTTTGTACCATATGATTGCTCCTCCTATCATCACTCCAATGCTCTGGATTAAGTCTCCCACCACATGTAGATAAGCCCCTTGAATGTTTAGGTTACGCTGCTTCTTCTTCTCACTCTTATCAAGAAAGGCTTCAGATAAATGTGGATCATCATGGTGATGATCGTGTTCATGTTCATGGTGATGGCTATGGTCGTGACCGTGACTGTGACTGTGACAACCGTGGTCGTGTCCCAACAGAACAGCCATAGCAATATTGACTAGGAGACCAACTGCAGAGACAAGGAACATGAGAGAGCCCTGAACTTCACCGCTACCGTTATGAAGTCTAGCAATTGCTTCGTAGACTAAGACACCAGCAAGAAGCCAAATCATCTGGATGGATACAAGAGCACCAAGGATCTCGATCCTGAAGAAACCATAGGACTGGCGTGGGGTTGCCTCCCAACCAGAAGCCCATAGAGAGAACAAGGAGATGGCAAAAGCTGCAACATCGGAAAAAAGGTGAGCGGCATCAGTGAGAATGGCAAGACTGTTGGCTTTGATCCCTCCAACAACTTCGACGGTAATGAAGAGGACACAGAGCACAACAGCCACCAACAGCTTCCTCGTAGATGCTGCTCGTTCTGCAGCGTCTCTTGAAATCGTCTTGGCATCAGAAAACCCGCAAGGAGCTTCTCCACATGTCTTCTTGACTGCACGAACTGAGTTTGGCTCTGCTATTGAAATCTGAACCACATGGTGATGATCATGGCTTTCTTCGGAGTCACGTTGCTTCTTATGTTCATGTTGCTTTTGGTCTTCCATCTACCAAATCTACCAAACAAGATTAAGTCTACTGTTGTGAGAACAAAAAGAATATATCGTAGCAACTACTAGAATCAGACAAACCCTTGTCTGTGAAATCGAAAACGCATCCAATCAGAGAGAGACAGAGAGAGAGATACCTTTAGTTCGAAGAGAGATATCTTAAATCTTAAGTTCTTGTGCGTTAACCCTCGCCTCTCCTTCCTTTATTATACAAAGAAACTGGAATGTGAAATAGAAAACCAAATTAAGGAAATTTAAAGGAATCGTGATTTGACTTTTTTGGATTTTTTTTAATGTTGTGATAATTTTACATTGTACCCAATTTATTTCCAAAAACAAGTATACACGTCATCCTAATAAGAGGATTATTACCTTTTTCAGTT
Organism: Capsella rubella; assembly: GCF_000375325.1. Taxonomy (NCBI): domain Eukaryota; kingdom Viridiplantae; phylum Streptophyta; class Magnoliopsida; order Brassicales; family Brassicaceae; genus Capsella; species Capsella rubella. Next base: position 6,697,915 of record NW_006238920.1, on the reverse strand, counting down.
TTTATTTTATTTTATTTAAATAGCAACAAATTAAAAGAGTTAGGGATAGAAAGCTAGAAAAAAAAATGAAGGTCTGATTTATAAATCTTCCTCTGTTCTCTTCTCGATAGTAAATAGATATCCTAGTTAGATTTTTTTTTTTTTTTGAATAATCAAAGAGGTTCTGGACGATCGAAACCTATATATCCCCTCAGTCCCGAAATCAAAGCATATTATATGGTGTTGTCCAAGCGTTATTCGAATCGGCGATATTTGAGCTTTTGCCAAAGATCATACAAACCAAACCTTATCTGAAAGCCAATAGATATACTTATCAGATTCAACTACGTACAAACCCTATTCACTAAATGCACTTTTTCTAATCAGTATAACATATTTGGCATCTCCACATCTATGTGAATCATGTGATAGTTTGTCTTTTAGGCACTATGTCGTCTTGCATATATACTAGCTACTTATAATAGTTTTAAAACTATTGTTAGTTACCCTCTCTAAAAAGGTAGAATACATTAACATTTGATGTTCCTCATTTTCTTTACTTCTATGCTATTTGGAGTCCACTTGAAACGTGTTTTATTACGGTACGGTTGGGAGGCCACGACCACGATAGTTATCTGGATTAGACGTGAGAGCAATGTCTAGGCTACTCTGGTCCAGCTTCTTTGAATTTTCTATGAGATTTATACAAAGAAGTGTCTTTCTGATATAAATATCAGAATCTCAAGACTTGTGGACGTTAATTATTCACATGTATCATGTTTAGTTGGCTCTCCGGCATGTGAAGCTCTTGTGGTATGCGAGTATGATGATGAGGGAACAACACTTTAATTATCTTGTTAGACCAGCTCCACTAGTCGTTTTTACAAAGTTGCTTAAATTAAAAATGGGCCAGGCATTAATGTTAAATGAAGAAAAAAGGCCCAGCAAGAAAAGAAAAGATAGGCAACGAAAGGAACGCGGAAACAACGCTACGTCGCACAGTTGTTTCCGCGTCACATTTCATTGGTTGAAGAAAAAAATGCAAAAGGGAAAAAAAACTATCTCCATTTTTCATTCTTTTTCCTCTAGAACTCTCTCACTTCCCTCTATTTCCCGAGGCAGAGAAGTGAAAGAGAAATATCCTTCTGTCTTCTTGGTCCTTCTCTTGTACCATTTAATATTTGTCATTTAATTGATTTTCCTTGGTCGTCCTAAACAGAAATAATTATCTCATTTTTTTGTGTTGCAACAATTCTATTTTTGAGCAAATTTTTATTTGATTTGTAAATCTAAGTTGCTTAGGAAATAGGAACTATAAACCACGTACTCTGTAAATTTTGTAAGATTACATCTCCAAAGGAAAATTTCTTAACAAGTTTATTAGTATATTTTAATTACAAAAAAATATAAAATCTGAAGCTAAAAACTTTTTGAAGAAAACACCATCTTCCCCAAATCGAAACAGTCTGAATAGAACTTAATCTCTCTGAAGTTGTGTCCAATCATGCAGCGCATCGCCCAAACAAGTGCTTCGACTTCTGCATGGAGGGGAGAAAGACTTCTTTTGGTAGTTTGGCCCCCCTAGCCGGTGGTATGTTCTGTGAGTTCTGGCAATACCATCCTAGCCCCGTGTGTTGATCTGTGGCTTTCCATGATCGATGCAGAACATGTGTTGTAAACTTGTAATCACTTGTAATCAAAAACAAAATTTATTGTTGGTGTTTTAGGTCAATTATTTTTAAAACATGTGTTGTAAACTTGTAATCATGTATTAATTATAAGCATAGTGATGTGTTTTATGTGATTATGCAAAAAAATTTATAAAATGAAGAAAAATTGCTTAGATTTGTATTTTTATTAATACAAATAAAAAATTATCATGAAAATAGTAAATAGGTATAGATATATATTTTTAATTTCACTTACAAATATATTTTTAGTTGTAAAATTAAGAAAATAATTATCTTAAAATTGAAAAACTTGATGCAACTACAATTAAATAAACACTAAATGAGCATTAATACCCTTGACTAAGCCCATATTTTATTTCAAGAAATCAACCACCCAATGGGCTTATTGGTTTCCCAGGCCCAAAGATAAAAATCTTCCTCCTCTCTTCTTTGGTTCTCACTCTCTCGCCGAACTATCACCACCACCACCACCACCGGCGAAACAGGTCAGTGGTTCACTAAGCCACGGCGCCAGGAAGAAATCAGTGTACTTCATGAATCTCTACTCTTCTAATCATTCTCTTTTGAATGTATCCAATTTTCTAAGTATTTTTGTAGTAAATTTTTGTTATTTCGTAGTGTATGCTTGCTCACCACTTGTTCGATGAAATGCTTCTTAGATTTGGTTATCTTTAGATAAATGCTATTCTAAAACGTTTTGATTATTGTAGCAGACTAGATGAAAAAGCTCGAATCTTGAGACGATTTAAGCTAAAATTATGGCAATTGCTTTTGCTCGTGGGTTTCGGAAAGCTTCATCTCTACTTAAATCTTCATATCCACTTCTCATTTCTTCCAGGTTTGTGTATCTAAGAGACTATATACAACATAGTTTGGTAATGTTTTTGTCCAAAATGTGATTATACTCATGTCGATATTTTCCCAACTAGGTTGCTTCCGCAAAGCCAAGAGCTTTCTTATTCAACATTAATATTCATTTTACCAACAACGATCTCAAGGCCTATATGTAGAAGTTTCAGTCAGGGTACTGTGAATCTAGTGATATCAGAAGGGAAACCAAAGTTTGAAACTCGGGAACTTGATCCTCCCAAGAAGTATAAGTGGTTGACGAAAAAGCGGCTGAAGCTGAAAAGGAAGAAAGAAAGAGAGGAAAGGAATGCAGCTAACAGGAAAGACCCTCGGCGACTTACTGTCAAAGGGAAGAAGAAGAAGTTTGCTAACCCGGAGGAAAGAATAACGTACAAGCTTGAAAAGGTCGGTGAGAGTCTAATTCGATAACAATACCTATGAGTTTGATGAGTTGAAGGTTCATTTTGATGTGTTTTATTTTTCGGTGCTGCTCTTTTGTATCAGGCAAAGATCAAAGAAGCGTTGCTGGTTGAGAAACTGAAACGGTATGAAGTTGCGAAAGTGCAGGGGCCTGAGGTTCGACCCCATGAGATTACCGGGGAAGAACGGTTCTACTTGAAGAAAATGGGTCAGAAAAGGTCTAATTATGTACCAATTGGGAGAAGAGGAGTATTTGGGGGTGTTATACTAAACATGCATCTGCATTGGAAAAAACACGAAACTGTTAAGGTTATCTGCAATAATAGTAAGCCAGGACAAGTGCAGCAATATGCAGAGGAGCTTGCCAAACTTAGTGGTGGTGTGCCTGTTAACATAATTGGCGATGATACAATCATATTTTATAGAGGGAAGGGTTATGTGCAGCCACAAATTATGTCTCCAATCGATACATTATCAAAGAAAAGGGTAAGTCCTCATATTGTCCTTTTGTTTTGGGACATCTTACTGTAGAATGGATAGGAAGTAAAACCTTACTTGCCTTAGGCTCTGTGCATTTAGGATTTTGAAACTAGAAACCTTAATGTTGTTGAAACATTTCACTCGAGTAGCGTGTTTAATAGAAATCACAGGACAAATCTATCAGAGAATATCTTTTGTTTCTGTTCTGTTTGGGTAATTAGAGATCACTTTTATCATTCTGAAGTCTACTCATTTGATTCGGGATATGTTTTGGTTACTAGTTCCTAACATGGTTATGTTTCCTCTTGCAGGCATATGAAAGATCAAAGTACGAACAATCTCTTGAATCGGTGAGACACTTCATAGCAATTGCAGAGAAGGAACTTGAACTATACTACAGGCATGTTGCTCTTTACGATGACCCGAATAACAGAAACCCTCTTTCTATCTTGGATGATTATCCATCGGAATCACGTAACCATCATCATAATGAGCTTTATCTTAGTTGTTCGGACACTGATGCTAATTCCGAAGATGAAGATGAAGAGCTCTGTAAATTAGATAATGGTTCTTCTTCTTCTCCTCCTTCAAAGGAAAAGTTGTCGGAACTTGAAAACTAGACACAAATTGGATATATAAGAAACTTTTGGTATTAAAACTTAAAACCGTTCTATTAATATACAAAATGTATACCAAACCCATAATGTAAGAAAGTTCCATTTACACATGACTCCGAAATGTTCTTCTTTGGTTAATTACATACAATATGCGAATGCGAATTTGAATATGTGATACAAGAACAACATTGGACGTAACAAGTTTTGGATGAGTATCATAAAATAACTTCTTATGGCATATACAAGTCTTAAATATTTTCTGTTTGTTTTCATAGGTATCTTTTGCCAGCGTCCAAATCTTTCCAATTTGAGGATGAGAATCAGGTTCAAGTAGAAGAAGAAAAGTAAACAAAAACGACTTGTGAACATGACATGTGTGAGTGTGATGTGATAAAACTCTCTAATAGAAAGAAATGTGTACGATCCTAAATCTATATATTGCATGTTGTGTTAATTGATCCAAGAGACTTCAAAGAAAAGACATGCAAATAGTATCAACTAATATGAATTCAAAACATCACAGAACTTATATGATGACTTCACGGATCCTGGATTAGGTAAAATGATTTGCATACGATTGACATGTTATAAAAGAATAATAACAAAAACATAGAAAATATAAAAAAAAAAAAGAGTAAAACAATGAAAAAAAAGATAGGTGAGCGAGTTGTTGTAAATGATGAGATTGAGAGCATTGAGGTCGATACGCCAATAGTACCAAACACGGACGATTCATGGAAACGCGCGTCACATCTTGTTGGCTTATTTAGTTGGGACAACGACAACGACATCAACAACTATCCCTAAGACTCTCATTTTGACATTTTTACTGTTTTCTACTATTCTATTCTTTTTTAATGTCGGGATCATCTGTTCCCGACATTTTTTTACTCGAATTTTGGTTAACCCGTATAGGGTAACACATAAAAGATTAGCTTCGTTCCAATATTTACAAAGGATGAGGGGAGGAAGGAGGTTGACGAATTCTAATTTTTTAATCAACCGTCGTTAATTTGTTTAATAAATAACAGTTTCATTAGAGCTGAGCAAAAATAATTGTTACACATTTCATACTCTAGTTGTTTATTTGCACCTATTTTGAAAAATAAGTATTTGAAATGCTAATTAAGACGTTACGAAAAATAAAATACTTTTAATATGAAGCAAGTATCAAATATTAAATTTATTTTGATTATTTGGTTTTGTTAGGTTTTCATTACCTGTTTTTATTTTTTTATTTGATAAAAATAGAAAAAGCCTCATGAACTTATAAATTTTATTTTTATCTTATAAGAATTTTTTTATTTGATAAAAATAAAAGTATAAAATAATTATATTTTCATTAAAATAGAAAAGGCCTCATATATTTGGCTTGGGCTTTCGGTTTTTCGGTTAAATGAATATGTAGCTTTGTTCGCTAATAAAAAAAAAGTTTAATGTCCCACATCGACTAAAAGACTACACAAGACATAATTTTTTCATTATAAATATAGACTTCAAATGTATTGTAACACATATCAATATTGGACTTCACAATTGTGAGGTTCATTAGTTATGATTTCTTAACTTAAAAAGAAATTCATACAAGTTTTATTTAATATGACATTGGCTGTAATTAACGGGCATCAAGTCATTGCGAGTAGTTTTGCGGGTTAGGAAAACAATCGGGGTACTTGTCTCGTGCCCAATCGTTGCCTCGATTGGACGACAATCCTAAGGTCAGTCTTATTTTTTTATCATCTTTTTTTTTTTTTACTTTATTTTCATTGAATATAACTAGAAAATAGTATAGTGATTTTTTTTTTAATTTTACTAGTTAGATATAAGTAGTTATATGTGGGGTTTGTGTGCTTATGATTTACTTGCTTTATGTTTTCAATGCTTTTATCAAGTTTTTTTTTACAAATACATGATTTTATGGGGGGTTTGTTCTTCTCATACTTGGCACAAGAGTGCAACAATATTAACTTTGTTGTGATATGAGTTTGAGAAAACGAATCTTTAATTCTAAATTATGAAATCTGAACTTGATGGATTTTGTCGATGATCACAAGAACCCTTTTTGTTTTAGTTTGAAGACTCACCTTTCAATTGATTATCTCGCTTATGTTATAAAATTTTGACATTTAATGATTATGATATTTGGTATTTGACTCAAAAAACTAGAATCGGACCCACGCTAAAGCGCGGGGGAAATTTTTAAATTTTCATTTTTTTTTATGTTTTACACACTATAAAAAAAATTAGTGATGTTGCATTAATTTATTTAATATTTTTTGTAGAAACATACATTAAAAATTAGCTAGTATTTCAGAAAACTTAACTAACCGTCTAATATAAAGATGATTATATATATTGTATAAACCAACGAATCTTGTGTATTAATTTCGCTATTATTTGTTTTATATATGATATTGCAATTACTAAAATTATAGTAACCGAGTGTCTTTGAATATTAAAATTTTTGTTTGTTGTAGTAATTTTTTTGTTGTTATAATTTTATTTGTTTGCAAGTGTATTTCTTGTAGCATACACATTAACCATATAATAGTCCAATTTTATTGAACTTAGTTAGTATCTAACTGTAGTACCTTAGTTAATAACGTGAGAAGTCAATAATTAATTGCATTAATCTTCGGTTTTATACTCGTAATATTTGATTACACAATCATAAAAATATGTTAGGAAATAATTGTAGTTGAATATGGAAAATATCTAAATTGCTTCCTAAATATTGTGTTTTGCTTTATGATTACGTGATTATAGGGATTTTCTAAATGGTGCAATTAATAATATAGTGACCTACAAATGAGGAATGTAATTTAATTTTAAGTTAACATTTATGGTCGGTAATATATCTCTGGTAATATCCAAGATTTTCAGATAGTGCATAAGCTAAATATCCAATTACTGATTTCGGGTTAAATTTTTTTAATTGACCCGATCCAAATCCTAGATGTACTTCTTTTTTACTATATAAGAGATGATTATGAGCTAAATTTTGAAAAAAAAGTTTGTTTTTGTCTCTTTTGGTATTATATTGATGTTCTCTTATAGATTTACTTTTTTATTTTTTCTCTACTCTTAAATCTAGGTGATTATTACGATTTGTTACAAATATAATTTATCAACTGTAAATGTTGTGTGTTGTTTGATTTGTTGGTTAAAAGTTTTTATCTTGGAAGAGATGCTACGTGTATGAATATGTCCTAACCGGTTTTACATCTCAAATGATTCCAAAGAAGATAGTTCAATTCCAGAAAAAAATATCAAACCACTGAATAAGTTAAATGTCTTATTATATGTTTGGTTACATGTTCATTGGCTTGATCATTTTCTTGAACCATCTTCATCGAAATCATCTAAGGTATAAACCGGCCTCGGGCCTGTTCTTGCACGTAGCTTCTTAACCAAGATAACCATTTTTATCAGCAACAAATTACAAAACACAACAAAATTAATTACAGTTAATAAATTTAAATTTAATTTGTAGGCAATTGGAAATATAAATCACATTGACGTAAGTGTCAATTGGAAAAAAAAAAAGTTAAATTTAATGAGGAAATCATCTATACGACGATACAAGAAAGGATTAAAAAAAAACTGTACATCTAGTTTTAACTTATTAGCCACAAATTTAAGACAATATAGTTTTCAAAATGCTAACTAGTAAAGATTAAGATCCTGATATGTCAAAATAAAAATAGAAAAAACAATTGAAATTTGGTGAGTATTTCCAACCAAAATAAAATGGATTTTAATTTCCAGAATCATCAGTAAAAGTCCATCGAAATTACAAATTTATAAATTTATGATTAAATAGTCGTTCTCTTAATTAATTACCATATGTTAACAAACTCAATCAACTTTCATAAAGAAAAAAACCTTGGAAACATGAATCAACACACAAATCAGAAGCAACAACACACAACTTGTCACTACTTCTTAACCATTAGAATTATCAAAAAACTATATAATTTCTTAATTATACTAAGTGAAACATAGTAAATAGTGTAGAAAAGGGTGATAAATAGTAGATAAGATTAGAAAATCTACTTCTTAATAATTGATTTTCTTTTCGAAAAAAATATGTAAAAAATCTAGAATTTTGTTATTGGTAAAAATCTTAGTTGTCTCCAAGTTTTTCCTCATTTTATCTATAAAATGCTCTTGTTGACTATTTATATCACACCTCTTTGTTTTCTCATATTTTTTAAAAAGGCAAATTCTATTATTTTCTAAATATACAAAACCTAATAATTAGACACCAACAACACTTACATTATTTAACAATGAGAATATAAAACGACAAAAATAATATAAGCACCGACAGATAAATTATTATTAACGTGTTGAAAAATTTGGAAATCGATATCTCTTTTTTTTATTTCTTTTTTCTTCTAGAATTTTGACGTGCGTTGAAAAGAGAAAGCACAAAAGCAGGTTTGAAGTGGGTGATGTTGTTGTTGTGCGTCTGAGCTCTATGACGCAGTGTTATCACATTCCTCCATTTAAGTCGTTGGAACAAACACCAAATCTGATGGTAAGGTGACGATTCTAACGCCACATACACACACATACGCATTATCTCGCTTATAGTTTATGTTTAGTTTTTTTTTGTTTTGCAAGTGTTTGTAAATGATCTAACTCTAAGTATATACCTAACATTGGAGGGTGTTGATATGTACAAAGATCAAGTTATCCATTCAAATACATATACCGATAAAACGTCAGAAGTCTTTAATTTCATCGGACTAGCTTCCTTGTCAATATCTCCCAGTCTGTTTTTTTTTGTTTGTTTTTAACAAAAGTTTTGGCTTTGCTTGGTACATGTAACCTCAAGAAAAATAAAATAAAGAGCGTATTCCATTATATATATAAATCATGAAGCTTATCATTTCTATTATATTTTAAAGATTTTTTTGATATATGTTATTTTTGTTTGGAAAAAGAAATTATAATTAAAGGTTACATAGTAGTACTAAGAAACACCTATAACAAAAGTATTTTAAATATTGTGGAACGAGTTTTAGATTTTTTTTTAGGTTTAAATTTCCAAAATTATATCAAAATTTGAGATGATCAAAATAGTTATTACAAAGCCGTGAGAGTCAATTCCAAAGAAACTATATATGCATGGAAGAGTTCAAATCGAAAAAGTTATCACATTCTCGTTGAAGTATAAGTATATGGTCGAGACAACGAATTTTGGATATGCAATATTTGAGTACACACATTTTGTTTCTAGTCGAGACAACGAATTTTGGATATGCAATATCCAAAATATCTCGAAACAATTACTATTAATTCCAATCATTAATAATGGTGGTTGTCGGAATTTAAGGACAGTTGAAATTATTATGTACATTATTACACTATATAACCTTACAATATAAAGATTTTATCTACTCATATCGTTTAATTGAGTGGTCTGATCCGATGGTCAATATATAGACTAGTCACCTTAGCCTATTCGTTGGTTCTAAAATAAAACCAAACTAAACAAAAATGTCAAGAGTCTTACCACAAACCATTGTCTTCTACTTCGTCACATCAACTTCCTCACCGTAGCTTTCTCTACCATTTAAACCCACCACGTGTCTTCTTCTGTCCAACTAATTTTAAAAATCATTCATTCTGGTCCACCGTAACAAAACAACGCTGAGAAACACTCTATTACTCCTCCTCACCCTCTTCCTCTTTAACTCTTGCTTCTTCTCTCGGCTACTTAAACACTATACCCGCGTACGTCTTCTTCGTAACTCTTAATTAATTAAAAACACTAATCCTTCTCTTTAATCTTCTTAACCCCGCCATTAAAATCCGAGAAGAAGATGAAGACGATGATGCAATAATTGCAAATGCGTCTACGCTTGACCAAAGTGGTAATCATATCCAAATCCAAACAGTGAAGCAATTACATTTATCATATCGAAAGCGAAAGCAATCTAACATTTCTTTTTTTCTTCTTCTGTGAGATAATGCAGTAACACAAAGCGGTGAAGCAACAACAAGTGAAACCAAACAAAAAGCAAAAAAAAAAAAGACAAAACACGATGCTTTGTCTCTGTCTACAAGCAAATTCGTGTTTATATATTGATTTTTAAAAAAGAGGAACGAAGGAATCAATTGATCTGTCAAAAGCAAAAAAAAAAAAAAAATGGTTAAAGGAAAAAGGAAGATGGAGATGATGTTACTACTTATACTTCAGATAGTGGTGGCGGCGACGGCGGCGAATGTGACGTACGACCACCGTGCTTTAGTTATCGACGGGAAAAGGAAGATTCTGATATCTGGTTCGATTCATTATCCTCGGAGTACTCCTGAGGTTAGAAACTGTACACTGTTGTAACGCATGTGACAGCCTGTCTTAACAACAAAACTCTGTTTTTGATATTTATGTATTTTTATTTAATTGTGTTTTTTTTTTTTTTTTTTTGGTTAATAGATGTGGCCGGACCTTATACAGAAATCTAAAGACGGTGGTTTAGATGTTATAGAGACGTACGTGTTTTGGAGTGGTCACGAGCCTGAGAAGAACAAGGTCGGTTCGGTTCTTTTTGTTTTTTTCTTTATTTTTGGAGTTTTCTCTGACTCTGCAATTTTTTTTTTTTTTTTTTGGGTTGCAGTATAATTTTGAAGGAAGATACGATTTAGTGAAATTTGTGAAGTTAGCTGCTAAAGCTGGTCTCTATGTTCATCTACGAATTGGTCCTTACGTCTGTGCTGAATGGAATTACGGGTACAAATTCGGGTTTACTGGTTAAAATCCGTCTTTGGTTTGATTGATTTTGAGTTTTTGTGTGTGTGTGTGTGTGTGTGTGTGAAACAGTGGTTTCCCAGTGTGGCTGCATTTTGTACCAGGAATTAAGTTTCGAACTGACAATGAGCCGTTTAAGGTAATGGTTTGGTGATGTGTCCTTTTAACTTTTTGTTTCTTATGTTGTAGTTTAGTTAGTTAGTTGTTAAAGATGGGTTTGGTTTTTGTGTGTTGTAGGCGGAAATGCAGAGATTTACTACCAAGATTGTTGATTTGATGAAGCAAGAAAAGCTTTATGCATCACAAGGAGGTCCTATTATTCTCTCGCAGGTTATTATTATTCTGAGTACTACTTGTTGTATGTAGCTTGTAACATCTCTTATGATTCTCATTTTTGTTTTTTTTCTTTATTTGGATGTGTTAGATTGAGAATGAATACGGGAATATTGCTTCGGCGTATGGTGCTGCGGGTAAAAGTTATATCAAGTGGTCTGCTTCTATGGCTCTTTCACTAGATACTGGAGTACCGTGGAACATGTGTCAGCAAGCAGATGCACCTGAGCCCATGGTGAGTTTCTAAGAATATTCCAATGTACTTGGTAATTAATTGAGTGTAGTAGTAGTATTAGTAGCGAGTACTTGGATAGGTAGTGTGTCAAATTTGTGTGGTGGTTAGTCTATCTGATTGAGACATTCTTGCTGTTTGTTTGGTAGATCAACACATGCAATGGTTTCTACTGTGATCAGTTCACTCCTAACTCAAATAATAAACCCAAGATGTGGACAGAGAACTGGAGTGGCTGGTGAGTCTCTTTTTGCTTTTACTAATTTGTTTGTTTCCAAATTTGGCATTTAACTTACTTTCTTGTATATCCCACAATGACCAGGTTCCTTGGTTTTGGAGATCCTTCTCCTTACAGACCAGTTGAAGATCTTGCATTCGCAGTTGCAAGGTTTTACCAACGAGGTGGAACTTTCCAGAATTATTACATGGTAATAAACACAAGAACCAAATAGTTTTGTGTACTAAGTTCTACTTCTGTACTCTATTGACCAAACTGGTTTTGGTATTGTCTTGTACAGTATCACGGTGGCTCAAACTTTGATAGAACAAGTGGAGGACCCTTGATATCTACTAGTTATGACTATGATGCTCCAATTGATGAGTATGGTACGGATTCTACTACTGCATATCTTTGTTTACCCACAAAAGTGTGTGGATCACTGGAGTTGTAATATATTTTGTTGCAGGACTTCTTAGACAACCAAAATGGGGACACTTGCGAGATTTACACAAGGCTATTAAGCTTTGTGAAGATTCATTGATTGCCACAGATCCAACAATTACATCTTTGGGTTCAAATTTGGAGGTAATGATACCTTCATGTCACTCTCATGCTTAAAAAAATGGTACTTCTAAATATGTAAAGTTTTGTCTTTATAGGCTGCTGTATATAAAACATCTGGATCATGTGCTGCTTTTCTTGCAAATGTTGGCACAAAATCTGATGCAACTGTGGTTTTTAATGGACAATCATACGTCTTGCCTGCATGGTCAGTTAGCATCTTGCCGGATTGCAAAAATGTAGCTTTCAACACCGCAAAGGTTTGTTCAATATCATCTTTAAACTGTTAAGCTTATCGCTACTTATCATATCGCTGATAGGAACAACTTACTAATATTGATATCTAATATGCATATCTAGAAAAATGCTGCAACTGAGTCTACCACATTTGCTCCTCAATCATTGAAGCCTGATGGTGGTTCATCTGCGGAGTTAGGTTCACAATGGAGTTACATTAAAGAACCTATTGGGATTTCCAAGACTGATGCATTCTTGAAACCTGGATTGTTAGAGCAGATAAACACAACAGCTGACAAAAGCGATTACTTGTGGTACTCTCTAAGGTAGAGTAGGCCAATGCCATTTTCTCAGTAATTTCTCTTCTTGCACAAGATGCTTGGTTTTATGTTAACAGAGCTTTTCTGTGTTTTAATCTTTAACAGGATGGATATTAAAGGCGATGAGACTTTCCTTGACGAAGGATCTAAAGCCGTACTTCACATTGAATCTATTGGTCAAGTGGTCTATGCTTTTATAAATGGAAAACTGGCCGGTACATAAATACTCTTTGAGTTTTCACAAGCAGTTGAAATTAAGTTTGGCACTAAGTTTATAAACTATACCAATGATACATATTACATACACACTTTGCGGTTGCAGGAAGTGGACATGACAAACAGAAGATTTCTTTGGTTATCCCGATTAATCTTGTACCCGGGAAGAACACAATTGATCTCCTTAGTGTTACCGTAGGGCTTGCGGTACGTCATCTTCGTTTCTAACCTCATCATTACTGCACAAGATGTTTACTAGGCAGGATTAACTCAACTAATGTATTTAACTTATTCCCCAGAACTATGGACCTTTCTTTGACTTAGTGGGAGCAGGAATAACCGGACCTGTGACACTTAAAAGCGCAAAAAGTGGTAGCTCAATCGATTTGGCTACACAGCAATGGACTTATCAGGTGCATTACAATAATTCTCCATTGGATTTGAATCAACCTCAAGAATCTCTTATCATATTTACTGCTCCTAGCTCGAACCTCCGGCTATATCAAACTTTAACGATTGTGATATATAGGTTGGACTCAAAGGGGAAGACACAGGTTTAGCAACTGGAGATTCTTCTGAATGGGTTTCAAAGTCTCCTTTGCCCACTAAGCAGCCACTGATTTGGTACAAGGTGATGATGGTTCACCAAAAAAACACATTTTGACAAAATTCTTGTACATTCTTGTCACTCTCTAACAATAGCTTCTTACTTTTCTTAGACAACATTTAATGCTCCTTCTGGGAGCGAGCCAGTAGCGATAGACTTCACGGGTACAGGAAAGGGCATTGCATGGGTGAATGGACAGAGCATAGGTAGGTACTGGCCAACCAGTATCGCAGCAAACAACGGTTGCACAGATTCATGCGACTACAGAGGATCTTACACTGCAAAAAAATGCGTCAAGAACTGTGGAAAACCTTCACAGACATTGTAAGTACTAATCTTTACAGACTTTGGTTTATCAAGATTAAACTCTTCCACAAGCCCAAGTACTGTAATTGTTTTTTTTTTTGTAGGTATCACGTACCTCGCTCGTGGCTAAACCCGAGCGGGAACACACTTGTTCTCTTAGAGGAAATGGGAGGAGATCCAACACAAATATCATTCGCTACAAAACAAACAGGAAGCAGTTTATGTCTAACAGTGTCACAGTCTCATCCACCTCCGGTGGACACATGGACATCAGACTCGAAAATCTCTAACAAACACAGAACCAGACCGGTTCTTTCCTTAAAATGTCCTGTCTCCACTCATGTCATAACTTCTATAAAATTTGCAAGCTTCGGTACACCTAAAGGTACTTGCGGTAGCTTCACCTACGGCCATTGCAGCAGCTCTCGCTCTCTCTCCCTCGTCCAAAAGGTCTTATATAATCTCTCTTTTTCTTTTTCCTTCTAACCTTCATTTCCTATATTTACTCATACTTGGAGTTTGACTTGTGACAGGCATGTATTGGATTGAGGAGTTGCAACGTTGAAGTCTCTACTAGAGTCTTCGGAGAACCTTGTCGTGGCGTCGTGAAGAGCTTAGCTGTTGAAGCTTCTTGTTCATGAGCTCCTCCGGTTCCTTTATTTGATATTTTAATGAAGTATGTAATTGTTGAAAATGAAAATAAAGCAAATGAAATGGATAATAATATTAGCTTTATGGTCTTTGAATCCATTATTTGTAGATTCGTTACTATTCGCCAACTTTATACGAAAAAACTAGGTTTTACCCCGTGGTACACCACGGGTTCATAGTTGGATTAATTTGTTTTTCCTAATTTTTATAAAAGAAGTGTTTTGTAAGGTTAAATTGTACCTTATCGTAGTGAACAATAAATATTTTGTTTATTTGAATGTGATGTTTGTCGAATTGTTTCTTCTCTATTAATAACTTAACCATGGTTTTGTGGGAGTCATATTATATTAAAAAAAATCAAGGACATTTAGCACTTACATAATTACACAATATTTTGTTCACAAAGTATTCACACTTTAGTTATTGTGCATGCTTAGTCAGAAATTGTTTGGTTAAGTCCGAAATTGTTTGGTTACTTTTACACATATTTATTTATCCCAAGAACCATATTTTAAAGAGAGGCCAAAAACTGTCATCAAGTTGAGATAAGGAAAATAAAAAATTAAAATGGCCTTTCCGTTAAAGTTTTCAAACGGTGTCTCTTTCACTTTCCTTCGAGACAAACCG
The DNA here is from genome assembly GCF_000375325.1 of Capsella rubella. Taxonomy (NCBI): domain Eukaryota; kingdom Viridiplantae; phylum Streptophyta; class Magnoliopsida; order Brassicales; family Brassicaceae; genus Capsella; species Capsella rubella. Next base: position 6,682,809 of record NW_006238920.1, on the reverse strand, counting down.
ATCGTATCTAAAATACAAGTACCTGAATCGAACATGAAGGTAATTGAACTTGAATTTCCCTTCTTTGTGAGAAAACCCAGAAATTTAATCTATCTATCTACTTACTTTCTCATGTTCCAAACTCTAGTTTTCATCGCCTGAAATTTATAACGATGTTGGCATCTAGAAGATTCAAGGATGATGGTGCAGCAATCGATTGGTTTCAGAATATTCAAGGATGATGGTGCAGCAAATGATGGTCCTGTAGAGCATGCAAAGGTTTTCTTATGTAAATCGATTGGGATCATTTCGAGAACTCTGGTTCACTATCTTGAATCTTCCAATTCTCAATTGATATAATCCTATTTTGAGTTTTATGGTCTAATTAATGCCTTTGTGAATTATTTTAACTTCATCTTTCTACGTTTCTGTTGATCCAATACATCTGACTTATAACTTGTTGCTAATTACAGGTTTTAATTGGATAATTTTTTTTTGGGGAAGTGATTCAGGTATTACATGTTTATATTTAATGGAAGAATGTTGCTTATGTGAATACCGAGTGCTTTAATCTCCTATATGTTGTTCTCTATTTGTTGTCTGCAGTTTTTAAACTCTATTATATGGAATGGTGGATAACACCGGTTTAAGGACGAACAAAATTGGATTAGAAGGTAGAATTTATATTCAACCGAACTAAGGAGTTTGTGTTTCAGAATTCTTGCGGATTCAAGTCACTTATTAGCATATAAGAACTATGCTTAGCTAATTGAATGAGTAAGATAACTGCAGACTTCAATTAGTTTTTTTTAACAACATATGTGAAAACTATAAGGTGCCGTTTACTCAAAACATTGTTCTCTATTTGTTATATGCAGTTTTTGAAGTCTTTTATATGGCATCGTTGACATGTCCGGATAAAGAACGCAGGACATTAGACAATAAGGTAAACTTCATACTCTACTTCAGTATGGAAATGGTTGTGCATGATTTATGGTGATTAAAAACAATTCCCAAAATATAAGATCTAGCAATTCAA
>NW_006238920.1:6681068-6681691 GCF_000375325.1 Capsella rubella | reverse complement strand
AAATGAATTAAAAGAGTTTAGCAGGTTTGTCTAAATCGTATCACCACAAGTTGAAGTGAAGCGTACGTGTAAAACAGCAAGCCTAGTTGCCCAGATTCTGGAACACCTCTTTGAAGACAACGTTCTTTGTCTGTCTGTCAACCTTCCCTTCTTTGTTGACGATTAAGATTTTTAATCCTTTCTTCGAAGTTACCCTAGATAAAGCAACATACAACTGACCATGAGAAAAAATTGGTTTAGGCAAATATATACCCACATGCTCTAGAGATTGTCCTTGGCTTTTGTTGATAGTCATAGCAAACGCTACAGAAAGTGGAAATTGTCTTCGTCTCATCTTGAATGGTAATTTGGTGTCCGATGGTGTAACAACAACCTGTGGAATTAAGACTATGTCTCCAATCCGATCACCTGTGATAACTTTTGCTTCAACAACACGATTAGCCATTTGCGTTATCTGAAGCCTAGTCCCATTGCATAATCCACCTTTAGGATCAATATTCCTAAGCAACATAACAGGAGCTCCTATTTTCAATCGTAAAGCATGATGAGGCAAACCTGAGAGCTTGATACTATTCAAAAAATCGTAAACTTAGCCAAAGACAAAAAGTTTGAATCAGAAACCG
>NW_006238920.1:6547475-6680902 GCF_000375325.1 Capsella rubella | reverse complement strand
AGCATGTATCTTTACACCCTACAAAAAAAGAAAATAAACATTATAAGTTGATCCATGGCTGTTATTAACACTTATAATAATACATGAACTAACCTTGTCGTCGGAGAAGATCAACTCGAATGTCTCTCCAGTCATGTTTGTGTATTGGCGCCAAGAGTGTAGCACTTTGACTTGGACCCTCCAAGCTGTCTTGTAAGGACGTATGTCCCTGAGGTATGCAAATGTAGCAGCCATGTAGATATGTTTTTTGTGAAGAGTTTTTTTTGCTGTAGGGATTTTTGGGTGCTCTGAGTAATAGTTGTATATGGTTGTGCTATATATAGTGTAGGAGAGGAATGAAGTCGACATTAACCTAAATTTTACACGGCGTGGGGATAAAGTTTAGTTATTTGCAATATATTTTCGAAATGTAAAATGAGATCTTCAACCATGGAATATTCCAAATTCTCTCGATCGATTATATTAACTTCTTTCTTCATTTCAGGAATATAAGAATATATGATTGACACAATTGTGGAGAGCAGAGATATTCCAAAAATTAAGGAACCTAGTTTCGATATGAGATCTATATATGGTTTGTTATTTATGATATTAGTTTTAAAAGATTTTCAAAATACTTGTGATGATGTATTCGTAGGCATAGAGGTCGGTTATCATAACTGATAAAATCTTGTTAAACTAAATGTCTTGTTATCGAAATCTAGTCAGTACTGAATGTATCTTATAAACCGATTAAGTATATTAAAGACTTTATTAACCTTTTTATTTCAACAGGAATGAAGATTATTTGAAGGGCAATCGTTGGTAGGCGAAATAGAAGGATCCGAGTAATCAAATTGGGTTAAAGATTGGAAAATTTACCGACCCGATTCAATATATTGACTACAATAACCTTAATGAAAACAGGCAAAATAATTGATGTTGAGGGTAATCGATGTCATAAGCAATTTAATAGGTGATGGCCAAAAATTTGTACTCCAAAAATGTTATAATAGATGTTAGATAAAATCATACATAGTGTTTATGGAGGGTGGAGACTAAAATTGGTATAGAAAAATTAAAGCTAAACCGAAACTAATTAATTAATTAGATTATTGAACCGAAGCAAAACCATCTAAACCGGGTAGGGTTTAAGGATACTGATACAGTTTGAAACTCCGTCACTTCCATCTAACGCTTCTTCGAGCTCTACCGCCACTTACAATGGCGTCATCATCATCAATCGACGAGCTTCCTTCGTCTGCCGCCGAAACCTTAACCTCCCAGCCTCCTTCATCCACCACTGAATCACTTCCGATGGAAACGTCAGCAATCGAAATCAACGGGCTTCCATTACTCACCAAAACCCTAACACCTCCTGCTCCGGCCGAGCCAATTCCAATGGAGACATCATCAATCGAAGTTCTTCATCCTGCTCCCGTCGAACCAATTCAATCGTCCGATTCAAATCCAACGGATAACATTGAATCCGTTGGGGAGAAACGGAAACGCGCGGATGATGAGAAGACCAATCTCGAATCGTCGGAGATGAAGGCTACTCCTTCGCCGTGGTGGAAGACGAGTCTTTGTTCTTATTTTAGGCGTGAGGCTTCGTGTAGCCATGGAAGTGAGTGTAAGTATGCTCATGGTGAGCAAGAGCTCCGGATGAAACCAGATAAAACTTGGGATCCGACTTCTGAGCGTGGTAAGAAGACGAAGGCGATGAAGATGTCTGAGAAAGAAGAGAAAGAAGATGAAGAGGTTTTGTTCACTGAGCAGATGATGGAATCAATTGATGATGATGGTAGTGTTTTTGATTTGTCGCTTAGTAAATGTTTGGTGCATTTACCAAGGAAATGGCAATCAGATGAACTGAAGACCTTCTTAGGAGAGCAGGTAAAGTCTCAGTTTTTGAATTTTGTATTTGGGAATTTGAATCAAATGTGTTCATGTTAGTGTAGTTAAATAGAACTTTGGTGTTTGATTAGTGTTGAAATTGCTTGTGAATTCAGGGACTGATTGATTGATTCATCGTTGCAGGGAGTTCAATATAAGTCTGCGAAGAAAAGACGAGGAATGATGGTTGGTTTTGTGACATTTGAGAATGCAGAACAATTGCAGAGCGGCGTGGAGGTTGTTTTTTTTGGTTTGTTTGTTGAGCTTATTTATTCCGAGATATATCGGAGGATGTTGTTTTGTTAATCTATTGAAAATTTATTGCAGATTTTGGATGGGAAAACTGTTAATAGCAATAAGTTGAAGATCGCCGATGTTCTTCCCCGCACATTTGACAAGAACGAAACAAAAAAATCGGTTAAATGTGCTCGTGAAGCTGTGACACCCTTGGCAGACATGCCTTACGCGGACCAGCTTGAACAAAAAAAGGCTTCTATTGGGCAAATGCTGAAAAAACTTGTCAGGATCATTCTCAACGTTTAGTTTTGCGTTGGTGTTTATTTGGTTTCAACTTCAATATACTGATTTTTAGTGGAAATATAAATTTCCTGGCAGGCAAGGAGTGCGCGTAAAGCTTGTCCAAATGGGAGGTCACTTCCAGAATGGGTCCTTACGTCTAGAGACAGAGGTAAGAAAACTATCCATTGTTGATTTCTAGTATTACACTTCTTAGCTGTTGGTTGGTGTATCTTCTTTGAAGTTGTAATTGCATTCTGGCAAAGTGAATACCTTTGATAACCATTTTGATTGGGTGGGATTTCTAATTCATACAATAAATCCTTAGGTGGTCTTGCATGCAACTTCGAGGGCATTATAGAATCACCAATTTCTAATGGCTACAGGAACAAGTGTGAGTTCTCGGTTGGATTATCTCTTCAGGGAAAGCCAACTGTTGGATTCAGTCTAGGAAGTTTTTGGTATATATACTTTTCTTCCCTCAAACTTGCGTTTTTCATATTGTCACGGGAAAAAGCTAATGCAAGATCTTTTTCAGCGCGGGTGTGACAGCAGTTGAGGAGCCTGTGAATTGCCCCAACGTCTCTCAAATTGCTCTTCAATATGCTTCAATCTTTCAGAAGTTTATAGAAAAATCAAAGCTCCAAGTTTGGAATAGGTTTGAACATAGTGGGTTCTGGCGACAGTTCTCGGTATGTGTATTGCACAACACGCTGTTATGGTATAGCTCAATCATGACTTTACCTAATTAATTTTTTCTTTCACCTTGCTCAAAATAAATATATTAGGTTCGAGAAGGGAGAAAACCTGGCGTGTTTTCAAATGACGAAGATGCGGTTACAAGAATTGCGGAGGTTATGCTTATTGTTCAGGTTTGTGTCTAGAATGGTCGTCGATGTTTTTCACCCATCCTACTATTATTTGTTTCTTTAGTCTCTCTATCTCGTGTGAAACTATTCAGGTTTGTTTAACTGGTTCTGATGAGGCAGAAGTGGCCACGGAGTATGAAGAAATGGCAAAAGCATTTGCTGAAGGAGCTAGAGCAAGCTCTCCAACTCTTCCTCTGACTGTATTAGTTGTTCAGGTGATTAATTTTCCTCACTTTTTATTTAATCATATTTAAAGGAAATGTATAATACAGTTTCCTAGCTCCAAGTCCCATTTTGTTATTCACTGCCTATATCGCTTCTTTCTCAGAACCATACAGGAATATCAAATGTTGCACCACCCGACGCCCCACTGCAAGTGCTGCCTATTCCAATGTCAGATAATGGGAAAAATCAGGAGCAGGCTACCAATGTCTTGACCGAAGCTCGGATTCATGATCATATTAACAACCTTCGGTTCAGCATTTCCCCGACAGCATTTTTTCAGGTAATAACTTAATCTTCACTAACAGTACATTTCAAAATCCCTTTGAATAATGTTTAATTGATTTGAAAACTAAATATCCAGGTTAATACTGTCACAGCAGAAAAGTTATACTCAGTTGCTGGAGACTGGGCTGGCCTTGGTCCGGACACTTTACTCTTCGATGTATGTTGTGGAACTGGAACAATCGGGCTTACACTGGCACATCGTGTTGGCATGGTAATACTCTGCTATTGAACTTGCAAAACCGATTAGTACCAATCCTTACCGTGTCTGTTGATTTGGTTAAAGCAATTATACTTTGTTTAACTACATCTGGTGACCAAAACTATAAAAGTGGGTACAACTGGTGCTGTGTTAAAAGGTTTTGGTGCTAACCGCTTAGGCTCTTACAGGTAATTGGCATAGAAATGAATGCTTCGGCTGTAGTGGATGCCGAAAGGAACGCAACAATCAATGGCATTAGCAACTGCAAGTTCATCTGCTCAAAGGCATGTAGCATTTGACAATAACAAATCTCGTAGTCGGTTCCATTATCTTAATCTTAATTCATGGTAGTTTGTTGGCTTTGTTATACAGGCAGAGACTGTGATGAGCTCTCTACTTAAACAGTACTTAGATGTGACTGAAATGGAAGAAGCTAAGCCTGTAAGTAATGCTAACGACAAAAAAATTCCCTCAACAGAAGAAATGTCAAACTCAGAGCATGTGGCTGATCAAAACCTACCTCCTCCAAACACTCAAGTAGAAGAACTTCAAGACAATGCACAGAAGGATTCCTCGTCCATAGAGCCGGAAAAAGCTATAAAACCACAGTTCAGAAACGTGGTTGCTATAGTCGATCCACCTCGTTCTGGACTTCATCCAGCTGTAATTAAAGCTTTAAGAACCCATCCCCGGCTAAAGAGGCTTGTGTTAGTCCCTTCTCTAAACACTCACTACCACAAACTTGGTTATGTCGACTCTGTTTCCTCTATTTGTTTAACACCAGAATTGCCGATCTTTGCTTTGATGCAGGTACATTTCATGCAACCCCGAAACGCTAGTGGCAAACGCGATAGAGCTTTGCACACCATCTTTTGATGAAGCGGATAGAGGAAACAAAACTTACAGAGGGAACAAGAATATAGGCATTGCCGGTTTGGCTCGTCGTAGAGCCAAGTCAATGCCAACTTCTGAGCCTTTTAGACCTGTCAAAGCCATGGCCGTTGATCTTTTCCCCCATACTGACCACTGTGAAATGGTAATGCTCCTTGAGAGGTAAGAATATGCAATAAACTCATTAAGAATGTGATGTAGCACCAAAAGAACAACCAACAACTATTTTTGTTTTGCATAAACACAATTTAAGGATTATATATGTTTTCCATTTTTCATAAGTGAAAAAAGTTTTTTAAATACAAAAAAGAATGGCTCTTTTAAAGGAACTCTCCTTCAGTAAAGCGAGTGTAACGAGCTCTGGTCATGTTATCTTTTCGTTTCTTGTAAACAAGAGCTCCGATAACCATTGCTCCTACTCCCAGTATTGCTCCAATGGCAATTCCGGCTTTCGTCAATGCACTCATTCCGCTATCTTCACCATTGTTGTCCTCGTATTCATCGCCGTCTTCTTCGCTTGCTTTGATATCATCTGGCATTCCCACATCTGGTGCGGGAGATGGTGCCGGAGATGGAAAATACTCTGTTTCCGGGTCAGAATCATCATCATCGTCGTCATCATCGTCAGCTGGAGCAGGAACTGGTGCTGGTCCAGGTGATGATGGAGATTGTGAGGAATCAGAGGGAGATTCCGCCTGAGGAGGTGGCAATGAAGGTGATGGAGAATCTGCTTGGGTTTCAGGTGCCGGTGATGAAGCTGGTGGCTTTGGGGAATCTGCTTCTGGTGAAAAAGACGGTGGGAGAGACGAATCTCCTTCCGGTGATGGCAAAGGAGAATCCGTTAAAGATTCACGTCCCAGCGAGACAGCAGGGGATGGAGATTCCTCCTGAGCATGCGCAAAGTTGACAATTAGGAGGAGGTACATTGATAGCATAACGATGATGAAACCGAGCTTTTTCGCCATTGCGATTCGATGTGTAGCTTTGATGCAATGTGATCGAATCAATCAATACACCAATAGCGAAATCTATATTCTCGTTACGAAGAACAAGGGACGGAGAGAAGGGATATGGAAGAAGCTGAATCGAATAATCAAATACATTTGTTTGTTAAATTATATAGTTAAACAAATATGTAAATATTATTTTATTGTGTTTGATCCACCCATGTCTAACGCATTACGCAGCGTTCAGATTTCAAACTTGGATGCATGTCTCTTTTTTGTTCTTTTCTATTTATAACACTTTGTATATGTATAATATACAAAATTTTAATAAACTTTTTTTTTTTTTTGTCTCTTGATTGAATCAAGAAGCCGTGATATAACGTATGATGAAAATATTTGGTAAGAAAAACCAGTTTTGGAGTTCTATATACTGTAAATTTAATAGATTGGAGTAGTTATTGTACAAATGGTTTATGTTTCAAGAAATGTTTTTAAGAATTAAATATGTGTTTTAATGTTTTTTCGGACGTAGCAACAAGTTAACACCAACAATAGTTGTCTACTATAATTCCACCAAAAAAAAAAAATAGTTGTCTACTATAACAGCAACAGAACCATAATACTCGACTTCGCTAAGTTAATCTATCAAAATATATGAGATATTCAAGGAATATTTAGGGCAAGTAAGCACATTTATTCTCCATAATTATTTGATTTATTTTTTGATTAATTGTTTGAATCCAATTTTTTCTCTATATGGTTAAACTTCATATTTACATGCAAAAAGTATGCTTATTTAATTAGTTCATATAGAAAGATATAGTTATTTATATCAAATGAAAAATAAGCTGTTGTAAAAATAGGCTTTCTTATTTTCACGTTAATTTCCTTATATATCCCTAACTCAAAACTACTTTTCATTAAATTAAATTACTAATCACTAATTAAATAAGAGATATACGTTCTTTTTTAGTTTGCATGAAAATTTTCAAAATTACATTTGATATAAAATACCACATAACTCTAATTGAAAAATGTGAGTTTATCTAATAGTAAATCTTTGTTGAAAAAAAATCTAATATTAAATCTTTATTATTAAAAAAAAAATCATGTTAGATGTATTTGTTCTTCCCACATAACACCAAAGCTGTTACTAATGGTTCTCTTATTATCATGGTTATGATGATGCATTTACTGTTGCATGCGTGTAGATGCATCATATATGGGTCTAGCCTAGGGTCTACCTCACTTCGAGAATTTTTCTTTGGAGCACTTTTATCACAAGAGGATTTAAGTTTGATGTATATTTGTTTAGTTGTTGTCTAAATAAAACATCAATTTTTGGTATTTTTCTAAGTATTTTTTTTTTTGTAAGACTGCACAATATTTGTATATTTGAATATTTGATGAATAAGTAATGTTTGCAGTTGTTGCAAAAAAAAAAAAATAATAATAATGTTTGCAGAAAAGAACTATAAGAAATATTACATTATTGTTTTTAACTGTTGGGTTAAAGCCCATAGTCGGCCCATTTGTATACGTGTCTGTCTCGTCTCGTTGCATCATCATCTTCCTCAGTTTCATTTTTTTTTTCTCGAGAAAACAAAAGAAACCCTTTCCCAATCCCAGCAAAATCAAACGAGAGTTTCACCATGATCAGCATTCTCGCTCAGGTTTCCCTCTTCATCCTTATCCTCCAGATTCCTTATTTTTTTTCTTTTGTTTCTAAAAATCGATTTGTTCAATCCATTGTTTAACGATTCTTCTACAGGAACGTCTTCTTGGTTTCACTCTTGGTAGCGCCTTGACTGGGCTCGTCGTTTTCGAGCAGCGAAAGCTCATTCATCAATCTGTTTCTGATCCTAAATCTCAATCCGTTGATCAATCTCAGGTTATCGCGTCCTTCTCTCCCTTTTCATCCCTAAAATATCATTAAATTTCCCTTAGTCTCTATGAAATCGAATCCAATTTAACCTTGAAGTGATGAGAATCTAGCTTAAGGCTTGATCTAGTACATTGACACATTAAGATTTGGATTTTGCCTTTTGAGTATTAGACTAGTTGGGTTTGTGATGGTTCTTAGATGAACTCATGGTTACGGTTTAGATAGTATTGGTGGTGCCAGTAGCTTTGAGTTGAACTTTGGGATATACTTTGTTTCCAGGTGAGAGATCGTATATTAGGGAAGAAGTATCGTGTGGAATTTGCATCTCTGTGGAACAAAGCTGTGGATCAGACTTTTGAACCTGCCATTGAATATCTTAGTTCGCGTAAATGGTAGAGATGGATAAGTTCTTTTGTTGGAAATGTGAAACTTCGAGAATACTCACGAATTCGATTGTTGTCCTGTTTTCAGTACTATGAGTTTGAGATGTAGACACACTCGGTTGTTATGGCCTTATCTGAATACATCACTATTCTTGTTTTGTCTACCTTCTTGAGAAGAGAATTGTTGTGTGTTTACTGAAAATGTTGACAAAAGGTTATGTTGTTTGGCTTAATGATTGAGATGCTGTGATGTATAACTTTTTATACTATGCTAGATTTGATTTCTTATCAGGTGATCAGTATTTGATTATACGGTAAACATTCGAATACTCTTGCTACTACCCATTGTAGAGGGAAATTTATATGTGTGCTTTATCATGTATCAAGCTTAAACACCAGTCTATATGGAATTGGAATAGTACATATCAGCATGGCAAACAGAAGTGTTGCGATGATTCCTTTGCAGTTGCAGCCACCGGGAGGGGGCAAGCAGCGGCATCCAGCGAAATGGTCCGAACTGGCATCCTGGTTTTTTGGTTGTGATTGAAAGAATGCAAATGCATGGAAATTTTAGGTATTTCTACTCTGTTTCAAAGCTTGTTGTTTTCATAGCTTCATGGGAGTAGTAATGCAAGAATTGTAGAGGTTATAGGCTTATTTGTTCAAGTTTGTTTCTCGGTTCATTAGCTTGAATGGTAGTTTATATCCTTTTTCGAGCCTAGTTCTTGTTTTGATTCTCTCTATGCTAAACCATACCATTGTTTTTGTACAACCCGTGCGTTTATAAATTGTTTAATTTATATTGCTACTCCCACTTACGCCAAACCAACAACATCAATGTTTATCGTCTCTCATCTTCGTTGTGCTATTTCTTTAGACAAAAACATGTTTTGTTGCTTTCAAAATTATGGTAAAGATGATTCAAACTCTGGTTTGACAAGAAACATGAGAATTTGTTTACGTTGTAGGGAACAAACTCAAACAAACCTAACCCAATTGAACTAGACTAAAACCAAACTTAACTAGACTAACAAACATGAAAACCAAAGCGACAATAACTTCGGTTTGTGTTTGGTCAAAGATTTATTAAAACCAAACAAATAACCAAAGTGGCCTTCCCTAAGAATTGGGTTGAGGCATTCTACTGTCGGATGAGCCATGGAGGGCAACAGGAGGTGCGTGTCGGTCTTCTGGGAGGTGTATGGCGTCCGCTGAATTGCGTGGGACAAGTTCGAGATTCTCGCAGTTGCAAATCTCCACCATGAAGCCGTCAGGGTCGTTGAAGAAGAGCTGATCAATGGCCGCATCTTTCTGGTCACCCACCGTCCTCTTGATGTACTTCACCTTCACTTCCTTGAGCCTCTTTTCCAAAGCTTCCATGTCTTCGCATTGGAAAGAGATGTGGTTATCCATCGGATCCAAATGGTCAGTATTAGAAGGTAACTTGTCTTCGTCCTTAGCTTGCACCAAGTGAATCCCTACACCGTAGTTGAAAAGCCACGCACCGTTGAAGTCAAACGAAGCTGGCCGCTCTATCTCCACGAACCCTAGCACCTTCGTGTAGAACTCCAAAGACTTTTTAACGTCTTTGCAAAGCCTTGAGACATGGTTCAACGCCATTAGAGGCGGCTTCGAGTTCGATTCACCATCGCCTTTCTTCTTCTTCTCCATCAAGATTCCGACGAGAGACACAGCTTTTACTTCGCCAAGAAGAAACAGAGAGTAGTAACCTTAAAAATGGGAGCGGCGGAGACTAATCGAAGGACACGTGACGGACGGCTGAATAGGGAGCTTGCATGTGTGAACACACATCGGTCACGTGTCACTCTTAACACTGTAACACACCTTTGCTTCATTTTTCTATTGGGCATGTGTTAGGTCCAAACCGTGAAGCTTAGGGACGACGTCGAGCGGCAAACACTTACCCACTTTATTAGACTATTACAATTTACAACTTACAAGTGTGTGGCAAGAGAGCGGTGAAGTATGTGAAGAAGATACGAGTTTTTGAAACTTTGTTTTTTTATTAATACTAATCATCATCATTATAGCAAAAACATAGAGAATCTTGAGAATAATAAACACTGCTTTGAGAAATCATTAGTGATTATGATGATTACTTATTTGGCGAAATGTATGAGCTAATTACATATCGTATGTACACATCCATATATCATTCTAACTTCTATAATATACCTACACAAGTACACAAAAATATATTTCTAAGTCAAATTGCACGTTTACACAACTACATTACCAATTTGCATAATGTTTGTGTAGACAACAAGATATATGTTGAAGCGATGATGTTGTCTTCAATAATGTTATCCCCACAAATGGATTTCAAAGGTGTCAAATGCATTATAATTTTTTTGTATGCTGTTTTTCGAATACTGTATATCCTCAAAAATTGTGATCTTCAAAATGTTTGCTTTTATTCTGTTGAAAAATCATATTTTACAGATTTTTTATACATTTTTTTAAACTTACTAAATATTATTAATATAACTAATTAAATTTGAAAAATTAACAAATCTAATATATATATTATATACGGTACGTATCCAGATGACTAGAATAGATTAGAGTTGACAAAAAAAATTTTAGTTTGTTTAGTTTTCTATTAATGAGATTAATATAGGTTTTTTACTTTTTTCATATGGCTCAGTTATAGAATTTTTATAGTATTATATTAGAGTTTTGATATGGTTATGCAGTAAACATGGTTAGGGCATCTTTAACGCTGCATTTCGTCGGCCCTTAGAAGAATAAACAAAACCCAGATAATTGTAACAGTGGATTTTGAAGGTCCATTCGGTGTTTGTCCAAGATGTTTTTGTGTGGGAGTCTTAAGCCACGTGTTATTTTCTGATAGGGTGTTATTTTTATTTTTCGAAAAGATTTTTGTTTTTGGCCAGTGAAAGAAAAGCAAAATCCCCAAATGTTTCTCTCGAACCCTAGCTGTGCGATTCGACGAGAGAACAAGCTTTTCGTCTTCTCCGGCTCATCCACTGTCTTTTCCGTCTCCTCCGAGTCCTCGTCACCGTGTTGTCGATCTCCTCCATCTCCTCCTCACCATCTCGTCCGTTCTGTCTCTCAATCTTCAGATCGATATAACTCAGGTACATGCAACAAATTGAAAGAGGATTTGGATGTCTTGTTGGTTTGATATTTGTTCTGGTATTTAGTTCAATGGTTTCATTTAGATATTTTTAAACTGTATAGATGAGAAAGCTTCTACAAAATCAGCTCCCAGGTTCCAAGAAGGCTTGTTAAAAAAAGGTGTTTAAGTGCCAGAGCGGAAGTTAAAAGGCCTAGTATATGTGAATGAGCAATTTGATGGATGGAAAGCTCACTGCCTCATGATCCTGCAAAGGAAATTTAACCAACAAACCTGTTGTTTTGCCCCTGATGAAGAGATACTAGCAGAAATAACAGAAATATTGCTGAAGGAGGGAATAGTAACAAGCAAGACAGATGCTAAGAAGCTCTGCATGCCTTTCGTTAAATTCAAGAAGGATGAGACAATATCTATTGGCACTTAGGCTTTAAATTTGAGGTTGCCGTTTGGAGAGATTGATGTCCTTCAGAGTAACATGGACTTGATCAATTGATCAAGCGGCAACTTGGTCTTGAAGAGGTTGAAGTATATTCTGCAGGTGACCCTGATAATGTTTCAAAAGCTGGTCCACATGCTTCAGTGCTGGAGCAGATTCGTCCTCCATCTCCGGGCAATCCTACCGCCATCTTTGTGACCAGGTAAAAACTAGTTATTTCATTACAATTGTTTCCTAGTAAAAGCACTAAGCAGCATGGATATTCCTCTTGTTTCTCGTCAGCTAACTGAAATCTTTACTGCTTCAGCACAAGTGTCTCCCCTCCAGTTTAAAAGTGTTGTGCCCATAGAATCATCTCTCTCTGCATATCTTCATGTAAGTAAGATCTCTTTCTATTTGACATTCATCTCTATTGTTTTCTATATGCAGTTTCTGGGTCTTTTTTTGTTGGATGTTATAGCTAATCTGGGTACTCAATGTGAGCTCATTGTGAACAAGGTAATCTATTTTACTTCTCTGTTTCTTGTTTAGTGATTCTCTGTATGACAACACAAATGATACATTGAATTAGTTGTATAACCATAGTAACTTTTATAGTAACAAAATAATGTATATGATCTTCTCTCTGTGTTTAAACAAGATGTCGAACTAGAATATGTGAAACCGTTAAGTAATACGATATGGATGTTGTGTCGTATGAAGAGGAGAACGAGCAGAGCTTGTAAACAACATAAGAAATATCTGCTCTTGTTTTAGTTTTGTAACCCTATTCGTTTTTCTACCTTCAGCATCTTCACTATGTTTAAGATTATGCTGTTGATTTTTGCATGTTTAGATGTAGATCATGTCAGTGACTATGGCTGTTCTCTCTCCCTGCCACTAGCTGCATCCAAAAGTGCTTGGTTCTGTGTGCAGCGACTATGGATGTTGTTGTTCTTGCCGTGATTTTGTTGGCCATGGCTGGCCACTCAAGTAAAAATATCTTTTCTGTGTCAAACCCTGCAATGTTTTAATAAAATAACCATTCTCTGTCTCATATAGATCCTCTTCTTTTCTTTTGATGGGAAAAGAGATTCTTCTTTTTTTTTTGTCATTTTGTTTCACAAAAATTCCTCCTTTCTCCCACTCTCTTTTAGAACAGAAAAGTCACAAATGGTTATGAATGTCTTATATGGGGTTTTATGTGTTTAGGTGGAACATGGTGTGAATGCAGAGAAGGGTTGAGCGAGGCAATGCTGCAGAAGACATTGGACTACGCATGTGGTGCAGGAGCTGATTGTGTACCCATTCACCAGAACGGACCTTGCTTCAATCCTAACACAGTTAGGTGTCCTTCTGTTTCATCTCAACACTCTTAGCTCTCTATATATACACAAACAAAAGCTTAAATCAAACCAGCATGTAAAGAAGCTCAACAAACTTCCTCCATGTGATTGGATGATAGTAGTAGACAGTTTTGCAACTTAAGCAGTGATATGTTTCTTATTTGTGATGGACTTCAAACTATAGCTTCTCTTCAATATAAAACATACTTTTGAAGTATCTCATTTTAATTTATATGTTTCAATTATTTATTTAATTAATTAAAAAAATATTAATATGTTTTATATTATTTTATTATTATAAATTTAACATCCTACAAGTTCAACCCATAATTACCTATATATTTGTGGGTTCTTAATATACACTATTACATTATTAATATACTAAAAAAACACTAAGCTACATCTTCAAGCTTATGCCATTAAAGATGCTCTTATGGCTAGGATGATAGGGACTTAAGTTTAATAAAAATGAGGGCCTTTTCAATATAATATTTATAGAAAAAAAAAGTACATTCAAAATATTGAAAAATGGTAGTTAAAAAAGTTGAAGACAAAATTATTTTCCCCTTTCATTTTTCTCAAACTTTTGAACTCGAGGTTTCTAACATAAACTCTTTCAATAGATGTAATCAAGCGGTTTCAAAATCTATAACATAAACTCTAGAATTACACACTTTAAACAATAAAAATAAATACTCTGCTATTAACCACTGCAGATGGAAATTTAGATACAAGCTTTCTAGTTAAAGGGAAGCAAAAAAGCACACATTACAACTCAAAGTCTAGCTATATATTCCCTATCATGGTTTCACATCATCACGGCGAACGCGAGTCCAAAGATGATCCCTACCATACCACTAGCTCCCATTCTGCTTCTAGAACCAACCGACATTGAAGCTATCTCGCTTTCTTGTGCTTTAGCAGAAGCTCCTTGGACCTTTGCAGCTGCCACGGGAAGAGGCGAGCAGCCGGATTCCGCGCAAGGGTCAAAAGTGGCATCATCAGGGTTTTCTGGTTGAGCGTGAAAGAAGTCAAATGCTGAAGGTGAAAATGCCACTGGAGTCTCGTAAGCCAAACCGTGAGGAGCTCGGTCTTGTGCTAAGACGAAGTTTGTGATGATTAGAGAAGATAAGAGGAAGAAGAGGCAAGCTTTTGATGAAGTCATTTCTCTCACTCTCAGCTTACTTTGGTTTCTTAAAAATGTGGAAGACTACAAGTTTTGATGTGTTTTGGTTGAGACTTTGAGGACAAGGTTGGTAACTAATTTATAAGGTGATGTGAAATAAAGTGGTTGTTGCTTGGGATTATTAAAAAAATTGGGTGGTGAAAAAGATAAGACATTTACAGAAGGGAACAATATGATTTCTCATGATTTCTCTACCTTTTCCCATCATATTATTTCCTTTTTATGTTTCTATGGTCCTTGGAATCTTTTGGTTTACTAAAAACCCAAAATTGTCTTCAGATTTTGCTAAACCAATTTTGGTTTCGACCTTGAGATGAAAGAATCAGTACATTTTGGACCAAAAAAAAAAATCAAACCAAATTTATCAATTCGAACTCGAAATTACGAAAAAAAATATTTGGAACCAAACCGAATCAATAATATTCAGTAAATATTGTAATCAAATACATATAATATTAATTAATTTTTTATATCCAAAAACGAACCGAACTTGAACCCAAAACAAACCAAACTAGAACATAAACCAATCCAAACCAAGTCGAATCAGACAAAAATAATTTTGGTCTAATTTGTTACCCTTATCCAGATCTTTAGAAAACCATAAATCCGAAATACCAAATCCCCAAAGCTACTAAAAACCCACAAAGACTGGTATTTGTGAAGGTCTTAGGCTGAGTTTATACTTAGCCTAAACTACTACATTAACTTTTAAAAATATGAGTAGAACTGCTCCAATAAAGATACTTAAGCACATAAACCTTTAGTTGTTAGCATCCTCGACTTTTTTTAACTTGCATGATTAGTAAGTAGTAGAATGAGAAGTAGGAACCATCATTGAACTTTTGGCATCCTATAATTAAATTCAAGTTCGTCTTCCCTTAAAGGATCAGCAACAAAATACTACTATACATATTTAAAAGTATTTATAAAACATAGTTTATGTGAGTGAGTGTAATAATAACACACCTGCATTGGAACACACAACATCGATGACGATCTCTAATCTATAATGGCACAAGGAGGGGTCAAGCATGCATCTCTTCCCTTCACGCCTTCCTAATTTTTGATTGTGAGTTTTACTCACGAGATTGAATCTTGTTTCTTACGTTTTGTTTTGTTAATTTTTCATTAGGTATGTTAAGAGTATTTGGTTAGGTTATGCGTATCTTTTATATGAAATATTCACCTATAAAGGTTAATTTTTGTAGTGATTGTGATTTTATTACTATGCACTGATTATATATTATGTTTTTTTTTTTATATTAGTCTCAAAGACTTATATTTGGCAAAAATATTCGACACTATGAGAATAAGTTGCATTAGTCATATAGTAATTTGTAACAAAAGATACAAGTTGGGTTCAGTACTATTCATGAATTAGCTTTCAAGTAGTTTCATATGTTTTTCTCTAAAAAAAAGGATATTTAAAATTTATTTGATTGTGATTGTGAGTTTTTGATTGTGAGTTTTACTCACGAGATTGAATCTTGTTTCTTACGTTTTTTATTTCTCTTATATTTCATTAGGTAACGTTTAAGTTCTAGTTATGCGTTTTTATATGAAATAATCACCTATAATTGTGTCAAAATTTTCATTTGTGCCCTCCTGATTGTGATTTTATTAATATGCATTGATGATTATTACATATTATGTTTTTCTTTTTAATATTAATCTCAAACACTTACATTTGTCAAAAATATTCGACATTATCAGAAGAAGTTGTACATTAATCATTTAGTAATTTGTAACAAAATATACAATTTGGGTTCCGTGTTCATGAATTATAGCTTTTACGTAGTTTCATATTTTGTTCTCTTAAAAAAAGATTTATAAATGAATTTATTTTATTTTCATTCATTAAATACCATAGTTTTGATCAATTGTTTCATGCAGTTTCATGTGTGAAAAGAGAGTTTTTGACGGTTGGTAAGGATTTTAATTGGTTTTCACATGTACTATAACGTGACACTCCTCAGCTTTTACTTCACATGAATTTTCTCTTATGAGGGATCCAAATTCCATAGATCACGTGATTTTTGTGGATTACTTATATGCTCATTCAAATCAATACAAATTGCAGAACATTCACTAAATAATCTTTAGTTCGATAGAAATAAGATACCTTAAAAGTTTGAAGGATAGCATAAGATGTTAATAAGTGTAGTAATTATAATACTATCATGTATAAAAAAAAATTCTTGAACTCTTAACAATTGAGACGAATGTTGAACATTTCTTTCCTATAATGTTGGATTTATGAATTATGATTTAATCTATGACTACATCATATATTAAAATCTCACAAACCATCAACAGTGAATCGAACTAAGATTATTATTCTTATAAAATCATGTGATCTTTACTTCATCATTTCATGAAATCTAAACATCAAATATGGCAATATAATTTCAAATCTCTTGATAGTAGTTGTTTTGAA
Organism: Capsella rubella; assembly: GCF_000375325.1. Lineage (NCBI taxonomy): Eukaryota > Viridiplantae > Streptophyta > Magnoliopsida > Brassicales > Brassicaceae > Capsella > Capsella rubella. The sequence continues at coordinate 6,664,322 of NW_006238920.1, read as the reverse complement.
GCAATATCACAACATTATGCAACATGAAAAAAAAAAAAAAAATTATTTCCTTTCAAAACCTTGAAAATATGTGTTATATTCAAATGAAATTACGTATGATATGATAAAAAGAATAAACTATTGAATAAGAAAACATCAAAAAAATTGCAGCTAGTAATGTATTAATTTTTGAATCTTTATGTATTAATTTTTGAATCTTTAATCAAATCTAATGTGTATTACTTGTTTTGTTGATTTATAATTTTAATGATGTCTCAACTTCTTATAACACACAAAAAAAAGTTGATTTATCAACATATGAGAGACATGTTTTGTTCAAATTAAAAATAATATTTATGGTGAAGGAGAATAGCGCAAGCGAGTTTAAAGCTTGTGTCTATCATAAACAAAACTTTAGGGTCAAACTAGATCCTTTAATTCAGAGACACATATAGCTTAATATATATAGTTACTTTTTGTTAAGGTTAAACGAAAACAAAACACAAAAAACTTCATTTTGTTCTTTTTTACAAAGTTTAAAAACTATTCATGATGAAGAAACCTTTTCAACTCTCATTCACTGTTATGATTATCTTCACCATTCTTGTGTTAGGTTTGTATCTACATTTATTTTCATCTTAATATATATAACATAAAATATTTATAGAAGAAAATAGCTGTAGTCAAATATATATTCAATCAAGAATTTCATAATATCAAATAGAGATTTTTTTCATACATAGCTAAATAATGGAGATTATTTATTTGTACTAGATCTAGAATACCAACCCCAAGCATATATTTTGGTTAGTTCCTATTTTTTAATGTGTGTGATTATATGAAGATTATTTTAATATACATTGATTTAACAAATTTTCCTTTGACTCATCATCATTTCTCCTCCTTTGGTGCCACATAGATAATATTTCAATCTATAGTTTATTATTTAATAGTAATATCATATTCTGGTGTGTAAATTTGCATAATGCTTTCACATTATTTTTTTAATGTTTTCACATTATTTCGTATGATTAAGTTACAATCTTATATTATTTTCAAGAATAACTATTCGTATCTAACAACTCAAAGTGTATCTATGCATAACAAGTAATTTTAGATACACAAATTAAGATTTTTGCGTTTTAAACATAATATTGTAACAGGAGTGGTGGCAAATGAGGAGCTAGGAAAACAAAAGAAACAATGTAGTGAGATTTTGACAAAATCCAATTGTGTTAAAGAAAAGTGTGAGTCTATGTGCGTGAAGAAGAGGAAAGTAGGAGCCTGTCTTTGCACCCCTTCTAAGAATTGTTTATGCTACTATTTTTGTTGATTTTAATTTACATTATTAAGATTTTTTAATAATAAAGTAGTAAAAATAATAAATCAGGGGTTAATAACCTAATGATTGGCATAATTGTAACTATCTAATGATATTAAGATTCAAACGTAGTAATATATACATCTAATGACATCATTGAAGCTACCTTTTCTTGGGGAAAAAAGAAGACTCTAATTTTATTACATCTTCAAAGTCTAAGTAAATGTGTTTATTATCGTCAATAACTCCCATGAAAATAAAATAAATAATATAATGTACTGATTACTTGAAAAAGAGAGAAATACATCGAAAATGAAAATTACAAAAAAAAAATTATAATTTATTCATCAAATTAATAAATTCAATGTAAATTGTTATTAAAAAAAAAAGAAAAGAATGTTAAGTAAACGGGCCAAAACGGGCCAAACGGGCCAAACGGGCCAAACGGGCTAGTACTCAAACGAGCTGGGCCTAATGGGTCTTCAGAAACATTTGCTTTAAAAACAAGCTCTATCGTTTCTCAAGTAGAGCTACACACACCTTGCCGTTATTTTCAGGTATTAATGTTGCTTTCCTCCGACGAACCAATTTCGTCGTTTAGCAACAAATGTTATCGAAGGATGCGTAATTCGAAGAACCTGACAACGACGTCGTTTCTAAACCAATAAGGTTGGAGCAGTCACGTGCCACCACCACGCCACACAAGTCGTACACGGAAAGCTCATCTCTCCACGTGGATCACGTTGGTGAAGCCGCCACGTGGCTATTTGGGACCAATTATGAGAATGATCGTATATTGTCTTCTAGCTATCCTTTGAGATTAAGACAGACGTTATTTAGAGATTGAAACTTTTGTTTTGTCAGGTTTTGGGATAAGCTGAAGACAGAACAACACACACACGACACACCTCTCTTCATCTCATCGACATCGTACGATGACATTGGCCTCTCTTCCTATCTCATTCACTTGGAGGGATTTTACAGTTTCGACCTTTCTTGGATTGTTCGGATAGTGACTTGTGTTCGTGAGTGGAGATTACGTGGTCATTGTGTTATGTCAACACGTGTAAACAAATTTATTTTGTTACTTAACGTCGATGTTGAATCAAATTATATACACTCTCTCGAGTTTTTTAATTAGTTTAAAGTTTTGGGATCTAATTTAAGAACTTTACTTAGTTGTATTGTTTTAATATTAAAAATTTATCTACTATATTTAAATGTCGAAAATTTTCAATTTAATATCTATAGATCACATAAAAATTGACCACTAAATAAACAAATATAAAACATACAAAAGAGAAAGAAAAAAAAAAGTTAATAAGATTGTATATTTAGAATTGAAATAGTGATTCAATTAATTAGAATAAAAGTATTTATTTAAACCACAATTATTATTTGGTAAAATCTAACTGATATTGTTTACTATACTTTAACTGGTGTGGGCATAAGGAATCAATATAATGCAGTATATGGTTTGAAGGAGATGATTTAAAACTCGTTAAGTTGATTAACACTAATGAAGATCATCATAAACTAGCTAGGTACTCTTTTGTACGATATCTAATATTAGATTATGAAAGTGAAACTACTACATCTTTCAATGGAACATGCTACATTGAGAAGAAGAAAATTTCTGAACTTTGTTCGGATTCGGTGTTTCTTTTTGGATCTCTGTTTATAGTGTTTCACTTGTTTTTCTCCCGAATTTCTATTTGTGTTGTGTTGTATATTTAGTGGTTTCTGTAGTTTTCGGTTTTTCCATTTTCGTGTTTTCTTTGTAATTCTGTCAGAACTTTCAAAACTAGTATAAATCTTCACATTGTTACCAAAAAAAAAAAAAACATGTACATTGAGAAGAATGAAAAAACATGTTTGTTTAGAGTTACATTTTCGCCTTATTGATTCTTTATAGCAGACTTACATTTTATGCTATCGAGATGTTTGGTTAATTATTATTACATTTTTAGTTGTTTACTGGGTTATTTATTTTAGAAAAGGAAAAAGTTTGTAACGATCATTATTTTCGTTTTTTCTTCATTGTAATGAAGTTGCTCATGTTTTAGCTACCAGTATCCCTTGTAATAACATTTCAAATTAATATAATTCTTTTTTCGACAAAAGAAAACTATAATTCTGTTTCGAAAAAAGAACAAAAAAAAGTATCACTATTTTAAAGTAAGGAAGAAGATACTATTACATTGACTTTAAAATCCATGGAAATATAAAACTTGTGACTTTGGACGTCTGAAAAGTGAAACCCCAATGTATCGACGAAATCAAACTATTTCATTCAGTCGCATATGATCCATTACAAGAGTTACATGTTTCCAATTTATAATCCTACGAAAACTCGAAGAAACGTTTAATAAACTCTGTACTTCTAAGTTCTACTAATTAACACATGATTCAAATATTCACAGTATTATTATTATTCCAAAAAGAAAAAAATTGAATAACCCTAATCTGTTTTCTTTATAATCATTTTATGGGTTTCGTGTATGACTTTGAAAAATTGAATAACCCTAATCTGTTGACAGTCATCATTTCCTTTGGATAAAAACACACCGCAAAAAAGAAAAAAGAAAAAATTTTAAACTTCCACGAAATTTCCAAGGGCATATAAGTAATTTCACAGAAAAATGTGAGTCCATCAAGAAAAATTTACAACACGAAGGAGAGGTGTTGAAAACTCTTATCCATTGACCTTTAAACCTTTACACCAAGCTAACTCCTCTTTATATATAAATACAAAGCAACCAAAGCCAAAAGAGAACGAATCTTTAAAAACCTTTTTTTTATAACTAAACCCAAAAAAAAAGAGTTTTAGTTTCATTTCTTCTTCTTTCTTGTTCTTCTTGAAAATGGCGACGAGCAAGTGCTACTACCAACGACCAAGCCACCGTTTCTTCACCAACGACCAACACGTCATCACCACCACCGCACCGTCCGATTTCGAGCTAGACGAATGGGATCTTTACAACACCACCACCGGTTCTGATTCCTCTCCTAGTTTCACCTTTAGTGATCTCACTATCACTTCCGGTCGAACCAAAACTAACCGGAAAGCTGCTGCGTCTTCTTTACCGGTCAACGTACCGGACTGGTCAAAGATTCTTGGTGAAGAGAGTAAAAGACAGAGCCATGAGGAAGAAGAAGAAGAAGAAGAAGAAGAAGAGGGATGTGCACGGCGTGTTCCGCCGCATGAGTTGATAGCTAACCGGAGAATGGCTTCGTTCTCGGTTCATGAAGGTGCTGGTAGGACTTTGAAAGGAAGAGATCTGAGTAGGGTTCGTAATACTATTTTTAAAATTAGAGGGATCGAAGATTAATTTTATCTTTTTAGTGAAAATTGGGGGGGGGGGGGGGTTACTACATATAAAAAAATATGAGGGACTAAATTCGGAATTTGTAAGAGTTGTTATTTCTTGATTCACATTTTGTTTTCTTTATTTACTTTAAGATTGTATTGAAATTTTGAGACACCAAATATGAAATTTGACTTGGTATTTCTTTGTTGTTTTTTTTTTTTTTTACTCTTATTCGTCAACTTATTTTTATAGTTGTAAAAATTAGATTCTTCTATCTCCCCTTGGTTTATAATTTAGTTGTTTATGTAAGAACAATATATAATCGTCAACGAGAGGTAATTTACAATGACTATGATTGTTATTTGCTAACAAAAGGATTAATATACTAATTATTAGTTAATCATGTGGCTATGAATTTGGGATTATTTGACAGATGGAGACATGGTGCGTTGTCTTTAATCATACAAGTGTTTGGTCGGCATATGTTTCGATCCTCTCTCTCTCTCTTTTAATTCTTATCAGCTAATCCAATTATTCGTAATTGTGTATATAGTGTAACAAACAAATCTGGTTGGTTCATTCTTATTATATGATTTTAAGATGTTTAGTTATATAATAATTTTACTAGTAAATGAAGTAGACCATGAGGATAATAATATTGGATAAATGTCTTGGATCGAGTACGCACAACATAATGTTAGGCGTTTTATGTGGATAGATCACTTGTTTGGATAAGATCTAGATAAATTAACTAATTTAGTTACACATATTAAAAACTTTTAACGTTGCATTGACGTAACAATTACTCTATTAGGTCGATGTTCTTATTAATTATATATCAAAAACCTAGATCTCGTACCTAAAATAACAAATTTTCAATAATTATATATATATACATATATATATATATATATATGTATATGTTTTGTATCAGATTTGAGAAGTTGGAAAAAAATAAAATAAAAAATTCGATCGAACACAAATATTATGTTTTATACATTTCAAGATATATCAGGTGTAATCTAAAAATTGTGTTTTCGGTAGTTTCTATTATTTATAATATCTACAAAAAAGGAATATATTTAAACAATACAAAATCGATGTTATACGTTTTAACTTGTAACACTTGTTCTATTAAAGTTTTGAATTATTGTGTAAGGTACCAACATATATTTAACAATACATGACACTTGGCAGAGTACTATACAAGTAAAATTAATATACAATTAAATCCAATGTCAAAAACGTTATCGATGCTCTAGCTAGTTTCAAGCCATATATAAGGAGAAATTTAAAATTATATTAATTTGTGACACAAGCTAGTAAAAAAAACCAATGAAATAATTTTATATAATCATTTCAAACTTTTTAAGTATATATTAAAAATATTAAATGAATCATTTACTAATTTTGGAATACAAACTGTGTCCATGTAGAATTTCAATTAATTAGTATTCGCATTTTATGTTTATTCTTAGCCATTTTCGAGAGATCATCACCACGGATCAGAAAAATAAACAAAAGCTATACACCACGAGAGATGCCGAAATCATTTGGAATACTGATGTGATGTCTTCCAAAGATTGGTTTCTAGGCTGTAACGAGATAACGTTTTGAAAAGTGTAAAGAGAGTGACAAACTGACAACCACATCCATGAGATGATATTGCTAAGATTTAAGTGTTAGGTTATGTCTTAAGAGTATAAAGTTTAGTGGTTTTCCTGGTCTCGGATTTGTATCATCTTCTTTATGAAAAACTTAAATAATATTTATAAACTTGTACTCACTTGATTAGTTGTTTACTTGCTATTCGCATAAACTTCATATATAAATACTAATCTATTATTTTACTAGTTTTTCTAGAAAAGCAAGTGTGTTAAGTAACTAGGTATAAATACTAATCTCTTAGGTTACATGTACCATCTCGACAAAGATAGACGAATACGATGTATACTATAGTAATACAGCTCATATCTTGATTAGTTCTGATAATGACAAATAGATGTAAAAGGCAAACCTCAAATTCCTACAAATTAGTATAATATTCCCAAACCATATCTTAATAAGTAAAACAACCTAATTATAAACAAAATTTTCTTCTAAACCAACAACACAAGAAGATGAGTTTTATAATTTTCAACAATGAAGATAAAATTCCAAAGCACGTCTTTTAATCAATATGCATAAACGGTTGAAAATGAATGCGTATGTATAAAAAAATAAAAAAACAAAAGCTCTCGTGGCCATATTTAGTTTGGTAATGGACAATGTCAATTTCTAAACGTAAACAAAGCCAGTGGCAAAAACTGTAAATATTCGGGTAAATGTACCTCTCAAGTGCTGCAACCCCCACAGATGCCGTAATAATAATAATATGATCCTTGAAGAGTTTTTGGAACCTCTCTATTAACAGTCAGGGTTCATCAATGTGGAAGCAGCTTCTCAAGCTAAGATCCACTGCCAAAACATTCCTCTCTTGCAAAGTTGGAAATGGTAAATCTTGTTCCTTTTGGTTTGATAATTGGACTCCATTCGGAAACTTGTTTTCTTACCTAGGCCCTAAGAACACCAAAGGTTAGGTCTCCTGTTAGACTCAACTGTGGCCAAGGCTCGCACTAGTGATGGATGGATCTTTAGAGGTGCCCGCAGCAATGAGACTGAACTCCTCTTAAGACATCTCGCTGAAATAGAAATTAATGAGGATGTTAAGGACACCTACTTATGGGCTAGACCACATGGAGATCCTAGAAACCAGTTCAATTTCGCTGAAACTTGGAAGCTCGTTAAGACACATTCACAAGAGGTGACTTGGCACCACCAGGTCTGGTTTTCAGGGTCTATCCCAAAGCACTCTTTTATTTTGTGGTTAAGTTGCCTAGATAGACTTCCAACTCTATCAAGGCTCAGAAAATGGGGAATCTTAGAAGATGATACTTGCTACCTTTGCGAGATCTACTTTGAGACAAGAGATCATCTCTTTCTAACCTGCCCATATAGCTATGACCTTTGGAGATGGGGTCTTGAAAAACTTCAGATCCCATTCGCAGGCTTCAACAACTGGGATAGGTTCCTCATGTGGCTTAAAGCTACATCAAATGACCCCAAAATGGCGCCATTAAAGCTTCTCTTGGCTCAAGCAGTTATTTACTCTCTTTGGCATGAAAGAAATGCTCGCATCTATACCGGTATTCGCACTCCGGTCGAAGCTCTTTTCCCTATTCTTGATAGGCGAATCCGAAACACTTGCCTAGCGAGGAAAGACATTCCAAAGTTCCAAGGCATGCTTAATCTATGGTTTAGAGGACTCTTTCTCTAATTTTTATATATATTTATTGTATCCTCTTCTTTATAGTTCTTGTACCGGGTTTGTTCATCCCGGAGTTCGTTGTCGTTGTGGCACCTTTTTTTCTATTTTCATGTAATCGTGAAAGTTATATATATTATCAGAAATTTTATTAAAAAAAAAATGATCCTTGAAGAGTATTTGCTCTCAACGTAAGTGATGACCGAACCGAACATATGAAACAAAGTCGAGTCGTTCGACGTTTTATGTGCGTTGGTCTTGTCGTATTTATTCCACTCTTGTCTTTTTCCTCCTTCTAGTTTTTTTTAGCTTTTACCTAATCGACGAAAACGATTATAATAAAATTGGTATATATATATATATATTATTATCGCTACAATCCAAATTAACAAAATGTCAAATTTAAATGTCTTTCTTTCTTCTCACTATTCTTTTCTTTGTCTTTTTCCAATAATAAAAGACTTCATCGGCTGTTATGACAATTTTAAGTACGTCTCTTTCACGTGTTTTGTTTACAATATTTATGCATCCCTCACATTTCCAAAATATTGACTATAGAAAAGAGATATATAAAGGTTTTGGTCAAATGGAAGCAATCAAAACCAATAGAGAAAGTGAAAGTCAATGTTGAGTTTTATTGGCCCAACCATAAAAAGTAAACAAAAAGACTCTCATTTCTTAGAATGTGAAGTTCCTTCATCTGCAAAAGACTTTATTAATAGATCGAACCGTCGAGAGATTAGAAATCGAATGATCGGTCGTAGTTGGAAATTTTTGAGCGTTCGTGTTGCGATCATGAATGATGAGAAAGATCCGCATTATAGTGACAACATTGATTTTACTCACAATATGATCATATTGCTACTTTGCTAGTGTAACAAGTCACATATAACCATATTGCCCAAGAGGTGGTGGACTAGTGGTAGGGGAGCTTGGAGGAAGGGTGCAACTCCCACAACCTGGGTTCAATTCTCCACTTTGCTGTTAACATCATCTTTGTGGGAAGTCTGTCAGTTGAGCTTAGGTTCAATTGGTTTACCTGGTAATCAGAAATGCAGGCGGCCTGATTAGCCCCGAGCATTAGTCGGAAAGCGTTAATCTGGATTCAGGCGATGTGGTAGCCCAACACCTAGGTATTGGCGACGAGTCCACATTGTAGCACTTCGGTGTGATCCTCCCAGAGCTGACCTGATCAGCCGATCGGGTTTATCAAAAAAAAAAAAAAAAAAAAAAAAAAATATAACCATATTGTTTTGTTCTCCTAGTGTTTTGTTCTCCTAGTGTATAACTTATGGAAACATAAAACGTATTTGACGTTATTTCAAAATAGGCCCAAGGCCCATAATAAGTAAATGAGATCCGAACCTCTCTCTCTCTAATCGCGAAAAAGCCCAACGAGACGCGTCATGAAGCGGGTCGAATATATCCAATTGAAACCAGGATCGGTGGATCCGTTGGAGAAATCGTGAATCATCCTCCTCCTCCTCGATGCGAGTGGACAAAGTGAAATTCGCAGAGAAGCAAATGAACAACACGACTTGCCATTAAAGGAGGAGACCATCAAATTCCTCTCCTCTCCGTTGAAAAAATATCTCTATCGATTCGATTTCAGCAATGGCGACTTCAGATTCGAGCTCTTCACCTTCATCATCATCATCAGGCACCGAATTCGCCGATCCAAACCCTAGTACCGATCCAGAGACGAATTCGGAGCGTGTTCAAAGTCAATTAGAGTCAATGAATTTGTCTCAACCTAGCGAAGTATCCGATGGCAGCACTCGCACGGATTACAGCGGCGGCGATGATCAAGACGAGGTTGCATCGGCCAACGGGAACGAAGGCGGAGTTATCAATGGTGGTTTAGTGCATGAAGTTGTGGCGGGAGCTAGCGGAGGAGAGGAGATAGATGCGTCGTTAAGGGCGGAGAATCCCGTGGAAATGGAAGCAGGGGAAGAGCCGCCGAGTCCGACTAGTAGCGGTTATGATGGAGAGAGAGGGAGTAGCGGCGGAGCTACCTCTACTTATAAAGCTGATGATGCTAGTGAGGATGAGATTCGGGAAGCTAATGTGGATGGTGACACTGCCTCGCAGCATGAAGCGGCTTGGTTGCCTGGAAAACGCCATGTTGATGAGGTCAGTTTTATATATAGCTCCTTAAACTCTAGTTCTAGGTTACAAGATCAGTTCAAGAATTTGCGCCCAGAGTCATAGTTGTCGACAGTATTCAGTTTCCGCCATGGATTGTTGGATTTTGAGTTCTTTAGTGTCACATTCATGATAAATTGTGATCTTGCATACGAGGACTTAGTTGATCAAGAATGCTGTGGAATTTATTCAATGTCAGAACTGTGGAAAATGTTTAGGGAGTTATGCATGCGAAACTGATCAATAGTGATTATCTTCTCATCAGCAGTAGATGGAACTCTGAGAACACACTTTTAATATAAAAAACGCAGGATGATGCTTCTATTTCATGGAGAAAGAGGAAGAAGCATTTTTTCATATTGAGTAACTCTGGCAAACCGATATATTCCAGGTTTAGCCATTTCTTCATATTGAATCACCAGATAGCGAATGGCTGTAGTGTGGATTTTATCGTTTTAACTGATTTATTCTTGTTGCATTTCTTTTTTTAATCATTGTATCTTTTAGATATGGAGATGAACATAAGCTTGCTGGATTCTCAGCTACTCTTCAAGCTATTATTTCTTTTGTGGAGAATGGGTAAAATATGCACTAGCTTTGTCTGCTGAATTTTTCTTTATGGTTATTTTTGTCTTTAATGTTTGATGCCTAACCCATTGTTTATTTTAGTGGTGACCGTGTCAATTTAGTCAAGGCAGGAAAACACCAGGTATTAAAATTTCCCTTAACTCTCAATTACTCAGCTTGGCAGTGGTGCCTATAATAGTTTACCACTAGATACACTGCTTCATTAAATCTCAGCAAGCAAAGTGTTTCATTTGCTTACACTGTCATGGAGATATTAATTAGAGAGATGTCATGTCTGATTATTGATTAAAATCACTGTTGATAAGAGATTACAAACATTTTAAAATGAGATGTCCTGGTGAAACTCAGGTTGTCTTTCTGGTGAAGGGGCCAATATACCTCGTCTGCATAAGCTGTACAGATGAAACGTATGAATATTTAAGGGGGCAGTTGGATCTTCTATATGGTCAGGTAACAATACACTGCTGTGTATCCTTTCTTTTGAAAATTTTCATGTTTGAGTGTGCGATTTAAATAACCAAAATGCAATAATGGTGATGCAGATGATACTAATTTTAACAAAGTCCATAGACAGATGTTTCGAGAAGAATGCAAAGTTTGATATGACACCCTTGCTTGGAGGGACAGAAGCTGTCTTCTCATCTCTTGTCCATTCTTTTAGCTGGTTTGTCTCTAATTCGTAACTCTTTAACAATATAATTGAAGATATTTTTAACATAAAGTAATAAGAGATTATTGGTGGAAGATGAAGATTTCCAACTATTATCAAAGTATATAATACAATATCTACGTATAAAGTACAAGCCTTTAAGATTTATATAGTTTTTAGAGTCTATTTACTATCCTTCCCACAGATGTAGAACTGTTGCTATACACATTACATCTTCTCTCTTTTTGGTCTACCTCTGCGCTTCAGGTAAAAAAGTTATAATAATCTTCGAGATGATTTTCCCATTTTTAGGAACCCAGCTACATTTCTTCATGCCTATACTTGTCTTCCCCTTCCATATGCGTTAAGGCAAGCTACGGGGACCGTACTGCAAGAAATTTGTGCATCTGGTGTCTTGTTCTCACTACTACTGTGCAAACACAAGGTAAACCCCCGTGTTCAAAAAGTCAAAGTCTTGTAGCTAGGAAATCCATCATAGTTGATGACTGTTTGTATGACTTTCAGGTTGTCAGTCTTGCTGGTGCACAGAAAGCGTCTCTCCATCCTGATGACTTGCTTTTACTCTCAAATTTTGTCATGTCATCAGAATCATTCAGGCAAGTGCTAAATATTTTGTTCATGTACCCACAGTGAACTATACACATGTTTTGTGTAGCTTGTTCTCACAGCTTCCTCTCCGCTAACAGGACATCAGAATCTTTCTCACCAATCTGCCTACCTAGATACAACTCTCAGGCCTTTTTGCATGCCTATGTCCACTTCTTTGATGTGAGTCAAATACTTGTAAAACTCATCTACAGTGCACAATGTGAAAGTATTAATGTACTCGGTAATGCAGGATGATACATATGTAATATTGCTTACCACGCGTTCAGATGCCTTCCATCATCTCAAAGATTGCCGGTAAAAATAGCTTTCATACTTGAAGATAGTTGTGTTCTCTTACATGGTAAAATTTGTTAATAAGCATGTTATTGAGTTCCATAAACTTGTATATGGTTAGGATTCGCCTTGAGGCTGTTCTCCTCAAGTCAAATATTCTTAGTGTGGTTCAAAGATCCATCGCAGAAGGTGGAATGCGTGTTGAAGATTTACCAATAGACCGTAGGCGGCGATCATCTACTACTGATCAGGGACAAGATACAGTTGGTCCCGAGGTTTCTGTGGGGACGGGAGGTCCCTTTGGAATTTGGCATTTCATGTACCGTAGTATATACTTAGATCAATACATTTCCTCTGAACTCTCACCCCCCGTAACTAGTCACAGACAACAAAAAAGGTAAAGTCATGAATCAACATTGGGAAACCAAATAGTTAGTTCGTGGAATTGAAAAGTACTGATGTAGTAGTTGTGTTGTTGCAGTCTATTTCGAGCATACCAGAAACTTTACGCTTCAATGCATGACAAAGGATTGGGACCCCACAAGACTCAATATAGAAGAGACGAGAATTACAGTAAGTTCGAATATGCACACATGTTTTACGAAAATATGAAAATCCTTTTTGTTGTGAAAAACTAACAAATCTTTTTTACTACAGCTCTTCTATGTTGGGTCACACCAGATTTTGAGCTCTATGCAGCATTTGATCCACTTGCAGACAAGGTGAGATTCATTAAAAACTTTCCTATGAAGTCAAAGAATAGCGTAAATCAGATCTTTGATATCGATATCGATGAAAATCATATGGCAGGCGATGGCGATAAAGACATGCAATCAGGTTTGCCAAAGGGTAAAAGATGTGGAGAATGAAGTGTTCTTGCAAGGAGCTAGCCCTTTCTCTTGGTGATGACATTTCTACTATTCACTCTTAAATATATATATATAAATGTACGTTTTGATCTTTCTACTATCTTGACCCCTATATCGTGCCTAGGCACCACCCACCTTAATAAGGCAGTAATGTAAAATTGTACCCCAGAAGAAGAAACCCTTGAGAGAAAGCTATTTCAATTGCCTTTATTGTTATTATTAATTAAGCTTGAATAGTCAAAAACTGAGATGATGTAGAGAGCAAATTATTTTAAGGTTTTGATGGAAAGAAAGATGTAGACTAGAGAGTAGTTGGTGTAGTAAAAGAGTTGGTTGTTATGTTTTTTCTGTGGTTTCATTTTTTAAATGCCCCATTTCACTCTGATGCTCTTTTCTTAATTTTCATCTCTTTTTCTTCTAATTAAAATAATAATTATATAATTAAGGGAATTATGAGATAATATTATTATATATTTATTTTTAACACATTGTGATGTTTAAAAAACTCAATTGTATTGTTGTTAATGCAATCCAAAACAGATAGATGTAGTACTAGATTTATATAACATTATAACATTTAATTCAGTGGTTTGGTTCATTTAAAATATACTTGACAAGGTTTATTTTATTTTATTTTATATAATTTGAATGCTTTAAATATGTGATGCTAGTTATTTATTAGGATTGACTTAAAATCTAAAAGGGAATCCAAGAAGAAATCAAGATTAATGCTCGGTTCAGACAAAATCTGAAATTTGTTTTATCTTCTCTAGACATTACGGATGAAAAAGGTTTTTTTTTTTTAATACAGTGTTTCTAATTAAATGCTCTGCTTAAATGCACCTGTTCACTAATAATATATTATGACAACGAAGTAAATGTACTTAATTACCAAGTATAGTTATATACTTATATAGTTACACATTAATTACGACGTAAATACATATTTAATTCGTCATTAAATTATAAGTATTCTCATCCTCTTACCATTTTTACCAGGGTTAATATATTTAAGAGAGTCTAAGCATTGCAAATTTGCAATAGTTCACTATTTGTGTGCAAATTATGTTGTGTAACCATATTTTACATTTACTGATTTACATAGTCTAACCATTGTGTTTCTAGTTACGTCACAAGTTACTATGTCATTGTGTCCCAATTATTTCTTATTTAAAAAAAAAACCTAAAGTTGAATAAGAAAGAATACTCAATGTTTGTAAATAAAATTTTATTTGTTCCATAAAATTAGTTAATGCTATAAGAAAAAGGATTATTACAAAATATGTGTGATGGATCAGTCAAACTTCATCAACGTTGGGAGATTAAATTTACAAACGAAAAAGAAAAACGAATTTAAAAGTAAATGTTGGCCACTAAGCTTAACTATGATTATGAAATCCACTTTTTACTACTGCAAAACACTCAAACTGTTTTATTACGTGACTGCCCCTTATCTTTACTAACCTCTCTCTCTCAACCAAAATAGGCTTTTCGGTAATTTCACGAATTCTCATTTGTTCTCTCCTCTCTCTCCCACCCATTGACTTGTGTGGACATGATTTCAAAAATTCATCAAAAGCTAAATTTATTCTTTAGAGATGTGTGAACATTTAATTTTAATATATGAAAATAAAATATGCACTAACTTCTTAGGATTCAAGCTGTTTTCTAGTATTTTGTTTTTTGTTTTTTACTCATTTTTATATTTCTTTTTGTTGGAGATTATTACTTTTATTTTTTCTACTATTTGTTGAATATTTCGTCCATTATTGCTTTCGTATATTAACATTTTTTTTCGTTGCTTATACATTGATATGCACTCCTTGGTTTTCTAGGTTTTAGAAGAGCAAACCAGTGTGGTAGCTCTTGTATCCCAGTTCCACTCATATCAATCAATTTTAGTTTTTAAGTGCTTCGAGCAAAAATATGGTTGTAAAATTTTGGTAACCCTACGATATCAACGTGTGAATTTTGTAAAGATTTAATGGATGTGGTTGTGTTTATATTTATCATCTAAAGAATTAGAAATGCGCGTAATATGTTTATGGTATCTTTTCAAGATATTTGATTTTTCGTAGAGCAAGTCGACTACTTTGGTACATTATGTCATTTTCTTGCAAAACCGTCTGAATCATTGTGCATCCAAGGATATGTTTTACATTTATGATTTTAACAAACATGTGAATGCATCTACTTGCATCCGGACATAGCAAGATCTCAAGAACTAAATGCGATAACTTAATCATATATTCAAACAGATACAAAGCATGCATTACTTAAATTTGGCTCTCAAGATGTCAAAAGTCTAATTCTACATTAATTGAACTTAATTACATTTAAAATGCTTTAACTATCTAATCTTGGTGAGATTTGGTAACATTATAAAATATCGGCCGGAAATCCTCTAATTAACAACATCTAATAACAAAGAGTCTATCCAAATTTTTGAAAATTACATTGCAAGCATAGTAGTAAAACTGGAGTATAGTAAAACCAAATGAAAATTAAGAAATCTATTTTGTTGACATAAATTGCATACTAGAAAAAAAAAATTGGAGACCATGGTAGTGAGCAATAAATAAAATACTGAACATAGAAAATATAGAAATATAGAAAAAATTGAACCCAACTTTCCATTGGTAGTGAGAAAAAACGAAGTGCATTTGGTAGGTGAATCACCATTAGAATGAAGTCTCGTGGAACCATGGTTATAGCTTATCTATCAGTTGTATGTTAAAAAGTTTGTATAACAAGGAAAAATTATTTTGAATAGTGAGGTTAGTTATTTTGAAAATTAGGGACTTGGTTTTGCTGGATGTTGTGATGTAATTTTGTTTTCTCCATGAATCATTAAATAGTTGAATGCCAAAGAAGTAAAAGTATGTTCTTGAGAGGTGAATCATGTGATGACCAAAAAGATATGACCAAGAATGTTTTTTTTGTGGGTGGTGTTACGAATTCGACCGTTTTGCCAGACGTTACCATGGATTCTGCCGTTTCGTTTTCTTTATATATATATTTTAAAATTTTTAAAACCATAACATATATTGAATGAGAACTTTTGCGGATTTTACGGATTTTGTTTGACCTTTATTTCTAATTACAACGTAGCACATAACTGAAGAGTATTGTGCGGTCTAACACTTCTTAGTTCTTAATGAACCATATATGATTAATACAAGCTCAAAAAAAAAATTAAAAATATTATTTTGTAAAACTTAAATAGCTATTGGAAACTTACTGAGAATAAATAGAATATCTTATAGTTTCATACTATATTACACAATTTTCTACTTTTACTTTAGTTGTTTTTCTTAGAGTATTGTTACAAATTCGACCGTTTTAGTCGTATGTAACTACGGATTCTGCCGTTTTAGTTTTCCATAATTCTATTTTAATGTTTTCTCCATAAATTTAATGTAATTTAAAAAAAAAATAGTACTAAACCAGATAATTTAAGTCATTTGGTTAACATAATTTGTTTTTAATTTTTTGTTTGTTAAACCTTAGGAAAAGGATTAGATGTAGAAAATCTAACTCTAAATTCGTCAATGTTATTGGGAGTAATTAATCTCATTAATCAACTTGATATTGTATTGTAAAATTGAGTTTAATTTTAAGATACATACAAAATTTGTATATTAATTAAAAAGAGAGAAATATAAAATATATATATCACATCCATGCAGGCTAACGTTCAGTTGACTAGCAGCGATAAAAGCAGATAATAAATTCTCACATTTATTTTTTTTTCCATTAAAGCAAAAACCCCACACTCTCTCTCTCTCTCTCCTTCTCTTCTTCCTCTTCCTCTTCTCTCTCTCTTCTCTCTTCTCTCTCTGCAAAAACCCTAAATTTCCTCCGATTTCATCATCTTCAACCTCGTTCGCGACCAAACCTGGCTTCTTAATCACTCCCCAAGCAAACCCTTGTACGATTTTAGATGATTGGGAGAGATAGAGTCGAAGAAATGGGGGAAAAGCCCTAAAAAAAAATCGAAGCTTTGATCTCTCCGAAATTGGAGTTTATTTTGTGTTTGGTGTTTTTGTTTTTTTTTTGGAAATTGGCAGAAATGTATAAGAACCAGCTACAGGAGCTGGCGCAGAGGAGCTGCTTTTGTCTTCCTTCGTATACTTGTATTAGGGAAGGTCCAGACCACGCGCCGCGATTCAAGGCTACGGTTAACTTTAATGGCGAGATCTTTGAGAGTCCTCAGTACTGTTCTACTCTTCGTCAAGCTGAGCACTCTGCTGCTGAAGTTGCTCTCAATGCCCTCTCTAATCGTGGTCCTTCTCACTCTCTTGCCGCCAGGATCTTGGTTAGTTTTTGCTTTTCTCTTCTTACCCTCTTTGGACTTGCCATTTTTTGGCATTTCTAATTTGGAAAATTTTGAGCTTTTTGGTGTTGAATTTGCATGTTTCCTTTAGTTGTTTCAGGTGGCTAGTGATGGGGTTTAAGTCTGTGGTTAGGTTATTAGGGTCGGTGCTGAGATCTCTGAGTAGTTTAGTTAGGGGTTTGGGTTTCTGGGTCATCTCGTTCACTGATGCTTTAGATTAGTTAATGATCTACGGATCCAAAAGTTTGAATCTTGTTCTTGCCCATTCATGTGTTTGGTTGATTAGGGAATCTAAGAGTAGAGAGCTATGAACTCTTTTGATCTTTGGATGCATGCTTCCTTCTGTTGAACTGGTTTTGATACTTTTGTTGTTGCGTGACTGATCATGCTTGTCCTGGCTCTTGACTGTGTAGGATGAGACAGGTGTGTACAAGAATCTGTTGCAAGAAATAGCTCAGAGAGTGGGAGCTCCTCTACCGCGATATACAACCTTCAGGTCTGGTCTTGGCCACCAACCCGTGTTTACTGGTACTGTAGAATTGGCTGGAATTACATTCACTGGAGATCCAGCTAAGAACAAAAAACAAGCAGAGAAGAATGCTGCTATGGCTGCTTGGTCTTCCCTAAAACAATGTGAGTCTTTCCTTCTCACCTGATATCTCCAGTTTTTGTATGGTTTTACTTTAATGAAAGTGTTGTTGAAAAAGTAACCTCTCCTTACGTGGTGCGACTTGTTTGATGTTTTATGATCATCTTGGTTACAGTGGCAAAAGAAACATCAAGTTCAATGCCTGAGCCTGAGAACATTGACGAACTAGAACAGGTGATCATAGCAAGAGCCTTGATAAACTATCGAATCAAGGAAAATATTGGCACGGGAAGCTCCTCAACTGCCCCGGTTCCATTTGCCAAGAAGTTCTATTTGCACAATCCTAGACCAACAAGTCCACAGCCTTCTCCTGCAACCACATCAAGAATCTTACCATTTATTTGCCCAAAACAACCTTCTAGAAGCAGCCGATCCTTAGCAACACCTGCCGGTGTTGACAGAATTATGGCAGCAGCCTTGGAAAGCCGCAGCTACCAGCGGCCTCAGCAGAGATATGCAAACCCAGGAACAGCAGCTCCACCTCCTTATGTTCCTATGAGGCATTTAAGATCACCATGCCATGGGATGGCTCCACCTGTCACAATCAGAACTGCTGTACCAGTCTTCTCTGCACCTCCAATGCCTCCTCCACCTTGTACAAACAACACTCAGCTACCTTCTTCTGCGTATGTCCCATCGCTGATGCGGACTGCACCACCCGTGAGAATTGCACCACCTGTCACAATCAGAACCTCAGTGCCCGTTTTTGCTTCTGCGCCACCGGTTAGAGTTAGAAAAGTGGATATCCAAACCGCTGTAAAGCCCGCAGTTGAGGTAGGAGAAACCCGGATATCTTTGGTCCAAGAAAAGGAGAGCGTTCCAGTCTTGCCTGATACTCTTGAAATTGGAGAAGAAGCAATTTATATACCAATTTCAGGGAGTGAGAAAACACCGGCAAAGGAAACAGAGAGAGCAGATCTGAAGGATTTGAAAGGAGAACCAGAGATAGCAAGAGAGCGACTGGAGAATCTAAGAATCTGAGTCTTGAAGACTGTCTCTGGGTTTAGTTTTTTTTTGAGGTTGGTTTCTGAAAATTGTTACATTAGTAATCGTTCGATATTATACTCGGTGGATCGAGTAGTTTGATAATCCGAAAGATTTGTATTATATTGGGAGTTTTAGGAGGAACCTGGCCGTCATCTCTGGATTGTAGAATTGTATCAGTTTCACTTCCTATTCAGTTCGTTTGTGTCATTTTCTTATAAATCTGTTACCTATCGTTGTTCCAGTCCAGAAGAATCAAGCACTTTTTGTCTACAAGAATGACACATACTCGATCCTTAAACTGTTGGACTGTTTAAAATTTTCAAATATGCATAGAAAGCTTAAAAATCCATCTTTGGTGTGAATATTCTTAGTTCTTTAACTTACCATTCAGTCGCAATATTTGAAGAGCCGTTAAGCTAAAGCAAGCCATGTGTGTATCATTCATTTTTGCAAGGGAACAGATCTTGATAATGCTCCAAGTACCGGGAGCTTAATGAAGCATTTAAGAACTGAGATTCCTTCAATCAAAGTACAAAGCCGACCGAATCTTGTCAGTGTACAACAACAAGATGAATAAGGTTCTACAAATACAAAACAATTCCCAGTTTCCCAGTATTGGGTTTGAAGAAAGTTGGTTCTAAACCCAAAACGAAGAAAGAAGAAGAAAAATTCAGTTACTATACACTGAAAAACACACCAAGAAAAACACATCTTGCGGAACAGTGTCATGTCAACGGGATGCAAGAGACCAGAAGTTGAAGAGAAAAGAGGGCAAAGCAGCAAACCAACTTATGAAGGCTAATGCTGTTGATGTTTCAAACTGAACACAATGGTTCTGTGCGCAGCTATTTAGATCGTTGTCTATCAGAACCGTTATGCCTGCTGATGCACAAGCCGCTGCAAAAGTCAGCGTTGATGTCACCTGAATTTAAATGAACAAACAATTGCTTATTATCCATCTTTTTTCTCATACAATTTTGATAGATTTAGAGGCTAAATGATTCCACAGATTGTAGCAATTTCTTACCCCATCACCGATTGCAAACAAACTCACAAGACGACAGTTCTGTAGTGAGCGTTTGACCATTATAGCATAGACGTCAACCATGGCTAGTGCAAGACTCCACAAGCTCTGCAGACCAGTAGCTGCAACTAGGTAGCTGATTCACCAAATACATTACAACATCTTCAGCAAAAGCCACTAGCAGTAGTCACCAAACTTGATTAAGTCTTATGATTTTATGAAGCATACAGATATAACCCAATATACTATATTAGTACCCATCACGTGCCAAGAATTGAACAAGATTGTTATTACATTGTGTCCAAAGCTTAACGCTACTACAAAAATTCATTTGTCTAGCACATGCAAATTACAACAGCGCTGTAAACACAAACTTACTGAATTCAAGTAACTATCAACAGACACCTGATGCAATAATATCTAATACCCAAAATTAACCAACAACAGTGACCCCATGAGAACTTGACATACACAAGCTTTACATCCAACGTTTAAACTTCTCAAAGACAGCTCATCTAGTTAGCAGCTATCCCACATCACTACACACAAATCTCAAAATCCCCATACGCTTTCTATCAAAAGGCATAAATTTGCTTCTGATTCATCCTTAACGATATTAATAGACTCAAAACCCTTCATAACTAATCACATTAGGCCACACCTGACACTGAATTCGGAAATGGAAACAACACAAAGCAGATTCATGTTCATAGCATCATATATAAGTTACTACCACATTTAAATCAGATAAATTCAAATCTCACAACAAACTCTGAACAGGTTCAATCAAATTCAAAGCACAATTCTGAACAGAAGTAAAAGAAATATTTACCAGAAGGCGGTAACGGAAGGGAAATCACTAGTAGTAGCCATGACACAGAGAGCAGCAGCAGCAAACAAGAACTGGAAGAAACGAAGTGCAAGTCCAAGTAAAGTCCCAGGCATTCCTTCCATATCATCCATCCTCACCCTCGGCGGATTATCAACTTCAGTAGCTGCTGGAGGATCTTCCACCGGATGAACCGATGCATGGCTCACATTCATTTCTTCTTAGTTCTTACCTCCACCAACACACCACACACACTTCAACGCATATCTTTCTCTCAAACCTCTCTCTATCTCTCTTTCCCCAATGTAGATGAAACAAACACAAATCTACGAATCTACACTATCAATCTCCCCTTACCTGTAGAGAATTAATCATCAAATTCACCAAATCATTGGATTTCTCAGTACACAGAGTTGAAGGAGACTAAATCAAACATAGAATCGGAATTTTCGCGATGAATAAAAACGAATCCGAGTTACACGAAAAGCTTGATTTCAAAGAGAAGACGAGATCCGAAAACAAATTTGAGCACGCAGATCGAGTGAATGCGGAGTTGAGGTGTTACCTGAGGGAGAGAATCAAGAAGAGAGGAAGAAATTGAACGCAGCCATGGAGATTGGGTAGAGGAGAAACGAGGAAACCCTAAGCTATTAGAGGGGAGGAAGAAGAAGATGAAGCAGATCGTAGAAATGGTTTTTAAGGTTTATGGGAGAGAAGAAGAAGAAGAGACGAGTGAGTCATTCTTTTGGGATCAAAATGGAGAGAATATGTTGGGAGCTTCACGAAAAGGCTTAACCACACAGCTTAACACTTAAACCAAATCAAATGGTTTAACTATTACTCTATTTAGTACTAATCACTTAACCAGTAAACACATATGTGTTTTTTTTATTATTTCTTTCTAATTTATACATTTTTTTTTTTGAGTGTGCTAAACTATTTAACATTTTTCCCTTTTTCTTTTACAATTTGTATATGATTTTTTGAAAAATTGTTACAAATGATTTATGAATTTATTATGTAGCAATTTAGCAATGTATATCTTTTTTTTTGTTTACTTTAATCGTAGCTAAAAAATGTGATATCATATTCATCATTAGTGATAGAAAAATCTGTTGCAAACAACGAAAAACATGAATTCGATTTTTGCCTAATTAAATTCAGATTGCTACATAACCAATCCGACATGATAAGATGTCTATCTTTCCGTATAAAATATATATATAAATGAATGATACGTAAAATGTTTATTTCTTAGTAAATTTTATACCAATAGAACTATATATAAGAAAACATTTATCGTTTTCAAAGAAACCAATTATTTCTGTATTTTTTTAATTTAAAGAAAAATCGTGTTTTTACAACTAGTGCATCGGGTAGTTTAATAAATTTGAAACGAAACAAAATTGAGAAACAATCAAAATGAAAAAAACTCAACTCATAGATTGAAACCAGAATTGAAATCCTCATTGTCATAAAGTCGATCACCTATTTCTGTATTTTTCACTCGTGATAAAACAATTTCCCGATCTTTTTCTTGTATTCTAGAAAGAAATATAGAACATAATAATAAGGTTTGCTGTTCACAAAAAAAAAATATTTTTTAAAAAATAATAAGGTTTCCAAAGTTTATGAGATGTGTGTAACAATTTCGTTAAGATTTATAAAACTTAAAGAGTATATTTTCTCAAAAAACTAGCCATGGCCAAACCTCAACCTCCCCAAGACCTCGGCGCCGTTCAACTATGATCAAATGATGTCCAAACGCTTTGAAAACTTTCAGCAAGGATCTCTATCGGTAGTAGAATACTCTACCGAGTTTTTCGCGCTTTTGACATGATATGAAGTTTTCGAGCCGACAACTTGTTAAGCGTTTTGTTGGTGGCTTGAAGAAAAAGATCAAAGAACAAGTTGACTTGTTGAACCCTCTCATTGTTGCTGAAGCACATCAACGAGCCCTCACCGTGGAAGCTAAAATTTAAGGAGAAATACGATTTTTGGATGAATATAGCAAAGGCTGTTAGATTTGCCATAACACTAATGGTTTATTCTGGTGGAGAAAAAAAATAGACTTTACCTTTGTTTCTTTCTAGGTCGATTAAAGATAGATTTTGGAGCCCTATTTTTGTGTTCTTTCATTATTCAATATCTTTGCATTTATAAAACGAATGTGTTTTTCTAACCTCGACCTTGATGACTTAAACAAGATCAAGTTCAATCTTTCTTATGGAATTGCAGAAAAAGTAAACGAGATGATACATAGAGTTTACGGATTTGAAACTATAGCAATACGTTTTATTCGAAAGATTATAATGTAGGCTGGTACAACAACAACAACAAAGCTCACCATCTCTCACAAATTTTACAATCGGACAAGTGAAAGAACAGAGACTTGATCAACTGATTCTGTTAACACTTGCAAAACTGTGAATCAGCAACTCAAACCTTCTAATTCCTTACAAGGCTTTCATTCACTTTTCTAATTCGCAAAATTTTAATGTCTATATTGAAATATTCAGATAAAAAACGATACATATTTAAAAATAATACATACTACTTTTATCGATGATATTGAATTATTTTAGTATTGATAATGGATTTAAAGATGGTGTTATAATACAAGACCTTAGTTTGAAAATACAATATTAGCATTTTTGTTTTTGAAAAACAATTACAAATAAGCTCCAATAAAAAGTCAATTTAAAAGAAGGAAAAAACAAATAAATTTTAAACTATATTTTCAATAAATTATACTAGTTAGTATTAATTTACAAAATGTTTTACATATAAATTATTATTAATTAGCTAAAAATTTAATAGAAAAATATATTCTTTTAGAGTGGTAATTAATTTACCTGATTTTAATTTAAATAAGTTTCGATGTATATAATTCAATTTTCCCCTTTTTAATTGCAAAACCTATTATAACATTTGTTCTTTAGATCACACAATTAAAGATTTTAGTGTTTTTTGCTTAGGATTCCAAAATTGTCTAGACAAAAAAAAAAAAATAGTAAAAACACCTTTTTGGTATTTTAAATCCCTTGTTTCTATTTTCAGATATTTAAAAAATATTTGTCCTTTAGTTTTACAAAAATTGCAAAATCTGCCTCGATTTTTCAAAAAATATCTGAGAACTCCGATCTCATTCTCATTCTCTCTCTGGATCTCTCTCTCTCCCATCACATCACCATTGACTGATTTGATCGATTTCACAGCTCCCACCCCATAAAAATCGCCACTCCTCCTTCGATTCCCGCCGGCTAAGAGGTTCTTCTACTTCTTCGGCTCTCTGTCTCCTCAATTCCTCGTCACCACCATGTTCTGGAAGCTAGCCTCTCTCTCTGCATCGTCTCCCGTGAGTTTCCAATAGATTCATTTCTCTCTTCGCTTCTCCTGGTGATCTTCTCTTGATTCGGTTGTTAGAACTTGGGAAAATGGCTCTGAAGTAGATTAGATCATTATCATTGCTCATCATCTCTCTTTTGATTGCGTTTGATTGTGTGTTGTAATTATTGGAGCTTAAGCTAAAGTGATTGTTTTATTTGGTTGTGACAATTTGAGTTAGATGTTGTTCATTCGTTTTGGTTTGCTGATAATGTATATATAGGTGGAGTCGATACTAGACAAAGATAGTTTCACATTGGAAGAGCTTCTTGATGAGGAAGAGATTATTCAAGAATGCAAAGCTTTGAATAGCCGTCTCATCAATTTGTAGGGGTTTCATCTTTTCCTCATTCTCCTTGTGGTTTTTTTATGTATAGCATTTCTTGGAAAAAGTTTCTGATTGAGGGTATTGGTTTTGCAGTCTAAGAGATAAAGCTCAAGTGGAGCAACTGTTGCGGTATGTTGTTGAAGAGCCTCAAGAAGATGCTGATAGCAAACGTGCTTTCAAGTAATATGTGCTTCCTTTGTAGTAGTAACCTGACTTTATCTTGCCTTACATTTCTTTCTTTTTTGTCTTTTTTAGTTCCCATGCTTTTATTTGTTGAATGTTATTTGGCCATGCTCTATCTCCAGATGATGATTGGTTCTTCTTCTCTTAGGTTTCCATTCATCTCTTGCGAGATATTCACATGTGAAATAGATGTTATTCTTAAGACTTTGGTGGAGGACGAGAAGGTATTTTTCATTCTTTTTATTTTTATTTTTTTCGGATTTGGTTATTGTTATCGTTATAGTTGATCTCATTTGTTGAGTCTAATTTTATTTTGCAGCTGATGGATTTGCTATTCTCATTTTTGGAACCGAATCGTCCTCATAGTGCGTTGTTGGCAGGCTACTTCGGCAAGGTCTCCTTTTTACTAATAAGAAGTATGTGAAAGACCAACTGATTTTTAGGTTCTTACATGGCTCTGTTTGATTTAGGTTGTCATATGTCTGATGATCAGAAAGACTGCAGCACTTATGAGTTATATAAAAGTAAGTAATGCCACTCTATTATAGAACCGCTGATAACAATTTTTTATTCTTTTTATCTTTTCGTGCATTGGATTAAATTTTTTAGTTTAGCTTTATGAAAAGTTCCATTTAATGCGACTACCATCGATTACATTGTCATAATCTAGATTGCTTCATGAAATATCTTCACTTACTGCGTTTCTAAAAATAGTTTTTAATAACTTCAGGGGCATGGAAATGTGTTTAGCCAGTTGGTTGATTTAATTGGAATAACATCCATCATGGAGGTAAATGGTTGTCTGATGAGATTCTGTACAGATTGGTATTACTTCACTGCTCATCTTTTCAAAGAAACTCTTTGTGACTATGTAGGTTTTGGTTCGCTTGGTTGGGGCAGATGATCATGTCTATCCCAACTTTCCGGATGTGATGCGATACTTGGCTGATAGCGATTTACTTGAAATGATTGTGGACAAACTAAATCCATCTGTAAGTAGTAAAAGCTTAGGTTATTGCAAAGTAAAAAGAGACTTGAGGCTTCGTTTTAATAAATTTTGGTCATCTAAAAGAAAAAGTTGAACTGGGATTTATCATTGACTATGTTTTTTATACCATTTACAGTTTTTATTTGATGTTCCCATTTCTGACAGCCTTTGTTACTTGAATCAGAGTTCTCCTGAGGTTCAGGCAAATGCAGCAGAAACATTATGTGCAATTACTCGAAATGCACCTTCAGCTCTAGCTACAAAACTCTCTAGCCCTGGGTTTGTTATATTTGCTTTTATTTGAGTTTCATTAGTTTCTGCGGATATATACAATAGTCTGACGTGGCAAGACCTCTATCTTCTTTCTGCAGCTTCGTTTCAAGGATATTTGGTCATGCTATAGAAGACTCACATTCAAAATCTGGCCTTGTTCATTCACTTACTGTATGTATCTCTCTGTTAGATCCAAGGAGATCTGCTGCTTCATCGCCTTTCTTCAATTCTTTTAGAGGTCAACATATGTTTGAGTCTCCTGTCCCAGTGACCCAGGAGACTATTGGTGCCATGCTACCTAAACTAGGTAAGTTGGTTTCTGGTGCTACGGAATCTTCCCATGAAACAAGAAGATCCTTCTTTTATCTATTTGTTGCTGGATGCACATGAAGCAATCACATTGCAATGCATACCTTTTGTGATTGTTTTTTCAGTTTCTGCTGACCCATGACTCTATTGCTCTATTTGGTCTGTTCCATTTGGATTTATGTGCATAGTGCAAAACTGGGAGTTCAATAATTCCATGTTTGTTGAGATTCCTTCATAGCCTTCCTTGGATAAGTAGGAAATATGTCCTGCAAGTTTTGTTAAATTAATGCTCGACTCTTCATTCTTCATTTTCCATATATAAACAAGATTTAATGTCTTTTGCTGCAGGTGACATGCTTGTGCTTCTCAGTGTAGCGTCTGACAGCAAAGTCTTACCTACAACTTATGGAGAGTTGAGGCCACCTCTTGGAAAGCATCGTTTAAAGGTCAGATCTTAAATTTAAGCATTTCTGATAAGTGATTGTAGGTCTTTTGGCTATGTGCTTTTTACATGTAAATATTTACGCTAAATCGTTGCTTGTTTTTCCAGATAGTAGAATTTATTGCAGTTCTGTTAAAATCGGGAAATGAAGCTGCTGGAACTGAATTAGCGAGCTCTGGAACAATTAAAAGGGTCCTTGAACTATTTTTTGAGTAAGCTTCTTCTAAACTTTAAATTCTTGATCTGAATTTTAGTTTACTTGAGATGTTAATTAACTAAATACTCTCAACGTATGAAGGTACCCATACAATAATGCTCTCCATCACCAAGTGGAGAGTATAATACTTTCTTGTTTGGAAAATAAGAGCGAAATAATGGTTAACCATATCCTTCAAGAATGCAATATGATTAGCAAAATTCTTTCATCAGACAAAGACTCGGTTCTTTCTGGCAATAACCTGGTATACCATCTACACTTTTTCTTACAAAGGAATTAATTGATTATTAGTAAATGGTTTTGTATCATGTCTAAAATCAGCTCAAGTTAAAGATTCATAGTCTTCTTGTTCGGATGATCATTAGCTAAACATATATGTCTACCATTTTTCTTCTGTGATGTAGCCTACCATAGTTGCCGCTGGGAAAAAACCACCACGGGTTGGATATGTTGGACATATCACAAGATTATGGAATAAACTTATCCAGTTGAGTGATAGCAATAGCCTGATAAAGACGTCGCTTCAGGTTGGTATTACAACCAAAATATCTTCTGTACCGTAATTTGTCCTTACATAAGATTCATCAGCTGAACACATAAAGGCTCTAGCATTAAGGGTGCTCTCCTTTCTACTTTTGGTGTGTTGGTGACAAGAATTTTCTCTCTCAAATCATTAGGAAAACAGTGAATGGAACGAGTGGCAGAGTGGTGTTCTGAAGGAGCGCAACACTGTTGAGAATGTGTACAGATGGGCATGCGGGTAATTTCATCAATTTTTCTTCCTTATCACTGTATGCTTGGCCCAATTCAGTTCCCAGAAATTGTCTGTCATTGCATTTCTAGATGCTTGTAGGAGGTTTACTTTAAACCCCAAAATGACTGGTTCATAATGATAGATGTAGATGGAGTTTCTTGTTCTTCGTCTGCACCGCACTATGCTAACCAAAACATAGTATTCTCCTGCCTGATGAAAACCTGATAATTAACAGTTTTTATCATAATGGGAGTCGATATATGATCTTAAACCAATGTCATACAGGCGTCCAACTACACTGCAAGACAGAACAAGGGATAGTGACGAGGAAGACAGGGATTACGATGTTGCAGCTTTGGCGAACAATTTGAACCAAGCATTTAATTACAGAATCTATGGAAACGAGGGTAATGAAGAGGTATTTTTCTGCTTATAGTTGTTCTTGAATTTCTGAAACGTTTTACTCAGACACCAGTTTAATCCTTTTGTCTTCTCTGGTTTCAGGATCAGAATGCTCTCAATGCCCTTGATAGAGACGATAGTGTAAGTCCTGCTCACGTCTTCTCTTTTTCCTTTTTGAATTTCGAAGGAAACTTTTATATCGGTTTTCGCAATAGGATTTCTTATTATGTGATAAGATGTAAGCTTGAAACTATTTTCCGTATTCAAGAAAGTTTGTTAATAGAGGATTTATCTTTATATTATATGCAGGATGCATACTTTGATGATGAATCTGCTGAAGTAGTAATTTCATCCTTGAGACTCGGAGATGATCAAGGAAGGTGGGTTTATTGAGTGTTCTCATATGGGTTCTTTATCTCAGTCACCTGTAGTACTGTTTTTTTCAATGAAGACTTGATCATGTCTCATTACCTGCTGCAGCTTGCTCACAAATTCGGACTGGTTCACATTCCAAGATGACAGATTCAGCAACACTACCTCTGACACAATGATTGAAGACGTGAACATGAATGAGAACTCAAACGCCAACAATAGCAGCAGCAGTGACGATGAAGTTCTGGTTGGAGAAGAAGAAGAAGAAGAAGACGATAATCTAACAGAGAAACCGAAGAACATCTCTCCCGACAATTTATCAACATCAGACGCAACAAGCATCAACATATCAGAGAACAATGATGAACCATCTGAAATGCAAATCACAAGCTCCAGTCTGAACCCATTCATCGACGTACCAATGCTGGATGTCAAAACCGACACGATTATTCCAAATGGTTCCCCAACATCATCTTCATCTGGAAGCAGCAGCTCAGGCCACAAATCGCCTTCAGCTCCTGCGGTGCGAGCACTATTTGAAGAAGATGTAGAGTTTGTGGGGGTACAACCAGAAGGAACAGAGAAAGCAATGGATCAAGCTTTAAAAGAAGGGATCGTCGGTGAAGCAGGACCGTTGAAGCGGAATATCGTCCAGAAAGTTCCGGAAAACGAAAACCAAGAGGAGAATTCTGGTGTGACAGAGTTCAGCGATGCAAACTTCTGGAGGGTTGATCAAGAAGTTACAGTTTTGGAGTAAAAAAAATATAAAAGGTAAACAAAACCATACAAAATCTCGAGTACTGACTGTTTCATATTTATATTTTTGGTCTTTGTTTCTAATTTTTATAGTTTTTGAAAAAAGATGTCTCTTGATTTACTCGTTATGCCAAATTATACAACAACTTTGGATCATATCTTCATTTGTTCAGATAAAAACACCTTATATCATTTGTTATTTACTAGTCACTCTGGTTACTAATACACTTCAATCAAACTCGTATTAAAAATAAACTGTTGCAGAAAATGGAGTGATAATGACAACTAATAAGTAATAAGGTAAGGTCATGATTCTACTTTATAATAACAAAGATTCCAAAAAAAAGCGACACACTAACAAATTTATAGAGAGATATGAAAAGAAAAAAACATCCCACTTTGTCTTTTGTATTATACAGAACATATGATTTTTATAACTATAAATATTGTGGATGGTTGGTTTAGTGACATTGTTAGTTGTTGTTTCACATCATTTTTTTGCATGCCAATGCCATCATTCCTTTTTTATTCCCCACTAAAAAAAAAAACTCGTTTCAACACAGCAATTCTCTTCTTTTGTTATTGACATATACCGTCATAAATAACAAATCTGTTTTCGACAAAATAAATTTTGATGTTACCCTTCATAAATCTTTCAGAAACATAAAAACATTTAAAGTATTAATAAAAAAATTGTTTTAGTTGTTGGTTTATAAGAAAAAAAAAAATCATTGAATCCTACAAACACTAACGCAGAATTGGTCAGATCATACCAACCCGTCGTCATACTATGTTTTTTTTAAAATAAAATAGTTTGTTTTTGTCAGTTCAAATGTTTTACTAACGGATTATGACCTTTTTAAATAAATAAATAGGTGTTTATTAGCACAAGATTATAAAAAGAAGAAAAACATACAAACACACACACACGATACGATATTTTAGAGTTTGAAGGAATCTGAATAAGTAACCGAGAAATTAAAAATGAAAAGTTTCGTAAAATATCGTTGACCAAATAAAACAAAAAAAAAATCAAAATTTAGGACAAAACCGGTAAAAGTGGATCAGAAAGAGTAGAATCTAGACCGAACGATTCACACGGACACGAGGGTGACTCCGTGACTGTTAAGAGAATCTAACCATACACGTGGCATAATAACTTGAGGTGAGTAACAGCCACGTCAACGTAATAACAAGAAGACCGCTCCGAAGAAAACAACACACGTGTCTTGTGGGTCCTACCGCACGAGCGCGACGTCTGTGCAACGTTATCGAAGATCTCTGTCTCTTTCCCTCTCTTGTTCTTTTTATTTTTATTTTTATTTATAATTGTATTATAAATTTTTTTATTACCAAACCAAACTAATTCCATTCATTATCTTTGCAAATTACATGTTATCGGTGCTAATGCACGAGCTGAATAAAATTTTAAGTTTTCAGTTTATAAATCAATGAAAAAGAATATGTAATGGTTATAAAAAAAATTTGAACTAATTGGTTATGACAAATTTAAATATTCAGATGTGTTTTGCAGTTTTGCTATTGAAATTAAAGAAATGAGCAATACTTCATCTGTTTTCACAAAATTACAAAATTAATTGAATTTTCTATTTTTTTAAAGATATTTTATTATTTGTATAGTCAAAATATTAAAACATTTTGGATAAAATTAGAATTTTTACCATACAAATACATTAAAAAGCTAAAAAATAAGTATAAATGTAAAAAAATAAATATGTTTAACCATAAGTATATATGTGAAAAATATGTCCTAACACATCACCAGTAATAATAATTCTCTTTTAGCCATAATTATAGAGAATATACTCTTTACTACAAAGTACAAATACGTATACTGTATATTGTAAATAGATCAAAGGGTCAAAATCTAAACTAATATTCAGAAAATTAAAAGAATCAATTTGATGATGTTTACACAAAATGGATAGTGACACCAACCGAATCATTCATCATAATCTTGGTTAATTAATTTATATGGTTGGTGAATTTGATGTTTATTGACAAAGACTCAAAATGTTTTTCTTCTTTCCTTTTCAATATGGTCTTGGATCTTGTGCGAGTAGTGCTTTCTTACTGTCTACACTATGGTTTTAATTAAAATATAAAACATTTAATTAACATTGTCATTAACACAGCGTTTTTGCTGGTGTTGCGCTAATCTATGTCTCTACAGTTTTTATTTTTCTTGACTCATTCAATTGTTTTAGTTTTCAATGTCTCATTTTGGACCATCTGATCGATCTATCGGGACCTTAACCATTTAATGAATCATTAATCATGATTTTAAATGTGTATGAAACATGTATGTAACTAGTTCTTTAAACAAACTACACTCACATTTGTTGTTTATCGAGCAAAGTACTTAAGATGCGTACTACTAATACTTAATTAAGTAATAAACAGTTAAGATTAATATTGTAGTTGGATGATATGCATATATATCATGTCTTCTTCTCCTTTAGACCTAAGAAACGCCACAAATTGTATAAATTAACTACACTTAAAAAAAATTACAATTCAAGAAAACGAGATTTGCACAAATCTTCATCATCAACGAGCTATAACGTTTTATTATCTTGTATACATTCTTTACGTTTATAAATTATAATGTTTATATTTTCTTCCTTTTAGATTATTTTTATGACAGATTCAAGCTCATTAATCACGAAAATATGATCTCGTTAATTATATATCGAAACTATACACTATACATTTATATCCAAAATTACGAAACGTTTGTGTAATGTATAATTAACCATAGATGAATTAATCAGCCATAAAAATATATAAAATGATGTTTATTATTTTTCCATGAATTTTTTATTTATCTGTAAAATGTTCTCTACACTTTAAGCTTAGTTTCGGTATTTTTGGTTTTTTCTTCACAAGCGATAAATATATGTACATCAGTTAAAACATTGTTGCTTACATCTTTTTTTTTTTTTGATAATTTTTATTCCTTTATTCATGGGGGCAACATTAAGATAAAATGTCTAGATCGTATATTAAAACATTTCGTGTTTATAAAATTTAAAGATACATAGATTGTTGCAAAAATATAATTCAAATTCAAACTCCAAGTTCAATACTGTTTTGTTTTGTCATTTTCTGTTAAATTTAAATGGATAAGCCTTATATTAATTTAGGAATAAGGCATATTTATATTACACAATAATTACTTTTACGACAAGTATTAATACATGCTTTGGATCATCCCAACGAACGAGTTGAAGTAAAAAACAAAAACAGATCCCACGGCAATCGGATTGGTAATGAAAAAAAAACAAAAAACTAAAGAGAGCAAAATAAGGGAACTTGTTTTGTTTCCTTCGAAATGCTTTCGCCATTTGTTGTCTTTTTCACTCATTCATCTCTATTCTCCATATATACTGTTTTGACCATTTGACTTCTTCAAAATATAATTTCTCTTTTTTTTGTTTGTCCTTCTTTTTCTAATCATATGTATAAATACTTAAAAGTGTTGAATATTACTATATGATATACAACTTTTATAAAAAAAGGAAAAAAAAAACAAAGTTTTATGATTTTGTGAAACGATAAAATGTAGACAATTGTTGTTTTATATAAAATCAAAAAAAATATTATTAATTATTATAATTGAAACTACAAAGTGATTTGATAGAGACAACTATAACAATCGTGAAAGGCTATATAATAACCCCGAATTGTTAAATTATTTTACTAACTTTATTATAATTTAAGTCTCTAATTATTTGTAAATCATAAAAATTATTTTAATTAGGGGCAATGGAAATAACAGAAACACTTCTTAGAAGGAGTGCAATAACCAACTCCTTTCGGCTGCTTCTTCTTACACATAGACTGACACTCTTTGTCAACACAACCTGATTTTTTTAGAACTTCATGACATTGTTTCTTTTTTCCTAACCCTTCATCTGCCACCACTCCTGTTACAATCATCATGTGTATGAAACATTAAGATATTAATTTGTGTCTAATTACAACATCATGTAATAGTTTAATTGATGTTTCAACGAGTGAATACAAACCTAGGACGAGAATGGTGAAGATGAGCATAACGGTGAACAGTTGAGCGGTCTTCTTCATCGAGGATATGGTATAAAATCAATTGATAGCTTTTAAACTTGAAAAAGAATAAATAAAGTGAAGTTTTTTTTTGTTTGTTTGTTTGTGTTTAACTTTAACAAAATGTAGTTATATATACAGTAAGCTAGATGTGTCTATTTTAAGCTATATTTCTGAATTTAAGGATCTAGTTTGACATATATTTTGAATATGATAGGTAAACGCTTTGAACTCGCTCGTCTTTTTCTCCTTCAATATAATTATTCAGTTACTTTAAAAAACATAAACACACACAAATATGAATTCTGATGAATATATGGATTTTAATATAATATCTACCGTGGGAAAAAAAGCAATAGCATTTAGGATATGATTTATGTATATATATGAAAAAACTGTCAAATTGGAAAATGATTTTTCATAATTTCAGTACATTTATTTGTATATTAATTTTTAGTCTCTTTTAATTTAATTATAACCGGTAGTATAAATCAATATTTTATAAAATGGTCATATTACAACTATGGAAACCAATAATTCAAATTCTTTTTCTATCCTAAATCAGAGTGTAAAGTCTTTTCTTTTCTTTTTTTCTTTTTTTTTTTTGGGAAAAGAGTGTAAGGGCATGCACATCGGTTTGGTCGTACCCCATACTTTTTTTTAATTTTTTTTTTTTCTTTTCCAAATTTTTTGAATTAAAAAAAAAAAAAAGAATGTAACCAATCGCGGGCCGCCACGTTTCAGTGGGGCCCGCGATTTCTGAAGAAAAGAAAACGGGACCGTCCCGTTTTGTTGTCGACCCACCTTTTTTTTTTTTCTTTTTGATTTATTTTTTTTTTAAAAAACAGAAGGACGAAGGAGGGATACGCTAATGCCCTTGGTCTAAAGTCTATAGATTGAAAATACCATTATTAGCACTGGAAAAAGCACTAGACATCATCACTCAATCAGCTGCCAGTATGCGAGTTCATGTGGATGGGCTTCTACCTTAGAATTTCCCAACCGATATGAAAAAAACATTGCAACCAACAAGGCAACAAAAAGCTCCACCCTCTATTCAGCCTATGGTTCCTATACCAGTACTAAAAGTGAATCATATATATAAAAGTAAGGTTTCACTCTCTCTTTATTGGTGGAAAAACATTTAAGCCCTTCATTTAAAAAAAAAACGTATATATAAGTAAATGTTTATGACAATCATTCAATACAAAATTTAATTACACCATAAGTTATAAACAAAAGGCAAAGAAAATGAAAGGAGTTAATTATATATATATATATAAATTAAGGTTTCACTCTCTCTTTATTGCTCCATTTTATATTTTTTTTTAATTTAATATTTGTTTACCAAAAAACACATTTAATCATATACATTAATTCATACTTTAAATCCACACTTTACTACTAAAATGTAACTGAAAATTATATAATTTTTCAAAGACTATTGGTTTTCTTTATTGAATTTCAATTAAACACACTATAAATTATAATTATGACTCCTCTAATTTAATTAATTTAAAAATGTAACTTACATCACTTCTTATCCTATAAATAGTCATTCTCACATCCTCCTCTACCATATCTCATATCTTCATTATTTTCTTTGTTTTTTTAAAAAAGTTCTTGCATGGGTGAATTCTCAATTAAGATGTCATTGTAAGAGTTTGATTAAATATTTGGTTTATATGTATTTTTCACTTCTTCATTGTTTATTTTTATATTTTTAAATGTAATACATATGTATAATAATACTTTATGGTTATAAGAAAATTATTTTATTGATGGGATTCAAAAATATTGAATTCTAACCATTGCACAATAAGAAAATCAAGCTAAAGAAATTATCTTCATTCTTTTACTTTGGATGTTTGTTTCTTTCTCACATATTCATGTATATTTATTTTAATTTCAAAAGTACGAATTTTTTTAACAAAATAAATTTTTGTTATATAATTATCAAACCAATTTGTAAGACATTATCTTAAGAATAATAATCCTTATATTTAGTTTGTGATTCAACATTTAATAATATAAAGAACATTATAATTTTTGTTAATTTTGAATTTTATACTTGATCTCCTATCTAGAAAACAATTTGATATTCAATTTTCTATCTATTATATAGACTAAAAGGATGAAAAAATATAATTAAACCTAGAGATATAACTTAAATTAAAAAGAATATAAACATATTTTTAAAAAATAAAATTATTTTTTGGGAATTTTTAAGGTTTCACTCTCTCCTTCTTGGTCCATTTAGCATTTATTTTTAATTATAATATCTATTTCTAATTAAATCTAATATCTAACACATTTAATCATATACTTTAATTCATACTTGAAATCCAAACTTTACTATTAAAATGTAACTGAAATTATATAACTTGTGAATTGACTATTTGTTTCATCCATTCAATTTCAATTAACACACTATAAATTATAATTATAACTACTCTAATTTAATTATTTTAGAAATATAAATTACATCATATTTTATCCTATACATACCCATTCTTACATCCTCTTACACCATATTTGATACCCTCAATATTTTCTTTGTTTCATTTTTAATGTTCTTGCATGGGTTGAAAGCTCAATTAAGATATCATTGTAAGAGCTTGATTATATATTTGGTTTAAAATTTTGTTTTCAATTCTATTTTTTCTTTGTTTTATGTACTTTTTCATTTCTTCATTTTTTTCTTATACTATTAAATATATAATACATGAGTATAATATTATCTTATGTCTATAAGAAAATCACTTTATCGATGAGATTCAAAAATATTGATTTCCGACCATCACACATAAGAAAATCAAGTAAAAAAACCATCTTCATTCTTTTATTTTAGATGTTTGTTTCTTTCTCACATTTTCATGTATATTTATTTTATTTTCAAAAGTATGTAATTATTGTAACAAAATATTTTTTTATATAATTATCATACCAATTTGTAAGACATTGAAATAAATAAAATTTTATAAACAAACAAAAGTAATGTGTATGTATATTTATAAGCTTACACACATATTTGGATAAATTTCAACATTTTTAGTGATTTTTTGATAAATTTTGAAAAAGGGATAAATTTAAAAAGTGGTATTTGAAAAGTGAAATTTTTAAAATTCTCTCAATACCATTTCTATTTTTATCGTTAACAATATTGCTTTATTTTATCAAAAAATACTCAAAAGTACTAAGAAAATTACTATCAAAATTGAACAATTAATGAACGAATAAATTCAAGAGATATGAATGTATGTTTGTATTGTATGATTTAAGTAAATAAAGTGTAAAAATATCATAAACATTGAAATTTATTTCTTCTACTTTTAATAATTAATAAATTAACTTAATATATAAAAACCTGCGCATATGCGCGGGACATTACCTAGTATCAATAATACGGATCTCAAAGCTGCAGTGACATACCTAATTATGGTCATGAACTACGATCTTTTATTATATAACTTGATAGACTAAACTTGTGGTTCTTCATAAGATAGTTAAACATGTTTTAAAATGTGTTCAAAATTTTGATATTCTTCATAGTACTACGTATATAACACTCAACTTGTGACAGGTTACTGACTTACGACGCATTAATGACTCATTTATACTAATTCAGGAGATTTAATCAACTTGTTGAGAAGTAAATCAACATAAGCTAGAACTGATGGATTCGATATTGCCATTAAAGAATGTAAATATTGTGAATACGTAAGATCAACAACCGTAAAATTATAATCGCTATAATGAAATATATGAAAACATGAACTCCTTTAAATCCCTAAAACCTAACTAGATGACTACTCACTAAATAAACTAAAATAGAAGTAAAACAATGTTCATAGGCAAGAAGATCTCATATTCTTCCTTAGGTTATCCTAGCTCTCGTCGGTGCCAAATCATATATCTTAGCTCTAGCTTAGAACCTTATGGTAATGCCATATTATATGTTTTTCAACCGTGTTAGCTAGTAATCAAGTTAAGTATTTCACCAACGAGTCAGTCTACTCGATTATTTTTGTAAAATCGTGAGAAACTTTCAAGATATATTATGAACGATTCTTATATTAATGGCTCGTTTTAAATGATACTATATAAGGTTGGGCACAAGCAACAAAACGGCGGCAGAAATGGAACCGCACGTGAGATGGACGGACATAAGACAGTGTCATGTGAGAGGGACTCTCCTAGTGGCTAAAACAATCGTTGTGTTCTCTTCTTCTTCAGTTTTCGAACTCATCATATTTGACTTTTTCGACAACTTCACCGAGACAGTCAAGTTTTTGCTGTCATGTTTTCCGCATTTCAGATCCCCAAATCCCTTTCTTTAATTTTTTTCCTAATTATATTGTCTCTTCGTCAAATTTAACTAAAAAAATAAAAAAAAATAATAACGATCAAAACAAGAAAGAGTACATTAATATGGTTCCACTTCCACAGCCATCAAGATTTATATGTATGAACTATGAACTTAATAAAATCTAGATTTCCATAATGTATAATGTGTAAATACTAAATAGATTCAAAGTTAACTATGAGTAAAAGTACGTAAAACATTATTCCATGAAACATTGTATAGAGTTCTTACTTAGGTTTGTGTCGATTTTTAAAGATTCAAGTTCTTGTTATCAGCAAGAAAGTTGTATTAAAACGTACGTGCGTGTGTGTGTGACAGTAGTGTTGATTAAAATAATGTGTGGTTAATTTTCAAAGCAACTAACTTTAAGTAGAATTGAAGTTATCTTAAACCAAAATATTTAAATAGATCTTCCCTCTGCTAATTCATTGAACTAATTAAATATGGCGAGGGAGACCAAATTATGAAATTCATGTAGATCCCATAGATAAATTAATAATTATGTTTATTTTCTTCCAGGAAAATTCTGTTAAAATATCTGAATGAAATTTCTTTTATGAATGTTCTCTTACAAGAAATACGTAAAACAATATTCAATCCGTTTCATATTAAGTAATGTTTATAAATTTAATTTTAAAATAATAAGTGTCGCTTTGTATTGTAGATAGTTGTTAAAATTTTCAGTCTTGACATTTAAATGTATTAATTAATGAAAAAAATAAATATAATGTAATTACTTTTTAATATATGTAGGAAAAAAACACTTTAAACAACACTTATAAGAACCAACAGTTTAGGGAAGCTTTTGAAACAATAATTTAGCTAACAGTGTAGCTAGCCACACAAAAAGTTACCTACCAAAGAGAAAATAATTTCATAAATAAGTTAGCTACAAAAAACCAATTTAATATAAAGCTTTATATCCAATTCGTAGAACTGAACCATATTGCACACATTTATACTCATAATAATAGTATATTCTTCAAACAAATTTAGCTTTTGGTATTCCCCAATGATATGGTAGGTTCTTTGATTGATTATATCATATACAATTTTACAACCCCAAACAAATTCAAATACCAATTAGAGAAGTTTCTTAAAACTTAAAAATAGTTTGTTACACACAAAATACCAAAAAAAAAAGGATTTAAAATAGGAAAAAGAAAAAAGAGAATAAAAGACAAGAGGTTTCAAAACAAAAGCCACTGCACTTCCTCTTCAGTGCTTCAAGCAAAGATGCTGAGCGGACCGGTCTTTGCTGAAGCGTCTATACCATTTTCACCATTCCTGATTCCGGTTATCCACGTCCTACAAATACCAAACCGAAATCGGTATTCGAATCGCTACATTGAAAAATCAAACCGTGTAATCAAACATGCTTGTAAAAAGACTTACTTTCTCACGCTGTCGCCACCAATATCCATCTTGATCGTTAGCCGTTTCGTCGCTCTCATGAAATCGCTGCAAAATTTTGAAAACCGGCAATTCAATCACCGAGGAAAAATTCGAAAACTAAACCGTTATCCGAAAGAGTTACTTTAAGAGCTTTTTAGTTACCTAAAAGGTTCATCTCCAATGCGTTTGGTCACATTATTTGCGTCCTGGTACACAACATGGGTCAACAAATCCAACCTCTCTTCGATATGAAACATCTCGGCTAATTTCCGGTACAATTCTTGGTACGAGCCAATAACCGAAAGATCGAGCGTGCGTCCAACATCCTCAGACTCCATGAAAACTTTACAATGACCCGTTTCAAGTCCCTGGAAACCATAATTCCAAGTTAACCCACGAGCCGCGGAACCTTTCTCCTCCCGCGCTTCGGCCTCTTCTTCCAAAGACCGTTTCCGGTTCATAACTTGCTGTTCGGTTAAAATAGGTTGACCAAACAACAAAAACTGATGAGTCTTAACCGAACCACCAGACTTCTTCTTATCCTGAACCATACCAGGATTCCCCATAGTTAAAGAACACGAAATGTTATTACCATTCTCCATATCCCTACCCTG
This sequence comes from Capsella rubella, assembly GCF_000375325.1. Taxonomy (NCBI): domain Eukaryota; kingdom Viridiplantae; phylum Streptophyta; class Magnoliopsida; order Brassicales; family Brassicaceae; genus Capsella; species Capsella rubella. The sequence goes on along the minus strand of NW_006238920.1, from coordinate 6,624,553 downwards.
ACGAGACACTATACTATCATAATGATGCCTCGGGTTAAAACCGGATAGAAACATCGCCGGAGACTGTAACTTATTGTTACCGGAGTAACTACTAAGATTGAGATCAGACAACAAAGACGGAGATGGTGATCCGAAGAGTTGTTGAGCTTGAGCTTGCCTGGCTCCCTGTATCCCTGCAGGAGCATTATTGTTGTCGTTTGACAGATAACACACGGATTCGCCAGCGCCATTGCTGGCGAATCCCGGGGAGAAAATCGGGAATTTAGTACCGTCGAAAGGGAATTCAAACGGCTGCGGCATCCTAATCTTCTTCCTTGGTGAGAAAGGAGATAAATGAATCGCAGGCATGTTTGATACCAATTCCACTAACCATGGACTAACCCGTTTCACATTTTGTAACAAATCCGGTTCGTCCCACGCTACCTATACAACCACCAAACCAATCCTAATGATTTCAAAAATGTGAACTTTTTGTTATAAAGGAAGAGACTTTAGAGTATAAAACGAACCTGGAGGAGACGCCAAGGTGAATTAGGCCAACGAATTGGGTCAGCGACTTGAACAGCAGAGACAGTACCCATGAACCAACTGATTCTTGAAGAGTCCTCTGTTTCAAACGCCATTTTAAAACGCATACCACTACACCATCTTATCCTCATTGCTGATCTTACATCAGCTGCTTTAACACAAAACTCCGGGGTGCTAGCGCGTGGGTAATAAACTACCTCAAACGCTTGTCCACACGCTGCACGCGCCACCGCTTCAGCTACTGCTTCTACTCTTACCCTCCCTGCAGCCGCGGTGTTTCCCTCGTTGCGTTTCATCATCATTAGCTTTGACGTTGTTGTTGTTGTTGTTTCGTCGTCACGGAGGAAACCGGAGAAGCCGGGGTAAGGATTGTTGTCGGATGCTAAGCCGTTAGATCCGAGTCCTCCGCGTTTAGCGCGGCGGATTCCGACGCAGAGGTCGCCGGATTCAGAACGGAGGAAAACGATTGAGTCGCCGGCGATTAGTTTTTTCTGGTTAACGAACGTGCTCCAGCCGGTGGTTAAGAGATGACGGCGAGGTGTTCCTCTGTAAATATGCCGGAATTTCCAAGTCTCGCCGTGGATATCTTTAGCAATCACGGTTTGTACAGGCGGCTCCGCCGTGTAATCAAGCCGCGGGAAAATCGTCTCGGCGCAGTAACGAGGAACGGAGAAACCGCCGCCGTTGTTAGCATCAGACTGCGTTAACGTTTTAGCGAACGACGCGGGCTTCTCGTTACCGTTAACGTTAACGTCAGAAGGAGGAGGGGTGAGACCCAAAACGGCGTCGTTGTCGAGATCCAAGTCGTTACCAGGTAATGGCAAAAGCGTGATTTTGGAGAAGACTTCGTCGGTCTCAGCGTCGGCGAGGAACTTGACGGAGACGACGCGGCAGAGGATGAGAGGAGGTACGCGCGGCGCGTGGAAATCAGGAGGAGCGTGAGCGTGTTCAGTATGGCCTTGAGCGAAGTAAAAAACAGTTGAATTGACTGAAGGGATTTGAACCATTGATCCTGCACAAGCATGCCATAGTTGTGGATCCAAGCTTTTCTCTTGCTCCATGTTTAGAACAAAAATTCAAACGAAGGAGACGAAGTTTTGTAATCTCAAGTTTGTTTACTCTGAAGAAAGATCAATCCTTTGTTAAGTTTTGTACTCAAAGACAAGAACTTTAAAGGATTCAGAAACAGAGAAGACGAAACAGAGAGAGAGAGAGAGAAAGACAAGAACCGTTTCAGGGGAAATAGAGAAAGCGAAGTGAAAGAGAGAGAGAGAGAGAGAGAGAGAGAGAGAGAGAGAGAGAGAGAGATTTGGTGAGTTTAAAAAGTGAGTAAATTTGCAGAGGAAACAGTAAAGTTTCGTCTTTTTTTTGGTTTCTCACTTCAAAAGAGGTATCATAGTGAAGGGGGAAAAAAAGCTTTAATGGCCGATCAGATCGTAGAAGAAGAAGAAGAAAGAGAGAGAGAAGAGAGAAGTTATAATCAGGTACGGACAAGACCACTATAATTTATAAACACTTTTGTTATGTTTTCTCTTTAGTAAATGATGTATACAGAAACAAGAACCAAACAAACCAGAGAGATTATCTCAAACACAAACTTTATAACTCTTTTATTTATTTATATTTTTATATATAGGAGTATAAAACTTTATTTTTTTATTTATTTTTTTTGATTAAAACTTGCAACTAACTTGTTTGTTTCATTTGTAATCAGGTCCAAGAACAAGTGAGTATTTTTTAATTATAATTATAATAAACAAAAAATTAGCAATTTATCGTATCACGAGCCGCGATATATTGAGTCACCAACAAATTTTTAATTTTTGTTACTCAGAAAAATCAGAAACCATTCTTGACCAGTCACAAACCTAACCACGGTTACTTAAATCCATTTTACTATCAGCTAATTGTGTGTTTTTTTTTTACTTTCTGGAGTATAAAGTTAAATTCAGAAATATATCTCTTTTTACTTCTTTTTCTCTTTCTTTTTTTTCTTTTTTTCTTTTGCCCGTCGGTGAAAGTTGGGTTTCATTTACACGATTGTGGTGTATATCGTATATAAAAGAAAAATGATAGGTTAAAACTTAAACCCATGGTAAATGCAAATTTGTAAGACGTAAAATGAACAGTACTACACTGGGTAAAAAGTAAAAACTAAATATTCAACTCATACAAATATTTATTATTATTTTTTTAAAGAGATAAATAAATATATATTTTTTGTATTTTTCCCACAATTCTTTTTTAAATAGTTGACTCTTTTTTTTTTTTTTTGACCTCGACTCTTATAAAGAAGAAAATTTTAACTTTGGAAGAAAAAAATAAAAAGGAGTTTGTGGTATGGTAAATGACGTCATAAATAAATATAAATAAATAACGTACGTACGTGGGAGTAGGGAGGGGTTGACCCGAGAGATGAAAACGCGGCAGTTAAAAAGGGATCGGAGTTAAAGAAGAGTGAGTTCGGTTGTGTTTTGTCGGGTCAACATTGTCCAATTATAATCTGACACGACTTACCCAACTCATCCGTATTTTGGTCCTTTTTTCTTTTTTTTTTGAATGGTAAATATTTTGTTGTTGATGTTGTTGTCGTCGTTCTTGCTTTTTTATAGTTTTTTTTCTTTTTAATACTTGGTTATCATTAGAAACTAGTTCCTAAAATCTAGAAATATCTGTTTATTTTTTTTTTCCCGTTGTCCATTTTAGTTCGAAATATAACAAACTTGAAAGTAAAAAAAAAAACAAAAAAGGAAATACAATATTTGGGTTCATTTGAGAGGTGAAAGTTTTCAATTACTCCTTATTAGCTTAACCAAATAAAAATAGAATAATATATTACGTAATATTATATTTAAAAAATAAAATTAGAAAAACAAACAGGAAACCAAAATTTTGTTTGCTGTTTAAAATTTATTTTAATTAAAATCATTTTCGATTAATTATGTTTTTATCTTAACTTAAATTTATAAAGTTAAAATAGGCAAAAAAAATTTTGGTCTACTACGACAAATTATATGTGAAAAAGTTTATCTGAATAGAAGCCACATTCAACCAATTCATACGTACTTGGTTTGTTTGTTTTTTTTTTTTTTTTTTTTGTCGTCATACGTACTTGGTTTATGAGTTCTCTTCTCGCTGATCCCTAATTACAATATTTAGAATTGTGAGAAACAATTTTCGTATGTATGTGTTGAATTTACTACTCTCTCCTTTTTTTTTTTGTTAACCAATTTACTACTCTCTTAACTATATACAACTCTAAAACAGACGAACTTAAGTAAAGAGATAGGACTATATTAACTTCTATTGACCTTTTATGAAACAGAAGTAACCAATTCTTTTTGTCGACTTGTGGTGTTTCAAGAGAAAAATCACATGACTATTCTAACATACAAATTGTAAAAATATACTTGTGTAAGTTCGTTGTCAAAGAATGAGCAAACAAGGTTGAAAAAAATAGGAGCAAAAAACCAAAAAATAGTTAATAGAGAATAAATGGACCAGGAGATAAGAAAAAACAAAAATAATAATTAATGCATGACTTCTGAAAAAAAAAACACACATAAAATCATCGACAAAACTCACAGTTTCTTTGTCTTTCAAATGTGTTTCAGCCATATACTTCTTGAGAACAGCTTATCTCGACTTCATGTAAATGTATATATAAAATAAAATTTTCATATATATTTAATATGTGGAATTGACATGCATGGATAGAAAGAAGCAAACACAAAATTAGAATGGTAAATAATGTGTTGGTTGGTTGTCTTGCATTATGATTTATGAAATGGTCCATTGGTCCTAAATGTCCTATGACTCCTATCCTATATATATTCAACTTATATATATATATATATATATATATATAATAATAAAGTACTTTACCCAAACTCTATTAACATTAGCTTTCCTGATCTATATACTATACTTAATAGTCTTCTTAATTTTGTAGATTGTCTATGCAGAATTTTTTTCTTTTAGTTTCATAATCTTTAATCACACATATAACAACATAATAGTTTTTCTTTCACATTCACAGTTTGTTCTAATGTAAATAATTTTTTTCTAGGAATAATGCAAAAATATTATGAAGATATTTGTGTTTAAGAATTATCTCACAAAAAGGTTTGACTTGTATGTATACTTATGTGACTTAAAACTATTATACCAAGTTTACCATATCAAAAATGGCATGCATGAGCTTGGTGTCATACTCTTCCTATGGAAAAACATAAATCTATTAGTATTTTGAGTTTATATATATTCATGTTAGAATGGTTATGTCATGTGATCTATTGGGCTGCTATTACCATCAAAGTGCATACGTCAAAGCTAGTAAACCCGAAGTCATCTGTATATAATTTCACAATCTAATTATGATGTCTGTATGATCTAAGTTCCTAACATGTCTTTATGTAAAGAGAGAGAGAGATGGATGAAAGACATGGGAGATGTGACAAAAGGGAAGATGGGTGTGTGTGTGTAGTTAAGTTGTTGTGTCACTGTCCGCCAAACCTTCCAAATCAGACAGAAGCGTCACTGCTCAGACAACCAAACCAAACCACCCAAACGTCTCTTTCCATGTTTCACCGTCAACTGCTTAATTCCACCTTATTAATTAACTCCTCCTTCTCCCTTATTATTATGAAATTTTATTTTTATTTTTTCAAAACCCTTATTTGGTCAACAAAATCCCATAAGAAACAAAAGTTTATGTTTGTGATAAAATTGGGATATATTGGAAAAACCCATCCCCTAAATGATTAGCCCTTTCGTGGATTATGTTTTTTTTCTTTTTGCTAAATGAAAACAATGAGACATATCAAATCAAAGAATTTAAGCTATTAAACTATGCATATGAGACGATTACACGAAACTGCATGTGCATAATCTTGACATCTGTTTTTGTTTGTTGAACCTTTCTATGATAAGGTTTAGAAATAGATATTATTTTTATTTTCTAATGGTAACCACAAAGCTTTTCTATATAGTTTCATATCTTAAGAATAGTGCTCGTGAGATATTTGTCCTCACCTGCAAAGAGCAAACATGATCGATGCGTATATTCACCAACAAAATAGCATATATTTATATAATTTGGGAAAATTCTACTCTAAATTACATCTCATTCAATTATAACATTATGGATAAATTTTTAATTATGCCAAATATGTGATCTTTTTCTTTAGTGTTTTTCTTTCCAAAAATTAAATTGAAATGCTTGATTGACTTAAAGCGTTTTACTAGTAAATATAGTGAATTTGGAAGCCTTCCTAAATATTAGAACGAACATGATCAAGTAAATATATAAATTTCTGGCCACACAAACATCAATAATCCAACCAAAAAAAAAACCATTTTAATCTAATGGCATCAAGTAATAATATACTTATAGTCACTGAAACATTAGGTGGTCTTAGTTCAAAACTTCAAATGAAAATTTCTGACAATATTTTGTGGTCAAACTTTTAGATATTACAAATTTGGATATATCCTTACTATTATTTTAAATTTAAATTTGAATATATTCTTAATAATATTGGACCATTCTCTTATATATACATATTTTAAATTAATCTATTAAATAATTTGTGTTTGCAATAATTTATCTCTTATCATTTAGAAATTTACCGTTATATTCTCCAAACTCTATCAATTTATCTTTTTATCATTTAAAATCATCCAATTTGATAATTTTTGTATAGAAGAAACTGTTATAAAAGAAAAAAAAAAAGAACAACAAATGGCTTATTATTAAATAAGTGGGCCAAAACAAAAAAAGGGTTTGGGCCCAAACGAAAAGGACGTAGCGAGACTATATTGCGCCTGACGCGCATTAAAAATACACACTGTTGACAAAACACGTTAACTTACGCTCGTGACAGCTAAAGACAACTAAACTTTATAAGTAAAAAAACACTTTATACGAAAGGGTTGACCTGTTTTAGTTGCTGAGCTGGCATATAGTGATTTGTACACGTGGCATCATCATGACGGCTTTGCTTTTGTCTCCCACGTTAAGTCCTTTATAAGCTGAAACATGATTGGCCAACTGATTCCATTTATATACTTATTTCTTTAGATTTTTTTTTTTTTCTTTTTTGTTAAAATTAATTAAATCTCTTTGGTTTATTATTTTTTTTTTGTTTCAACTAAAGATTGGTTAAGAGATTCTTTAGTCTCTTTTAATATTAAGAAATGGTACAAGATTCTTTCTTTCATACTTGTTTTTTTTCAATTTCAAAACTATGTTTATGTATGAGTTAATGAATATTAGAAAATTTGTTTGGTCTACAACATATATTAAGAAATGAGGTTCTTAAGTGATATCCATATAGTGTATTTGAATACAAGTTGATATAATATATTTAAAAAATAAAAATTCATGAAGATTTTTTTTTATCTTATACTCTTTTTATTTGTATCAAAACTATTTTGTGACGAAAGTATTATTTCATGGGAATTTTATGTATTATGCCATTTTGGAAACTCAAAATTGTGGAAGTGCCATTATCAATAATGTCTTTTAAAACATGCCACAATAATAGGTGATTGGACAATTTTGCCCTCAACTTTAAAGTGTGAAAGGTTAGTTTCTTTTTGTTTAAAAATAGCATGGATGTGACATTGTTTGGAGTGCCAGTGAGCATTAATTGCTTGGAATGTAGACTAAAATTATGTCGGTAATAGTCGATAGACAATTTATACAATGATGTAAATAAAGTTTTATATGATAGACAAAATAATAAAATATATCTCGTCCATCGAAAGCTTACTTTGACAGTTCCGAGAGATTTCTCCATTACATGTCTTCTGACGCGGGGTGAGTAGGCTATTGTACTATGGCAAGGATTGCATAAGTTTTCTTAAACTGGCGAAGAACAAACAAAAATAGATAAGTAGTAAATGCTATATATGGACAATTGTATTTATGGACATGATATGTGCAGTAGATCTAATCCATCGAAACTTAAGAACAATTTTTCTAGACATGTCATGGGACATTTTTTTGTTCATCCATCTAATATATGTATTATAGACAAGTTTGTTTATGAAAAATTTGGACTTAGTTTGCTATATACGTATGATAGACAATAAATTAGGAAACAAAAATGGATATAGTCCACTGGATCTAGTCTACCGAATTTGGTCCACTGGATCTAGTCTACCGGATCTAGTCCACCAGATCTACAAATGTGAGATCCAAAGTGTAAACCTCGATGGATCGTAAATGAAGTCTTCAATAGATGCATTACTTATTTCATCCTTTGATCAATCAGTTGTGGTTTCAGAAGATTTGTAAAGTGGACAAGTTTAGTCTATCGGTTCCGATTCATCAGATCTGGTCCATTAAAAGAAAAAAAAAACGTGGCTGGGAAATTGATTTGGTCACCAACGTGAACCACATACCTACCTAGAGTGAAATCATCGTTGTTCATCGTTGTGATTGAAACAATTTCTTCCTCAAAGCCTTTTATCCTCCATTAGATTTTACCACTGATATAAAAAAAAATTGAAAAGAGAGAGATGAAGGTTTTGAGGAAAAGGAAATCCACAGGGAGAGAGAGAGAAAATGCAGGAGATGTGGAAAGAGAAAAATAAATAATATTTTATTGGTTTTTTGGTGTGAATTAAAGAAGGGTAAAAACGTTTTTTATTTTTGTTTTGTGGCAGGCGGGAGAAGAAATTGTTGAAAGTGGCAATGCTTAAAATATTTAGTACTGTTTAGGGCATAGCCCACAATTTTCTCTATAATGTATTTAAGTGCGAGTTGATATAATGTATATGAGAAAAAAAAAAGTAAAAGAAAGGTTTAGTAGTCTATTAGCTCTCAAACAATGATGGATGATAAGAAAAAATACAAAAATAATTGAAGATAAGTTGGGTCATAATAATTTTTGATGTTTTTTTTTTTTGTACCAATGATGTTTTTGTTTTCACTCAACTCTTAAATGATTTTGTTTTTGTCCATTAATAAGTTAAGAATTATTGAAAAACAATAAAATAAAAAGAATTTGGATGAGGACAAATGAGAGAAGAGACGTAAGTGGGGGTTAGAAGGGGACCTACGAAGAAGAGAAAAGACAACGAAGTCTGAGGAATCTGTGTCGTTATGTCTTCAGATTCAGATGACACCTTCTCTGTTTCACTTTTTGTCTTTTTCTCTCTTTTTAAAAAAAAAAAAAAAACATGTAACTTATTATTAATATTCAAAATACAGATGATTTTCACCATCTACTACTACTACACGAATGGGATAGAAACTATATAATACAAAGGAATGTTCTGATGATGATGCCGTTTTGTGGATTTAGTCTTATTCGCTAACGGATGATGAAATTATGAATCCTTCTTTCGGATGTGAATCTTATACTGGCTGAATACGTTTGTTGAGATTTCAGGATTTAAATCGTATAATTGAATTTTCACCTACGTTGATATCTACCGATGATTATGCAACAGTTAAAATACTCAAATACCAAACCACAAAGGTTAATTTTTGTGAAGAGTAAATTTAACTGTTGCATAATCATCTCTAGATATCAAAAGTTAAACTGAATTGTTGTAAAGAGTAAATTTTATATTTTTCCTTCTAAATTTATTGATATCAAACAAAGATTACAAAGTCAATATACAGAACTTTCGAAAACAAATTAGTATATAAACATATATATGTGCGATACAATATAACAAGTGAATTTCACTATGTTTTTGACATATATGTCTTAGACTATGTTTAATGATGGGTCCTTAGCCTTAAAATTTTGTTAAAAAAGCTAAGATAGCCTTAAAATTTTGTTAAGAGAAGATAATTTTCAAAATACAGATGATTTGGCACAAGAAAAGCTAAAGTTATACCAGCGTAGTTAAAGACCTAAGACCATCATTATTGGGGGGATCTTAGCCTCTAAGATCCCCCCAATAATGATGCCCTAAGACACTTTTCTTAACTAAACAGACAAATTATCAAAATAAGAACAAATAAACTATAGAATTAATGTATGGAAAATAGCGTTTATTTAACTATAAAATCAATGTATCAGAATTCTAAGACATAATTTTTATACCAGCGTAGATAGGCAGGCCTAATCTAGTGTTTAATATAAGCTTTAGTTATATCGTGTACTAATTTTTCCTAAATAAGTTTAATAATTCTATAAAAAATAACGACATCGAGAAAATGATGGTACTAAACAAGCGGAAAGACAAAAATAAGCGTTGATTAATTAGAAACTCATAGACCAAACTCATTTGGTCTGCTGAAGTTACAAATTTTGCTTTAAAGCCCTGTTTTAGTCTCAACCTATGCTCTGATCTTTCTGGTATCAAATTGGCCTTCATCTTTCCTTCTCATCTCTATGATCTTTCTGTGCGAATTTGAATGCACGGCTGGGATGAAAGTCGGGCTTGATGCTGGACGGTATTCCGGAACAAGACGGCCTGATCTGAACCGGACTCCGCAAGCGTTGCAGAGGGTGTTACGCCCATGGGGTCCTTCTCTCCACTGCGGGGTCCTTGTTGTCTCGCAATGAGTGCATTTCCTGACTGTCCCATCTGAGTTAAATAGTTCTGGACTGTAAGAGCTCGGCTGGGGAGGACGACTCTTGATCTTCTTCCGTTTCTTGGCAGAATTCTCAGAAGAGAGGTAAGTTTCAGATTCTGATTCATCCGGAACAAACTGCTGAGACATCTCTGCTCCAAGTGTCTGGAAGAATTTAAGCGTTGTGGGGCGTCTGCGCTTGCTTCTGATGCCTTTCTTAAGAAAGGCCAGTCTCTCAATTCTGTTTTGGTTTTGGGACAAGAGGGAACCATTGGTGCTCTCGACAACTGAGACTGGGCTTGAACTCTGGAATAGTTTCGAGACTTTGACATCAGGAGGGGAACCATCAACAGTAGATGAGACATCCGAAGAACTCGACTGCTTCTGCACGCTCGAAGTCAATCAAAGTCAACGAATCTAAATTCAGAAACATATTCAATGCATCCTAAGAGTATTCATGGTAAAAAGAAGACATGATCTTCATCAGTTTCTCTCCTTACAAAACAAGATCTTCTGATATGCTGCCAATTATGGTATCTCTCCCTAAAGTTAAGTGAGAAACAAAGAAGATTTCTTCAGAACAAAGAAGAGTGCCATAAGAAAAGTATACAAACAAAACAAGCATGAGCATGGTTCCACGTAGATCAACATAATTCTATATCAGATTGACAATGATACTATGCCTAATCCTTCTTGTGCTACATAGACATACAAACCAATAAATTTAGAAAACAGTTTCTCCTTTGTTCCTCACAAGTAAACTAACCAAAGCAACTTAGTGTTTTGTTGAAGAGAGCAAGAGAACCCTAAAATCTTCCATGCCACAGTCCCTAAACAACCACATAAACACTCAACGCACTTCCCTATCTAACCAATTCCTACATATATACTAGCTGCTGAGTTGGCAAATATTCCTCTCCATGGGAATTTGGCACAAGAAAAGCTAAAGTTAAAGATCAATTTCAGTAAAAAGACACTGCACAGTCCTTTTCTCATATACATAAATTCAGTAAAAAGCTATGGAAGCTTATTTTCAATAGAATGGGTGATATACATGCTAACCAATTTCCTAGTTTTTGTGATCGTGTGAATAATCGAGTAACTTAAAACAACCTGAAGCTTGAATCCAAAAGAATTGACATGTTGCGGCGTACCAAAATTTCTTCCTAATGCAGATGTGGGATGTGAAATCAAGTAGCATAAATGATGCAAAGTGAATTCCCTTTTTCTTGCATTTTCTAACCTTATGCGGTAAAATTGATATCAAGCTTGGATATGAAAGTACCATTATGTAACAATTTTCCTAAATCAAAGATTTGTATGCTGTTAAATGTGGCATAGTACACACTTTTTTAACCTACATGCAAAATCAAGCATGTTAAGGCCTGAAACCAGAGAGAATCATTATGTTATATACTACACGCCTATGCCCCAATCAGTGTTACATCGCAAACATGAGCTGTGAATGAGTAAATAATCTGTCAAGTAATACACATAGATGATGTATATAAGCGTCACTTCTATTTACATGCTTTCTTTAACAAAATATGGTCGGAAGGCAAAATCTAAAGATATTGCAAATGACAGTTATGGAGATTGCATAGATAATCTATCAAGTGAGATGCTTAATTAAATGTGTACAAGCCTAAGAACTCACCACAATGGGTACCGTCTTCTGGACTCGCACACGCTGTCCCTTGCAAGTAAACTCAGATGACATACTCGTTAGGACATCCATTGGTGGAGGCCCAAGGTTTTGAAACCCAGCTTTCCAATCTTCCTCATCATCAGCGGTTTCGATGTCTTCAAGGGGAAAATCATCTATATGCTCAATGAGATTATCGAAGAAATTATCCGCTAAACCCTTGAAGTCCTCTTCAGGTAACCATGTACCGTCATTCATTTGTCACTCACTGCCCAAAAACCCATAGACAGCAAGATAAGTGTAAGTAAGCCAAGCCAAGCCAAGCCAAGTCAGAGATACTGAAACGATTTCAATTGAATAAAATTCAATCTCCATTAGAGCTCACTCAGTATGCTGACTCAATACTCAATAGAGGGCAACACTAAATCAAAATTCAGAACAGAAATGGCAAAAAAGATTTCATTTTTAATTTCCTCAGAACAGAAAAATCACAACTTTCTAATTCCCTCTTACATAAAAAGATTACATTTTTTTCATATTCATCCCATCATTTGAATTCAAACCCATTTCGAGGGCAATCTCAGCTTTAACACTTTAAGGTCACAAAACAACAAAACACAAGATACAGAAGAATCACAAACGAAGAACGAATCATCTTCTTTCACATTTGTACAGTCTCATACTCCAAAAACAAAGAATCACACACAACAGAGACCAATTGAGAAAAATGGAATAGAAAAGAGAGTGAGAGAGAGAGAGACGCCACGAACCTTCTTCCGATACAGTAGCTGACTCTATACAGAACGCATTCCCCAAGCTTACGAGCAAGAGAGGGAGAGAGAGAGAGAGAGAAACTAATTTGTCCCAAATTGGGGATTTAGGGATTTCAAGTGTGTCATCTTTGACTTTACCAATCAACTTTTATTTGGGAAAAATAAGTTTCCAAATTTCTATATTTCTAAGAAGATGTATTTCACTTTTAGAGAATGTTTTAAAAAATTATTATTTTTTGATACATAAAAGGAATTAACTTTTGTAATTTTTTTACAGTTGTAGGAAACTGAGACAATGATTATTTTTGGAAGGATTTCTATTCAGAGGATTGTATAAAGCATTGCATTTAAGAAAAAAAAATGTATTTTGTATAATATTATACTTTTTGTTACTAGAAAAAAATATATTATTATCAGAACTTATCATAACGTTGAGATTTTGTACCAATGATATAGGTTCTAGAAAATTTGAACCTACTCATGTTTTATCACAATCTGTTTAAGTGATAAATAAATAAAAATATCTTACTTACAATAGTAGTTTTACTGTCTTTTTGTAACAGCAAAAAATACAGAATACCGTACTTTAATGAATGGATATTTTAAAAATAAACTTTAATTTAGTCCTTTTTATTGTTGTTGGGAAATGGTATTTTATTATTGAAAACTATATTAATTAAATAATAAATAAGTATTTAAGGAAAAATTGACTAGAATTTAAATATAATCTGAGATTTTGTCTTAGGTTTTATAAATGATATGAGTTGAGATTACATGACTAAGGTGATACTAATGTTTTTGATGCTACTAATTTTACTGTTTTCTCTTTTACAATAAAAGTTAACAAGCGATGGTAATAATATTTTTAATACTAAAAAAAATCGTCCAAGGGATGTAATAAATAAAAAAAACAAATATCATTTGCTTAGACGACTTTAATAAAATTAAGGTTAATTTTGATTAATGAACTTAATATTTGTTGACCAAAAAAAGAAGAACTTAGTATTCCTAGCAAAACGGATTTCATTAGCATACCAATTACGTAATTGAAAACGAAAAAAAAATATAGAAAAAATTATTTTTACAATGAATAAGGCTTACAGTTTGTAAAATTAGGTTAAATCAGGTGTTGTTTGATTTAAGGCATTTTTAGTTCCACTCTATATTTCATCTAAAATTCTATTATGGAGATCTTACCCAACTTAACCTATATTTTACTCTAAGATCGAGGAAATGATAAGATTATCCTATATTTAGAGTAAATCCATTTTAGATTGATGCAATATAGATAAATTTTACTTTATTTTAGAATAAAAATAGAAAAAAATATTAGAGATGGTTTAAGATTAAAAAAAGATGTTATACACTATATTTCTATAGTTCAAGGAAATCTTGTGGAAGAGTTTCAAAAAAAAAAAAAAAACCTTATATAGACATATATATAATATATGAGTCGTTTCACACTCTTAAAGAGACTTGGAGGAGGATATAAAATAAGAAAACAAAGTTGCTTTTTCCACAATTAGAGTGTATATGAATCTCGTTAGGGGAGTAATAATAATAGCTTACAACTACAATAAAGCCCACTAATTAATGGTGACAAGTTGTTGAAGAAGATAGATGTATTTATAGTAGGAGTACTTGGTGAGTGTTTGTCACTGTTTTAACATTTGGTGATGACTTTGTTTGTGAGTTTCTGTTTTCAATTTTTTTCCATTTCTAGGTTTCATCAACAACTAAAAAACAATGAAAAATACTTCATATATCCAAAATTTTATTACAACAATTTCAGTTGTCTTGTGGTTTTAAAGTTTAAGCTTAGAATAGCTCAGATCTCTTCTATAAAGCATTGTTGTGTGATAATGAAGTAGATGACACTGAAAAATATAATAGTATGGTTGCTTCTCCAACATAGCTAAACAAGAAAGAAAAAAAAAGTGGCATTACATCACTCTGATCCTATGCCAGGGACCAAAGCTGGTTAACAAGTCCTCTTTCTAGTGAGGACTGAGGAGATATGAAGCCGAGCATAAGGGGTGGCGTTACACTAGTCTGATAAAATTGATGTGCAACCAAACATCTTCTTTCAAACATAACCACATAATCAAACAATACTAAGACCCTAAATTTCAACAAAACTCCTAAACTCTCTGCATCAGATAAAGAAAAAGAGAAAACACTAAACCCTAGTTTTTTTTAAAGAACATCAGTCTTCCAAGAGAGAGTTAAACCAATTCTACGCATCCTCACAGTTTTGTTTTTCTCATAGACCAAATGAGTTTGGTCTGCTGAAGTTACAAATCCCTGATTTAGTCTCTATGCTCCAGAAATCATGGCACGGATCTCTCTGATGTCCTATTGGCCTTCTTCTTTCCTTCTCATCTCAATGATCTTTCTGTGCGAATTGGAATGCACGGCTGGGATGAAGGTCGGGCTTGATGCTGGACGGTATTCTGGAACAAGACGGCCTGATCTGAACCGGACTCCGCAAGCGTTGCAGAGGGTTTTACGCCCATGGGGTCCTTCTCTCCACTGCGGGGTCCTGGTTGTCTCGCAATGGGTGCATTTCCGGACAGTCCCATCTGAGTTAATTAGTTCTGGACTGTAAGAGATCGACAGAGCAGGACTCTTACGTTTCTTCTTGACAGAATTCTCTGAAGAGAGGTGAGTTTCAGATTTTGATTCATCCGGAACGAAGTGCTGAGACATCTCTGCTCCAAGTGACTTGAAGAATTTCAGCGTTGTAGGGCGTTTGCGCTTGCTTCTGATGCCTTTCACAAGAAAGGTCAGTCTCTGAATTCTGTTTTGGCTTTGGGATAAGACGGAACCATTGGTGTTCTCAAGAACTGAGACCGGGCTTGAAGACTGAAATAGCTTCGAGACTTTGACGTCAGGAGGGGAGATATCAACAGTAGAAGAGACATCGGAAGAACTCGACTGCTTCTGCAAGCATAAAGTCAATCAAAGTAAATGAATCTAAAAACAGAAATATATTCAATGCATCTAAAAAGTAAAGTAAAAGCATAAGAGTATTCATGGTAAAAAAAGAAGACATGATCTTCATCAGTTTCTCTCCTTACCTAACAGGATCAGATATGCTGAAAATTATGGTTTGTCTACCTTAAGTTAAGCGAGAAACAAAGAAGATTTCTTCAGAATGAAGAGTGCCATAAGAAAAGCATACAAACGTAACATGAAAGGTTCCACATAGATCAACAGATTTCCATATCAGTTTGACAATCATACGATGCCTAATCCTTCTTGTGGTAAATATACATACAAACCGATAGATTTAAAAAACAGTTTCTCCTTTGTTCCTCTCAAGAACAAGCATAGACACTAAAGTAACCCAAGTAACTTAGTGTTTTGTTGAAGTGATCAAGAGAACCCAAATAACTTTCCCTGCCACAAAGGCCCTAAACAACCACACAAATACTCAACACCCGTACCTATCTTACCTCATCCTATCCTGGAAAATTGATACAAGAAAAGCTAAAGTTAAAGACCTACAACACTGCACAGTCCTTTTAAATACCTTCAAATACTTAACATCTATACTCTCAGATTAATTTCTTGGTGCTTTCCTAACTGGGTAACAAAAATAGCAATTGTGTTTCAAACCCACAGAAGCATTCCGCTAATACTGACACAAAACTACTTTCCTCTTCCACAGAAGCATATAGACAAGCGTGATTCTTTGACTTTTACACACACATAATTCAGTGAAAAGCTATGGAAGCTTATATTCAATAGAATGGGTGATATATGTGCTAATCAAGTAACATAAATATATAAAGTTTGAATCCAAAATGATGCACTTTCCCAATGCAGATAAGAGTGATTCGTTTTCACGCAAATTAGCTACCACTGCTATAAAAACCAATTGATGCTAAAAAAAAGCTATCAAGCTTGGATACGAAAGTACCAAAATGTTACAACTTTCCTAAATCAAAGATTGTATGCTGTTATATACAATAAATTTAGGATTGAAACATGGTTCGTTTGCACGCAACTTAGTTAACCTAATGCAGGGAAAAGCTTATCAAGGCTTGAAACTAGAAAGAATCATTATGTTATATACTACTCGCCTATACCCAATCAGTGCGACATCGCAAACGTGAGCTATGAATGAGTAAATAATATGTCAAGTAATATGCATAGATGATGTATATAAGTGTTATCACAGTTATGGAGATTGCATAAATGTGGTCAGAAGGGTAATACTAAAGATAATGCAAATGACCGTTATGAAGATTGCGTAAATAATCTAAAAAGTGAGATGCTTAATTAAGTGAGTACAAGCCTAAGAACTCACTCACCACAATGGGGACTGTATTCTGGACTCTCACACGCTGTCCCTTGCAAGTGAACTCAGAGGGCAAACTCGTTAGCACATCCAATGGTGGAGGCCCAAGGTTTTGAAACCCGGTCTTCCAATCTTCCTCATCATCAGCGGTTTCGATGTCTTCAAGGGGAAAATCATCAATGTGCTCAATGAGATTATCAAAGAAATTATCCGCTAGACCCTTGAAGTCCTCTTCAGGCAACCAAGAAACGTTACTCATTTGTCACTCACTGCCCAAAAAAACAACATAAACATAAAGTGTAAGAAAGCCAAGCCAAGTAACATATATCATTCTCAGAGAAACTGAAACAGTTTCCATTATGTATGACTAAAAATTCAATTTCCATTAGCTCACTCAATATGTTGACTCAATAAAGAGCAATTTTTTTCAGAACAGAAATGGCAAAAGACTAGTCAAAAAGATTTCGTTTTTAATTTCCTCTTTACTATAAGAAAAATCAAAACTTTCAAATTTTCCTCTTTACATACATACAATTTTAGTCAAAAAGATTTCATTTTTTATGTTCATTTCATCATTTGAATTCAAACCCATTTCGAGAATTCGTAAGGACAATTTAGGGCACAAAAGAAAACAACAAAACAGGAGATAAAGAAGAATCAAAACGAAGAACAAATCATCTAATTCTACATTTGTACTGTCTCATAATCCAATAACAAAAAAAAAAAAAAAAACACAACAGAGATAATTGAGAAAATGGTCGAGAAAAGAGAGTGAGACAGAGACGCCAACGAACCTTCTGATATAGTAGCTGACTACACAGAACGCATTCCCCAAGCACAAGCAAGGGAGAGAGACACAAACTAATTTGTCCCAAATTGGGGATTTAGGGATTACAGAACATGAAACAGAGAGAAGGATAGAGAGAGAGAGAGAGAGAGAGAGAGAGAGAGAGAGAGGATGATGTAGTTTTTTTTTATTTTCTTTTCTTTTTGAACAAATAAAATAGGAGTACAGTAAAAAAAAAAGGAAAAATTGGTCAGAGAATCCATTGTAATTAATATCCATCAATTAATTGACTTCTAAATTATAAAACAAAATTTTCAGTTAATTATTTCTCTTGTTGTTGATATCATGGTATTTTTAAATTTTAAATATTAATTATATGATACATTAGTATTGTCAAATCTAAACAAAAATGTACCTGAACTATAATAGAATGAGATTTTTTTTATCGTATAAATTTAACATAATGATGTCATTTTATTAAAGCAATACACTAAGATAATATATTAAAGAAGTGTCGTTTGCGATAGATTTAACGTGGTCGGAATAAATTGTACGTAATAAAGTCTTTTTAGTAAATTTTTTCATAATTTTTATAAAATAATAAATCCAAACACTAAAAATAAAAAAAATTGACATAAATTTAGAAAATTTCCATAAGTATTACTTGTTGTCAGAGATTTCTTTATAAACCAAATTTTTATATCAAAATGCTGTTAACATTTATTTAATAACATTATGTATGTTATTAAGTTAATAAGTTAACAAGTTAACACACTACACATAAAATGATACAAAGAAAAATAAATTGAAATCAAATTTTTTGAAGATGATACAATAATAAAATAGAGAAAGCTATATTGTAGTAGTCTCAAAATTAAATATAGAATATGATTGTGTCGAGTAGTTTAGGTGGGAACCAAAATATCAAGCTCATGAACGGCCCACATGTCATATCAGAGATGGCTTGCTCTCTTAGATCCGATCTCATTCAATTATTGTTTTCTTCTTAGTATTATAATTATTATTACATGGATCTAATTAAAACCCTTAATTTTGTAAAGTATATTATATATATATATATATATATATTCTGTTGTTAATATTTTCCTATAAGTCAAATTAAAGATGATATGGAGAGATCACCAACGATTACTAAAGGAGATGTACAAAACAAACTTAAATGATCATGGAGTTGTTTCTTCAAAGGCAAAGTGGGTCTCTTCTCTTGCCTAAGCTTCCCACATGATGGGTTCTATTACATTTCAAGATAAGAGTTTTATCACTTTGCCAAAAAGTTTAATAATTCACCACCAAATTTTGAATAATGTTGTTCATCATTTTGATCATGTTATTGTTAACCAATGAAACGTGTTCAGCCAAATTGGTTAATGTGGCCCAAATTTGGCTATGAGACGCATATGCAACCTTAGATAAGCAAAAACAAACTTTTACAGTGGGATGATAACTTAGAGACGGAGACAGTGGTGACGATGATGATGGCGATTCGAAACCGGCTAAGAACATTCTTAACCAGAATATCTTAGGGTAAGAATTATATAGGAAAATATCTTATGTTAAACATGACAATTTCTTATGTAAATCTTACTCTTAAAATACTCTTCTTAAAGATGGTTTAAGACGATGGTGGGTTTAATATTTTTTTGGTTAAGTAACAGTTAAGCTCAGTGAATCAAAGTGAAGTGGCAAATAAATTTATTCAGAAACTGTCGGTTGGTTCAATTACTAACTGATTAAAAATCGAACACCGAATATCAAAATTCGCGGTTCGGTTAAAGATTTCAATCTAGTTTTTTTTTTATAACATTTTATTACTGAGACTTAGTATAATGTTGGATAACATTTTATTACTGAGACTTTTTTTGATAACATTTTTTTTTAATAATATATAATACTCAGTTAAAAGTCTAGCAAATAGGTATAATGCATACTAAGTAAACAATGAAATCAGAGCTTTAGATGTTTAATTTTTCTAGATTAATTGACAGAACAATCAAATGCCTAACTATCAAATTAGTATAAGTGAGTGTCATTGTAACTTTGAAACATAAAGATACGTATTACATTTGAGAAAATCCCATAAAATAATCTTAAAGGTGGCAACGACTTCCACTTTACAAACGTCACCTCATCAATTCTTCATCCTCGACTAGATTTCAAACAACACCAAAAGGCTTTTTACAAATTGATCTCGCGTGGATTAAGTTAACATAATAAAGAATTGAAATATTATTTTAATATTTTATGTAAAAAAATGATATGATCAAAATAAATCCAAAACCCATAAATTTTTTTTAAATTTATTTCTTGAAAAATGAACTTGTTAATTTAGAACAATATCTGAATAAGTGTTCATTTTAATTTTACCAATCATCCGGTCCGGTTTTGCTAACTTCCCTTTAACTTAATAAAAAAAAAGAAGACCGGACCGGACCGGACCGGACAGGACACACAAACATTAGTTGTCATAGGCGAGAACTCCAAAGTCTCTACTCAAGTTCCCAACTTAAAAAAAGCCAAAATCGATGTTAAAAGAGAGCCATCAGATATTAAATGCAAAAAACAATCGAACGGCTAAGATTCACTTAACTCTCACATCTTGTTTCCAGTAATATAAATACAAAATCCCTAAAAAATGGCGCAAACAAAATCCAAGAACAGAGCCGTCAGGTACACAAACACTCTCTCTTCTCTCTTCTCTCTTCTCTTCTTCCTTTACTCTTTCTCTATGCTACAAAGATTCTGATTACTGTGTTGTGGTTAGGTCTCGTAACCCCTCGATGATGGAGCAAGAAGAGCCATGTGAAGTGAAAGAAACAGCTTCGGTTATAGAGCCGAAAACGCCAAACCCTAATGTCCCAGATTCGATTCCGGCAACCATTGATTCTGATTCTTCTTCACTGTCCGAAGAAGAAGTAACCACACATAGAGACAGAGGAATCGTCGTTTTGTGCGAGGAATCGATGAGGATTGATTCTAATTCAATCCCAGATTTTGTTTTGGTATCTGATGAAGAGATTGTAGAGTCTATCTACCAGAATCTGTTGAGAATCATTTTCTCATTGCAGATTCAGAGTGTGGCTGCTGTCTCTGCTTCAAGTGCTGAGATTTGGTGTTTTGATGGTTGTAAGACACCACCTCCTTCTTCTAGGAGTCTTGATTCGAAGATGGGTGATGATACTTGTCCTGGAGCTCCAATGAAGCTTACTAAGATAACTAGGAGCATTGATTCTGGATTGAGAAGGAAACTGTTCTGAATCTGACATGGGTTTTTAACTGACATGAGTGTTGTTGTTGTCGTGTGACCTTGTTGTTAGCTGTAAGAGCTTTAGGGGTTTGGAAGTTTTTTTAACTCTTAGGGCTCTTGGTTTGAGTTTGTTTGTACAGTCTTCTTAGGCTTTTTATGTGTATTGCTAGCTAGGCTAGTTGTTCTTGGAGACATTCAAAGTTTCTGTTTTAGAAGAAGAAAAAAAAACCAATCCTTTTCTTTGTTTCTTGTCTGTAATTTATGTTCATGTTTCCTTCAACTTATGAACAGTGAGGAATTTTTATAATAAGTTTTTAACTTTTCCCCTTTTGAATTCATTCTTATACATGTGCATATGTTGGATACGTGAAGGGAACATCACAAAGGTAATGTATCTGTTAATATGTCAGAGCTTTACCTTTATCTGCAGAGGTAAAGAAACTAGGAAAGTGTAGTTGGGTTTGCACCTTTACTGACTGTTATGTGGAGAACTGAAATGATTGCATTCTCAGTCTAAAGGGTTTCACTGAGAGATCTTTGTTGTTGGCTATTCTAATGCAAAGATCAGGCAAATGAGTCATGACGAAGAAGAGTAGCATTTTTGTTCATTTTCACCAGCCTTTAAGCGTGCATATGGGCGAGATGCTAAAATCATAACAAGTGAAATCACTGGAATAAACCAATGGTGGAATCTAAGTATTGGAATATCAATGTTTAACATGGAGTTGTAAAAGTAGATTGTGCTAAAGAACTAAGTCTATACAAATAACTTCGGCAGTATCCCCAAGATCTTATCAATGGGGTTGCATAAGAAGAGCCTAACTATGTCTATCACATTCAATAGAATTCAAAGAATACTTTATCTGAACTTTGTTTTATCTTTTCTTGGTCTTCTACGGAATAATTGAAACGGCTTTCGAAGCATCTAGATGGTTAAACCGACAAGTTCCAATAAGATATTCTGGGAGCTCCTCTTCGGTATTCGCCTGTTCAAAGAAAACAATTGCACACTCAATTCCAATGCTTCGCTATGTAACAGAGTATCAACTTGGGCATAGAGTTAAACCAGGGAAGAAGGGTAATATCAACATCATTGGAAACTGGTTTACCTGTACCAAGAATGCCATTTCAATCACGAGTTTGTTGAGGTAACCAAGAACAAGACTCACAACTCCTCTTGCAACAGTTGATGACCCAATATCAACACCCAGCTGAAAATAACAGAGACGTGTAAATATTAAGATTCTCTAACAATGCTCCAACAAATTTATCAATCATAATAACTGAAGAGCCAACACTGTTCCGGAAATACTAATTCCTAATTCCTATTAGGACTCTAAACCCATGTCTACTGTGTTACCTCAATATAGTTTTTTCCCCTGAAGTAATTAATCTCAAGGGCTTGACCAATAAGACATGCTTTCTTTCCCACACTCTGCTTGACTATCCAAGAGCCCTGATCATTGCACAAAACCTAAAGTCAGATATGAGTAAATTGGAGAGACTAAGAATAAAGAGATCTTAAAAGAGGGAGTAATCTTTTATGCAAACCTTGGAGATGTAAGGAATGAGCTTGAACCTTGAATTCCTATATGCGTCATCACCATTAACAAAGCTAAGTAGCAAAGGATGCTCTTCAATGGGAGTGCTCATCATGTAATAAAGCACAAGGCTGTACGTTGTTGATCCAGGAACCTATTATTCCATTGAAAAAAACTAATTGATTCTTCTACAAACAAATGAAAAAGCTAGAATAAAAATGGCGGTGATGGCAGGAGTGCCCTCTTACCTGTATATTCACGATGAAAAAGAACTCTGGTCCACCTTTTGCTGCATATTTCTGTATTTTGAGAAACTTGTAAGACTTCTTTCTAATAATAAGCAGTTTCTATCAGAAAAAAAACAATAATAAAAATTAGAACCTGAACTATGCCTCCTGGACGAGACCCCAAATCATCTTCCCGCTTGTCAGATTTTAGCCAGTCTGCAGCTACCATTTCCATCAGTGTACCCTTTGCCTTGAACTGCATCCACCAGAAAAGGATGCTTACAAATTGAGTAACATAATACAGATTTTTATATTCAAAGCATCTAAGAAAGCAAAATATATTTGCTTTTCTTTACCTTCTTCTGGTCATCAAGGTAAGTCTTTCCACGAATGAGAAAAGTAGAGGGGTCGGTTACTGTCCAACTGCAAGGCAAACCACAACTAGGATCAGTTGGAAGTGTGGTTCCATAGCAGCAAGGCGTGCTACTCTCTTCCCTCGCCCTCTCGTGCAGGTCAACATAACCCCTCTTTTGAACTGCTCGAGAAAATACCAATTTAACCATTAAATGCAGGTGAATGTGGAGAAAAAGAAAATAAAATGACAAGACACAGCTAATAAGAGCAGAATTAATTCATGATAAGTAGGATTACCTGCAAGGTCGTGTAATTTTTTCACTAAATTTGTGGCGCTATTGAGTTTTGGCTGGCGGGATTCCTGTGATTGGCAAACGGAAGCATCAGAACTGTTATCTTTTCAAGCATATTTAAATTAGGTCAGATGTTGCCACCTGACAGCATGTGTCCAAATCAAAATCTGAGGTCCAGCTTTCTTCCAAATAGTCATTATCTGACGGTTCAGGGACATCAAAAAACTCATCCAAGTCGACAAGGCTAGAGCGCTCTGAGGGAAATTTGTCTCTCTCTTCATTTGCGGTGTCCTTAAACATTTCACTTTCTCTTAGAGAAGAATCACCAAACACACCATCTTCATTCTGAGTCAATCTTGCACTTCTTGACAACTCCCCTGAGGAAAGATTGGGAGGGAAGCTTCCATGTTTTGCCCTAAAAAGCTCTCTCAGGGCTGATTCAACCAATAAGGATGTTATGATAAAGCGAAAAGCTGCTAAAACTAAGACAGTTTCCTTTAAGAGAATTAGCAACTACCAGAAAGTCTTCCAAGCATTTTCACAGTAATAGATCTAGCTAGGGATGGCCTCATATAAGCTCTCCAAGACTTCCAATCAACAGCAAGCATGTGTTTAACAACAGATTGTTTTCCGTTGTCTATGGGAGAAATCACATAACCGCCACCTGTCAAACAAAGGAGAAAGTGTCATCTTGCTTCGATTGTCAAGCCAAAATTGCAATTGAAAACAATGGATACAGAAAAGAGGTCAATATTTGCAAGGAAAAATAGTTTTCCATGTGTATCGGCACAAACCCACAGAGATATGTTCTTTTAAGATAGTGAAACAAAAGCTTTTCTGGAACATTAGCAGTCAAACTTTGCTGTAAAATTTGTATCCTTCCTATACAAAACACTCGAAAAAATCATAAAAGAGTATAGAGACAATTAAGTTTCCGCAAACACCAAGGTAGGTGCAGAAACCATAGAAGGCTGAGATGTCAGATTTATATGCATCGCAGGGCTAATTAGTAGTTGCAAAAATGAACATGTAAGGAAATGCCGAAACTAACTTCTTTTAAATTTTAAATCTAGGCGTACATTACTTTTAAGGCACGCACGGACATAGCCTTTCTGAGGTGGACACTTCTTGTGAAATACAGAATGATAGAGAATAACTGCGAGAGAATGGACAGAGGAGGATAAAAAGTTAGTCAATGGAAAATCTGGCAGAATCAAATGAACAGTTAATTCTGTTAAGTGTTACGAACCATATGTCCCATCATCTTCCCTTCTCCAGTAACGTCGTAGTGAAAAATCTCTTCTTTTCATCCCCCTGTAACTAAAGCATGTCAGTAATAAGACAAACAAAGAAGAACTCTTGTAGCAAAAGTTGAGTAGCTGACCAAGGTAACCAATCGCTGTACAACTGTTTGTGAATTATATCAGTGTGACCATCAAGATGTTCCACCACACTTCCTTGGTAAAAACAGAAGTCCCATCTGCAGAGTTCCAATAGTTTAGTGTAGAAAAAGTAAAAATATTTTTTAAAAAATAGAGCAACCCAAATCCCGCATATGTTTATGTACTATGGTTTTTAATGTCTTAGGCTTGCTTGCCAGTAGAGTGGCAGTAGTACTTACTCTGATCTTGAGGGTCCAAGAGAAAGAAGCGTTTGGAAAATGGTTTCTGAGGTTCCATCGACAACACCAACAGCCATAATAGCCGGATGATCATCCCACTGTGAAATCAGGCGAAGGAACGATCAAAACATGATTCCCTTCGAAAATCCAATGAACAGATTAACCCTTCTCAACAGATTAAGTACGAAAAAGATACTAACCCTTCCAAGAGAATCTCTCTCTTTTGCCTCTTTGAAAAGCCGGAGGCCTGTATGCAACTACATGTTAAAATATGCTTTCCAGCCACATTCAGCCACAAAAAAAAAAAGTAATGAAAATTGAGTATGCACCATACCATTTTGACAACCAAATATTGTCCATGGAGAAGGTGCAACAACATCAGTTGTAACGGGATCCACTCTTGCAGATGGGCGGAGAGTCCAGTCAATAGAACTTGAGTGACGATCTCGAACTGAGCTACTCAATCTGAATTTCAGTAAATATTTCTTTCTTTTTAAGAAACCACAAAACATTATAGGTGCTAAGTAACTAACAATATTGACAGGAACTATTGACACAGCAGTTGCATTTATAACAATTAAGGTTAGAGATGTACTCCACTGACTAAAGTAAAATTGTGGAAAAATAGGTACCTCAAAGAGTCCCATCGGCTCCTTGAACAATTAAAAACATCTCCAGGAAAAGGAGCACCCTGCATAAACATGTAACTATAAGTCTCTATTCTCCAAATAGTAAAGCTCTTTTCAACGAGTTACTTAAATGCCTTGTTTGACCTTTAAAGCTGCCTCTTTAATTAAATTGATCCACCTAGCTGCATCCTCAGGACTGCTTGCTCCTAACTATATACAAATTACAACAGAAAACTTTAACACATGAAAAAGAATCTTCATCTCCAACAACAAAAAGTAAAGAACATAAATTACCTTACCTTGAGCTGATCATTGTGATTCGAGGTATTGTACAGTGTAAATATAAAGAATGCCTACAAGTGAGAGTAAAACAAACCATTATAACAAAAAAAAAGCAAAATACCAACTAAGCTTTAAAACAGATCGCATCAAAAAAAAAAAATTCATACTTTTCTATGAACACTTTCTCTGCCATTGTCAGTAACCCGAATACAAGAATCAATCACAGCACTTCTTCCAGCATCCTGTAAACCACAAATTCAGACTCTTGCTAAGTAAATTAGAGATAATGCAAAATCAGATTAAAAAGAGGAGATGATAGTGTGGTGAACCTTTGATTTAGAATCAGATACAGACTTGAAACTCTTGAGAAGATGATCTCCAAGAACAAAGTAACGTTTCCTAGAAAAGTGCAATCCAAATCGATTGGATCGAATGATATACAACCAACCTTCCATCTTCGTCTCGCTCTCGTTTTCAGACCCAAACGCCATCGGAACTCCAAAGCGAAGTCCTGTAATGTGTGTGTAAGACAAAAAAAAAAAACTCAATAAAGGTTTAAACTTTAAGAACCCTAGAAGTTTCTTGATTTCCAAGGAAATCACCCCAAATAAACCAATCAAACCCAAAACACAAAGACCCACCTCTGGAAAAAGTCTTGAACCAGTCGAAACTTGTTCACAATAACAAAACCCAGACAAGTTTTTTCCTTGTTTTCTCCGTTTTCACGAACACAAATCGAAGCATAAAACGACAAATCCAGAAAAAAAGAGAAAATCAGAGAAATGGAGAGAGTAGGACGAAGATGACGAAAGAGTGATTTAGATGTATAAAGATCGGATTTTTTTTTTTTAATAATGGGTAGGTAACTAAGATTTGAATTGATCTCTCTTCATCGTTGCTTTCTGGGTTAGAGAGACTCAAGAAGGAAATTTTTATTTGGGAAGTATATTTGCAAAAGTGACGAATGATTTATGAAAGTGGGTAATGACGATATTACCCTTGTTATGTTTCTTGATATGTTTTAAAGTTTTAACCACATAAAAGTTTTTTTTTTTTTTATTGTTGTGTGTTTGCCTTTTTGGTGGCCCTGTTGTAATTGGTTTCACTTTTGCTTTACAGTTTAAAACTTTTAAATTATGATCCACTATAGAAATTTAAATCACTAGAAATAAAGATTCGTAAATTTTATTTTTTAAATTGGGTGAGAATGGCAATTCAGTGTATTGGATATATTAATATTTTTTTTAGGGTTGGTCAAAACATATACTATATGTAATTGTGATATTTTTGGAGAAAAAAAACTTAAAAAAAATTATAGAATTTGAGAGAATTTCTAGACATTCTTTTTTTAAAAAAAATTTATATTATTGGCTTCATTTTCTCTTGTTAATATGTGATTAACTTCATTATATTATAATTTTTTCAATATCTTTGATTATTTTTGGCTTTTGTCGACCTATAATATCTTTCGATAAATTAATAATCGCTATAAATTAATAAGTTTCTCCGGTTCTAAGGTGGAACTAGTGCAATTTTGAACACAATTCGATAATATAATAAATATTTTTTTTTTTTGAAAATTCTTAGTAAATATAAAGTCACATCAATATTATAAATTAATAATTACATAAAAATTATCAACATATATGTGTATATTATTTTTATTTAGAGTTCATTTCTAATATTTTTACTATATTTTTTAGTGTTTTCTTTGAAGACATGATAATTCTTATTTTCTTTTTTTTTTTGACGAAAAAAAAGATAATTCTTATTTTCCTTGTAATTGATTCTAATAAAATATTATTATAATGATTAGATCTTATTTGTAGATAATTTTTTTTAAAGAAAAACTTACTAAATTAGAAAAATCTATGTATAAATTAATAATTATTAAATTAATTTTGTTGTAACTGTTATACAATATAAACTTGTGGTGTATGATGTGTACAATAGGATAATATGTTAGTCAATCAAGATATTAGAGATTGTAATATTTTGATCTTATGTGGACCAGAGATCAAAGATTCAAATCGAATCCTTCGAAACTTCTCCAGGTATGTAAATAAACAATTTCATTGGATTGTCATTTGTCGATGAAGATTTTTAGCAACTTCTTTCTATAGATGTGATCTCCGTCTAATAAAAACAAAATAAAATTATAATAGGATTAATTATGTTTCCACAATAAGATTGTGATCGGTAACTATTATAGGATACAAACGTGTGGTGTATATTGTGTACAGAGTACAAAATAGTAAGGTAATATGTTAGTCAATTAGAATGTTAGATATTTTAATTGTAATTAAGAAAAAGTCATGAGACAAGTAAAAAACAAAATTTAAGTGTATAAAATGTTATACATATACAAATGTATGTTTTTATCTTCCAATTTCTAAAGTAGATTTATATAAATATGTCTCTAACAAAATACTTGATAATAAAATACAGCAAGACGTGATAATAAAATACTTGGGAGCTACCTTAATCACATTCACATACAAGAAGAAAAAACTACTTAGATCAAATTGCTAGCCTTATTTATTTTTACTATCACTTTTGTAAGTTCCTTAATCAACTATTTTAATATAAGTGGAGGATAGAAAGAAATGGCTAAAGAGACTAGAGAGTGAAACCAACCAACACGGTATATAGAATACAATTTAAAGAGAGAAACTAGTACGTAATCTTGAAAACTTAAGCATTAGACTACTTGATTGAGAAATATGTAGAAACGTATCAAAATATCGTTGGCCAAAAGACGAAAATGTAATAAAAGTTTTGTAGGAACAAGTCATCATCATAATATAATTTTTGTGTTTAAAACACTAATAAATGATTTTTTTTAGTTGGATTGTTAGTTGTTGCATACAATACAAGTTGGCCCTATTGATTAAGATTGATGACCAATATATCTCATTTTATTAAATTTTTATTTAATATATGTTTTTGTCATTCCGTAGCTTGGAAGTCTCATGATCACCACTAGTTTTAAACTTTTAATATACAAATAAAATTAGAAATAAAATTATTCGTTTTTAAAGGAAAGTTTCATGCCAATTCTCTTCGTGGGTCCATAATATAAATTGATGTACATATGCTATTCATGGAAAGATAGAAAAAAACAACAACGACGTAGCATGTGAAAAAGTGATGGGGATGACTTCTCGTAAACGTTAGACTTAATCCACATGTAGTATTCGCTGTAAGCTTATATAGAGAGAAACAAATAGAACACGAGAGAAGATAATTTTATATATCTTTGTAATTGTAATATCACAAAAAAAAGGAGGAAAATGAAATATGTAACTGTAAATATGAAAAGAGAACATGCCCATTGGCTATCTCAGTTTCTTTACTGAATTACAAAAACATTATCAATGAATGGACCAAAAAAAAAGAAAGAAAGAGACAGGATCATATCGAGACCAATTCATGTACATGCTCTCATACTGGAGAACTATGCTTGTCTAATTTCTTGGATTCATGATGGTTCTCTTTTTCTTGTCCCAAAAGCGGTGTCGTGTCTCTATCTTTACCCTGTAAGGACCAATACCAAAGTACTTAGAGAAAAGTTTCAAGATTCATTATTATTTCTATGATCTTTTTCATTTTTTGTGTGTGCTTATACGTACAAGAAAAGTGGAATCGGAGGAGGCTTGTTTTGATTTAGAAGCAACTGAGCAGAAGTAGGAGTATAGAAGCATGCCGAGGACAGCGATGAGGATTCCTGCGATGTTACGAGGAGTGAAAGGATCGTGGAGTAGAGTGTAACCAAATGCTAGCACCAAACACGTTTTGAGATGTCCCAAGACTTGGTATGTCACCGGAGATGTCTTTCCGATTACTAAAAACGTGCTGAAGTTAACCGAAACCGCTATCAAACATGACAACGTTATGAACCCCTACATGTATACAACATCAAGATTCATCATCGGTCAAATTCACAAAATTCTTCTACCTAGGAATGTTAAAATACGACATGTTTCAAAACGAGAGAAGTTTAAACGGGCCGGGCTAAAAAGGTGGGCTGAGTTTTATCGGGCCGGACCAATCTACCACAACATCTCTAATTCTTATACAACATCAAGTGACAATAAATGAAATTGTATACGAAATAAATTGATGTAAAGATTACCACAACAATGGGAGAGTAATGGAAGGAGAAGACATTGAGGCTAGTGAGGTATTTGTCGACGAAAGGACCCGAGACGAAGAGTATAGCGGCTTGGAACGGGGCTGATTGGTATAGGAGTTGTGTTGATGTCACATTCAGTCTCTTCTGAATTGTGTTTGTTAGCTATATACACCACAACATCATATTAGCTGCTATACTAGGGATGAATCATTGTACATTGATTAATGAAAAACACAAAGCATACAATTTGGCCGACGCAAGTTGTGGCAATGGCAAGGAGAGAGAGAACAGAGCCAACAAAGTTGAGCTGAAGATCTGTGATTGATGCTATCCCAACTCCAACCAGCAGCAGAAATAATGAGAATTTTATCTTCTGACTGCAAAACCAAATGTCACATTTAGAAGAAATTTTTTTTGTTAAAGTTTGAGTTATATAAATAATAAGGTTCACCTGAACTTCTTGTTGAGGAAGAGGGTTTCTAATAGGACAGTGAATGGTATGATAGCAAGTTTGGTCATCTGTCATTTATATATGGAGAAACATTAAAAATGGTTAATCATGTAGATGTTATATGATGAGGATCAAAATGATGTTGAAGATATATATACTTGGTAGAAGCCGATAGAGTTGAAGCCGAGGCTGAGATTGAGGAGACCAATGGAGATGCCATTGAGGAGGCCAAAGAGAACAACAGTTCTCATGTCTATAGGTTTATTCTCAAAGAAGTTTAGTTTATATGCCACATGAAGTGTGCAATATGTTACCATCAAATGCCAACTTGTCAGTGTTGTTGCTGTTGACAAAACCATGGCCAAAAACAAAAACAAATGATCATATATCAATTCTTAGACGCTTAACCGGTTTTTCGATGAAGATCTTACAACATATATTGTCATCACAAAGTGAAAAAAAAAGAGAAAAAAAAAACATGTAATTACCAAAAGGGAAACCAAGATTGGTCATCAAAGCTTTGTTGCAAATGACAATGGAGACAGAAGATGCAACTGATAGAAACAATGCTCCAATCACACCCATTTGCATACTCTTCATCTCTCCCATTCTCCTCACTCTCTTCTCAACCCTTCAAATCTATCAAACGAAGAGAGAGATTGAGAAAGATAAATATATATTGATATTGAAAGAGTAAGAGAGAGAGAGAGAAAGAAGAATTGTGAATGTGATGAGTGATGAAAAATGCAAAGGAGATATATGAGGATTTTATTCTTTGTTACTATAAAAATGGTTGGTGCCTAACACCAAACTTCTTGTTCTTCCTAATTCCATTTTTTTTTCTTAATTATGTCATCTATATATTATTACACATAAGGTACATGAGAAAAAAAACTATAATGATGTTGCTTAATATATGCTTTTCCTCATAAGAGGCTTCTACTAATGATATGATAGCAAACTTCTTAACCATAAAAAAAGAAACTAAAATTAAACATCCAACAAAGAAAATATAATAAATAAAGGGAAACATTATAGTTTTCTATAGACAAATCATTGACTTGAATTAAAAGCAAAAAAGAAGGTGAAACTGAAATTTTCATACTTTTGTTTTTCTCTATTGGAGAAAGTATTGTAATAAAAAAAAAAAAAAAAACTTGAATATTATAGATTTGGTGTAAAAGCTTCACACTCACTCCAAAGTCATAACCATCTTCTCTTCTCCTTAATTTATCTACCATTTACGTTATCTATTGAGAGCAAAACTATAAAACTTCCCAATCTATGAAATTGGGTGAAATAGACCAATCCTAAAACTGGTTAGTCATTTTCAGAAGTCAAAAGAAGGAAATTTAAATTGGCATAAGAACAATGTTTAAAACAACCACCATACCAAATTCTAATAGAGATGTTTAGTGTAAACAACATCAAAAGTATAAATCTCATACAATATCAAATATAAAGTTTTTTTTTTTCACATATGCCCTATCAAAACCTAATTAGGGTAAAATGTTGGGGTTTGATATACAAGAGTAAGGTTTTTGATAATAATTATGTAAAAGGTAAAAAAAAAAAAAGCTAATTTTTTTATCCTTTGACCGTTCTCCCAAGGTACTCTTTATCAGCATCTGCTAATCTGTTCTGAAACATGGTCCATTCCTTTTTGCATCTCTCTCTCACTCCTTGCCATGGAGCTTTCCCATTCTCTGACTTACCTTGACTTCCAAGTGACGGTATCACTTTATGTATGATCCATTGCGAATCCACAACCCCAATCTTTTCATGAGCAGGCTGCAGAAACATACACAGGCAGAGATTTTTCTTGATCCATTCCTGTTAATGATATATGGTTTTATTATCAAGCAGAGGGCCAGAGACTACTTACTTCTACGCATCTTCTAAGCGCAAAGTCGAGACCCCATCCATGAACAAGATCGTTCTGCATCAGAAACATAAACAAAGTGATGAAATTCCTCTCAAGCAATAGTTTGAAGGATTAAGCATTAGTTCCATGTATCTACTGATTGACAAACCTGAATCATATGCCACACACATCGCCATGCTTCTCGTGAAAATACAGGAGCCATTATTTCAACAAATCTGTGTGGGAACAAAAATTATTACTGATAATGACTAAGCATTCTTGAGTGGGGATAAAGAGAGGATTTCCAAGAGAAGAAAGAGATATTTACGCAGCACATGGAGGTAAATGTGGATCTTTACACCATCCAGGCTTTTCTTTAGTATCTCTGTTCACCAGTAAAAACAACACATTCTTAAATCAGAACCAAAACAGAAAGGCAAAGAATGGTTAGAGAGAGAGAGCGAGAGGGAGAGATCTTACTTGTGGACCTCTCGGTCACCTCTCCTCTTCGTCATTTCCCAAGTGAGTCCATTATTAGGCTCTAGGCCTGGTTGAGAAATCTCTAAACCATGCTTCTTAACTAACTCAATATACCTGAAGTTGTAATAAATTTCCATTATTCTATGTAAGGATGAGACTGTAATGTTCCTCCAGAAAAAGAACTTACTTATCCGCATTGAAGTGCTCCACTCCAAGATCTTCATCCCATATAAATATGTACTCGTAAGCTGACACAACATCAGGATGCAAAAATCTCTTCGCGAACCACCTGCCAAAACCAGTAGAGAATTTTCATAAAAACATACTAGAGAAAATTGTCCAGAATGTTTGTTAACCACTCATCTAAACTACCAAATGACTAACCATTTTGTTTGCTTTCTTGTACTAATATGAATGGCGTTCTTTGACCACTCAAACTGATCCCATTCAGTTGTCCGGCCATCATAATGGAAGAGCAAAATTTGGAAATCTTCAGAAAACTGCAGAAATGACAAAAACAAACAAAAATATCTGAGTGAATCCACCAATGTAAACAATGTATAAAACATGTTGATATTGCAGAACCTTCTTAACAACTCCATTAATATGGTTCCTTTGGTCAAACCCAACTGTAAATGTCACAAGATATTTTGGCTTCTTCTTCAAATCCTGCAAAGGTTAATTATTCTTTTAACATTAGAAATTCTGATATCCTCCACAGATAAACCATAATTTTGAGAAAAATAAACACAAAAAGCACATACTTCATTAGGTTCTCCCCATAATCTACGCAAGTAAAAATCAGTCTTCGCCACAACAATTCCCGGAGGTAGTACCTCTGCACCGCGCGGGTTGGTTGGAACATATATCTGCATTCACATCAACAGAAACAATACACTTCATCCCAAATGATACACTACTCTATTACATAACAACTATATTTCATTCTTGACTAAAGAAACTGCAAATTCTGCATTCATGAAACTGATTCACAGAACATCAAGTTACATATATATATATATATATATATACCTCAGGGAACTTTCTTGAACCGAAATCTTCAGGGGACTTGTCACCAGATAACAATTTACCATCAAGAGATGACATAAAGCCCGAAGGTAAGTTAATCTACAGGACCACAAATATAAAAAAACTCAACAAGTGAAAAATGAAAGAGGGAACAACAAAGTCAAGAATTAAAGATCAAAACCTCATCATACCTTAAAAGAAACTGATGGTAATGTGATACCAATAAAAGTCCCAAAGACTATTCCCAAAATAGTTGTGATAATAACCTTTGCATTCTCATTCGTTCTTCGAGGAGCACCACTGCAAAACTAAGCAACTAAGTAGTATTCTTCAAATAGAAACCAAACTCAAAAAAGAAAAGATCTGTTTTTTTTTGAGTATTACAATCAAACATACCTGCGGTGCATTGTTCCCATTTAGTTCGCAATATCTCCAAACTCCAAATACTAAAAATCAAATCTTTACTTCAGCTTCAAAAGCACAAAACTTGTATTAGCTTTAGTTCTTCAAAATCTTGACTAAAACTTCATGTTTAAGCAATAAAAACGAAAGCTTTAGTGTAAAATTCTAATCTTTCTTGATTGAATCGTGAGATCATAATACAAGACAATATCGAAAAAAAAATCAAATTTAGTATAGAAGAGAAGTGAAAATGAACAAAATGTAATTACTTTATAGGATTATAGATCTCAGAGATCTGAACAGGCCACGGTGAGAACAACAACTCTATAGATTAGGGCTCAGAAAGAGATTCTCCGATCTGTGAGAGAGAGAGAGAGTGCGAAAGAGTGTGTGTGCGTGTGTGTGTGAGAAAGAGAGAG
This sequence comes from Capsella rubella, assembly GCF_000375325.1. Taxonomy (NCBI): domain Eukaryota; kingdom Viridiplantae; phylum Streptophyta; class Magnoliopsida; order Brassicales; family Brassicaceae; genus Capsella; species Capsella rubella. The sequence continues at coordinate 6,589,981 of NW_006238920.1, read as the reverse complement.
AGATGAATTTGGAGGTATTAAAAATTCTTAAAGGTATAAACTTTTTTTCTTAATTAATCAAATTAAAAGGTAAAACCTCAATTATTAGGACATTTGTTCCTGTCTTTTTTTTAATTACAACTCATTTATTTGGAGCCAACAAAGATTTGAATATTCAACTTTTTTTCTTCTTCTTCTTAATTACATCTCCATGTTGTACTACATAGTCAAAGTTTAACAAACCAAGGAAAAGGAATAATTAAGAAAAAGTCTGTTGAATGAGGAAAATAAGATAAATGGAAATCTATGGGCTAAGTTTGAGAACAAGCCCATTAGATGATCCATTTATATGCAGCAACTACATGATTGGGCTTCGTATATATATATATATATTATTATTAATAAAGATTTTTGTTTTTGTTACTTTACTTTAGTTTGAGTTAATTCGTTTATTTTGAGGGAACCATATTAATATATAGCCTTTAGTGTTTAACTTATTATACTACGGATTAATTAACCAATTTTTATATGAGGTTTACACAACTAATTCACTATTTTCATAAATCATCTTATATCGTGTGGTTACCAATCAAAATTCAAGTGTTCTAATGTATGAGGAAAGAAGTTTATTTGTACATCACATTATATTTTAGGTGTTTTAAACTGGTCAAGAGACTTATAACTTCATTTTTTAATTTACCATAACCACAACAAAAAGGAATTCTCAAACACAAATTTTTTAATTTTAAAATCATCAATGGAGACAAAAATAAAATTTTTTAAAAAAAACCCCAAAGATTGAGTTGTTGGTTGGGGGACATATTACAAAATACAAACTTAAAAAAAAAAACCAAAATATTTTCTTTCTTTTTTTTCCAGATAAAAAAAAACTAAAAACACAAGACATTAAAACAACAGAATCAACTACACAAGAAAAGAAGAAAGTTAATCTGTTTTTTGTTTTTGTTTTTCTGGTTGCTAGGACTAAGTCTTACAATCAATAAAGAGGATCCCAAATTTTGAAGAAACATTTCAATTTGGGTTATCCTGATTAAGAAAATAATTAATTAGTCCTTTGTATGTTTTTCATCTTGAGATTTCACAAGTTGGACTCAGCCCTATTTGCTCCATCTCCCAGCTTTTCTTTGATGCTACCTTCTCATGTCTTGGTACATATTCCTAAATTTTCAAATCACAAAAAAAAAACAAGTATAAATTTATGTAATAATAAAAGATAGTTTAATAACAAAAAAATATTATAAATTTAAACCTCAAGTTTCTTGACAAGCTCTTTAGCAGAAGGAGCAGAGACAATGATATGTCGAGCAGTTGGTGAAATGAAACCTTCTTCCACTGCTTTGTCTATGAATGATAACAATGAGTTGTAGTATCCTTCCACGTTCAACAGTCCCACCTTCACATTCATATTCATAAGATTAGTAAATCTAACTTAGAAAAATATTTTCGATATAACATGTTCTGTTTTCTCGTAAATATCTCATTTATCGCGTAAAATCTAAACTCGAAATCATAAATCTTAGTTTTTTTTAATAAATGATATATATAAACACATGGTAAATTCACTAAACCTAAATCATTATTTTGTTTATATATGTGTAATGTAAACAAAAAATGGAAGCAAAATGATTACTGGTTTATCATGAATTCCTAGCTGTGCCCAAGTGATTACTTCAAGGAGCTCTTCAAGTGTTCCATACCCACCTACACATATATAAGTTATAGTTACTGGTATAATCAAGAAAAATTTAAATAAAATTCTCAATGATTACAAATACAATGTGGATAAGAAAACAAAAAGGAACCAACCAGGTAAAGCGATAAAAGCATCAGAGTGCTTAGCCATCTCAGCTTTCCTTTGGTGCATGTCTGCTACTGCCTTCACTTCTCCCACTGTCTCTCCTGTTATCTTTATTCACATTTTCAAAAACAAAAAAAAATTACAAAGTATTATTATCACCACTCACTCACTCACTTACACCACTTGTGTCTTCTGTATATTCCAAAACAAAAAGACAAATCTCTTACACACTCACACCACTTGTTTTATGGTTTTCTTCTTCCTCCAAAGATATATGTGAATCTAAAACAAAATGGCTCTCTTCTTTATGCTACTGTTTTAGATTCAACATGTTGTTGTAGTAATTTTATCTTTGTGCAATCATATTTTAGCCCATTATGTTTTGTGAGAAAAAGGATTAAGATTGTAATGATGGTTTAGTCTCTCGAGGTACATTTTATCTCTTTGACCTCCTTTCTTAGAAAAAAGGTAAATCATATATTTGGAGCAACGTGATTGGTGTCTTTTTATTATTTTTAAACTTTATCTTAATCAAAAATACTAATTATAGCTATTTTTTAAAAAAAAGATGAAAATATCACCGTCCAATAAACTGGACTGTTTTGTCTCAATTGAAACAAACTCTAATATGAGACAAATGTAATATACGCGTTTTAAAAAGATAACATATATGAGGTTGATGTTCTTGTTAAATTATCTACCACAACAATTTCTTTTTTCTTTTTCTTTTTCGTAAACTCTCTTAGCTTCTAATATATACGAAAGTGGTAAAAAAAAAAACAAGAGTTCATAAATATTATTCTGGAGTTATATTTCGGACGTACCTCTCTTGGCATTAGTGTCTTGGGGATAACCCTGAAGACAGTAACAAGACAAAACCAAAGTTAGTTAAAAATATATATTTATAAAAAAGTTAACGTCACAAATACACTACACGTATGCCAAAATTATCCATAATTTGTTTTCACGTTGTTAATGACTTTACATAAACATTAGATTACCCGATGACATGACGACCACCATTGAAAACAGCTTGAGAGATCAAACCCATTAAGCCAATGCTCCCTCCACCATAGACAAGATCGATATTTCTCGATACCTATACGAAGAAATAAAAAAAAACATATATGGTTGGTTTTAGTAATTTTAGTGGTCCTTGTCATTAGTTAATTGATACTACTACTACTAAAGATTAAAGAGAATACAAAATAAGTGGATAAAGATAGTGTAGAGAAACTTAATAATTACATTTTCTGGTAAAAGTACCCAACAAAGTACATGAAGAAGAAAAAAAAGATGGTAAAAGAAAAATAAAAAGTATGAACTTTCCCATCACAAAAAATTTTCAACTAAAAACATATACTTTTGAATTTATTCTCATCCTTTTTTAAGCTTTGGAACTATGTTTTTTTTTCTACCACTGACCACAGTAAGTACAAACATGGAAGAAGATTTAATATTCTTTCTAATAAAAATCATCTAAAGAAGATAATGGGATTTTTTTTTCTTTTTTTTTGTTATAATATGAATAGTTAGCTCCACTAACTCTAAATGGGTTTAAAAATGCTTTAGTTATGAGTTATGACAAGTCAAATGATTAAATCCATTTCCGAGCAACTTGTAATACCTTTATTGGGTCAACGGAATGACAAAAAAAAAAGTAATTAGAGATCCAAAATCTGATCATACTTATTCAGGAATATTTACTAAAAGTCAAGAAGTCAAAAGGAAAATTATAATGTATATGTTTCACAGAATTTTTGTTCTCCACCATTTATAAGTTTATCCAAAATAGGTTAAATTAATCTTCTCTCTACTATATTGTGTCAGGTAATAACGTTTTACATTTTGAATATAAAATTGATATTTTTTTGTAGTTTGTTTTTTCATTGGTTGGGTAGTATTTAAGTATATACTAAATGATGTCTATTTTAGAAAAAAAATAATTAATGACTACGTAATAAATGTGTTAAGAACTTAAAACATCCTATTTTTTTACGGGGGTTTCGTATTTTTACGGTTTTACAATCTACTACCAAGAAGAAAAATCTGAAGTCTTTAAAAAAAGAAAAAGAAAAAAGAATCTGAAGTCTTATGACTCTTTGGAGAATCAGGTCTTAAGACATAAGTCTTCCCAAAAACTTGGAACTGATAAAGTTTTTTACATAATCCACAATTCTATTCAAACTTTGGAACTTGGAAGAGGAAAAAAAAAACAGAGCTTTTTTCTTCTTCTGGGGTTTGCTAGTAATCTAACACAAAAAAAAGACTAATTCTCATTTTTGTGTATTTTAATTTATACACAACAAAATAAACGAATTTAAAGACACACACACATATATACATAAGAAACAAGAAAGCAAAATAAGAATCTTGAAAATGAAAAAAAAAGAAGAGATTTTACCAGTTCGGTTCCGAGTTCGATAGCAGCATCTTTGTAACTGGTTTTATTACCAGCACTACTTCCACAAAAGACACAAATCCTCTTGAACTTTGGTTCTGTCTCCATCTCTCTCTCTCTCTCTTCCTTCACACAAAGTTTTTAAAGAAAAACAAAAATTGAAAGGAAGAAAGAATCTATCTTTCTCGTTGTGTGTTGGTATGAAACTATGAATGTTCTTCTTTGGTCATATATATATATATATAGAATTATATAAGAAGATGGGTGGGGTACTCACTAGTATATACCTAGCTCATACGCTTCTTCTTATTAGTAATATCTCCAAAAAAAAAGAAACTATTTTAAAAATACATAAATAAAAATAAATAATGTCTACATGAGTTTGACATTCTTTTTTTTTTCTTTTTTTTCATAACACGAGTTTGACATTCTTCTATAATAAATAGATTAAAAATTGTAAAAAAGAAAATATTGTCTTATTACTTATGTTAGTTGGAGAGATCGATCTAATAATAATATAGAATTACGAATGTACCAAATGTCTTGAATGTAATTAAGGTTCACATTCTTATTTAATGTTTACTTCAAAGTACTTTTTGTTGGCATGTGTGTGTGGATGCGATATGTTTACAAGTTGCCGACTTATTTCCATTGATTAAGACTTTAATAAATCACATTTGAGCAAAAATAATAATAATAATAATAATAATAATAATAATAATCCGGTTTTGATAGGTTAACCGACGTATCAGTATCACCTATAAGCCATTTTGTGAAGATCGATGTGAGTTTGGGAGGATGGGATTGATTACACGAACACGAACATATTTTGTAGGATTAAAGTCTGTTAATATCAAATAAAGAAAAACTTGATACAGTTTTATTGTGATACGTATAAATTTGTAGATTTTAAACTGTTAAAAGTTTTATTGTGATACGTTTGAGTAAAATAAGAAAATTAGGAATTTTCATGTCCTAAATGTGTTTGATAAAATACCAGAACAAAAATTACAAAGTGATTTTCATTTTTTACCTTTGGAGGTTGACTATGATGATTAGTGACAAAATAGCCATGTGTACTATTAGTGCTTATTAATCTTTGATTTTCTTTAAAAATTATTGATGATTATATGATTAGTAAACGAATTAACGATATATGAATGGATTAGTCTTGCTTAGTATTCTATGACCTCAAGATCATTCTTGTTTGAAGTTGCATAAACTCCATAAACAATCCTTTATTTGATAAATTACTTTAACGCAATAATCCAGTTTTATTTCCTGATTGGTATCATTTATTTATATTTTTTGTAGAAATATATTTATCTAATATAAAATTATAGGTGCACATTTATATCTGCAATAGTATTTATGGTTTAAATCTAAATAGAGCAAAACAAGCACACAATAAATTATATAAAAATAAATAAAGCGAAAATAAACAAGAAATCACAATAACTCAAATAAAATTGCATACAAAATAAAAGCAATGAATAAATTCTAGAAGTAACCATAGCATAACTCTATACTTAATAATTTTTCTTTTCTGATTCCCGCCATTGACATATATATTATTTTAAAAATTACTATATTTTGAGTTGATTTTTAGGGGATTTGCAAAAATACCTTCTTCTATATTATTATTTTGCAAAAATATTCTCTTTTGTTGTCCATTTTCAATAATACTCTTTTTCTATATACAAAAGGACTCAATTCTAAATTCAAAACTCCACATATTAAACTCTATCCCCTCAAACTATACCCTAAATGTAAAATAGAGAACCCAAACCTAAAATATTCTAAAATTTAATTTAATATATTGTATTTATGTAAAAGAGGTAAAAAAAAATATATTGTATTTTTTTTCAAAAGAGTATCTAGGAAAGTGCATTAGTAATAATTTCTCTTGATTTGTTTTTAAAATTTATTATATGTTGGTCTTAATAATTTAACGTTAGAATTGAGAGCTGACATTTTCTATTGTGAAAACAAACAAATAATGAAACATATATAAAAATTATTTGATGTGATTTGGTTCATAATTTTCTAATAGATCTGAATGAGATTAGCTTGCAAACATTGTACAAAAGTTTGAATTTTGTCCATTACAAGCTAATCTCGTACGTATAAATTCATGCGAAGTTTATCTGATATAAAATTATAGGTGCACATTACTTATATGCAAATTATTTATGCGAAGTTTGATTTAATAAATATAATCTTAGTCATCACTTTTAAAATTGTAAAACTATGATAATTATTATATTAAATCAGAACCTTCACATTGGGATACCTAAATCTCTTTTAGAAATTTAAAACACTAATAATATATGTGTCCGTACATCGTCTTCGAATATACATCGCTTTATAGATTTTGATTTCTAAAGTCAGTTCTGCATTTCTTACAAACTGAGGATACATTTACAAAAAGAGTTATTTGAATAATTTTGTTTACTAAAAAAATCCTATAATCTATCGTACATATTTGTTTTTTCAAAAGATCTACTTCTAAAGAACAAAATAACATTTAAAAAAAAAACTAAAAATTGGAAGAACATATAAGTCTACTAGCAAAACCAACGGCCATAAATCAAACGTGTTAAAAATGATATTAATTTTCAGGACCATTGTCTTTACACTTTAGAGGACAAATTTTTGGAAAAGCTCAAAATCTATAAAATATCTTAAACTTGTTAGCAAGTTAAATCAGAAGAGTTTAAAACTTTCATTGAAATATGTAACAATTAACAGTGTTTTGATTATCTTTATTCTCCACCAACCGTACTAAACACATTAGTCTTAACTCAATTATGTATTACTAATCCTTTAGATTGTAATGTTCTATCCACTGCAATCATTTGGTACTGTTATTATTCTCCATATATCTCTTAAGTTTTTTAATTAATTAATGTTCTCTTTTCTGCTATTTAATGTTGCAAAAGTGACTTATAACCCAATCATTTTTTTATTATCCAATGAGAAGACTATTTAATTTGGTTTAAGACGTCTCTCAGTCCTCGAATATCTATTAATATATATATATATATATATATATATATATATATATATTTGTAAAGATATATATAAATTAAATACTTTTTATTTTGTTAAATATATAATAAGTTTATCTTTATATATATATTAGGATTAGGAAAGTCGATATGTGATGTATGGTCCAAATTTAGGGACACTACAAAAGCCCAAAAAAACGAAGAAAAGTATCAACATGTGAAAAACATGATGGCTTATATGAATGCTTCACATAAATCTCTTTTTATAATTTATACAAACCGACTATTTAAATTCTTTTTATTTATTATTTCTTCATATGAAGAGCTTATATATATAATTAAAATTAAAATATATATTTTTTTAATAAAATATGAATAAAACAAAACAGGAAATGTTGTGTGGTGAATACATGATCATAAAAAAAAAATATCTTTCAAAATTAAAGATAACAAATCAAATTAAAGATAACAAATCAACCATTGTATGACAGTGGTTTATACATGTGTAAAATGGACTAAGATATGATATGTGAATGGTCCCTTAAAATTATGGTCGATAAAAATATCCTACCTAAAATACTCAATACAAAGATTCATCTTTCACCATGATTCTTGTTTCACCTTGATAAAAATTTATATAGCATGTCAAGTATATATGTATATATTAGCTTAACACTTGAAATTTCAACGTCGGTGTACATAAACAATGGCATTAGGAAGTAATTAACCACTGAAATAATAATCTATAGATCACACTTAGGAGCATAACTTATTGTAGTGAACGAGTGATTATAGTGACGGCTTTGCCTTTTCTATTTTAAGACAATTTCAAAATCGATGGACATTCCTTAATTGCCAAAGAACCAAAGATACAACGACACCTATCTCTTACACTAACCATTTGTGGCCTCCCCATTTTAGGAAAGTTTGGTCTACCACCATGTAGCATCCACCAATCTCATTTTTAGTAGATACATTACTACAAAAGGTATGGTCCAAAACAAATTCATATAAATCATCGAATCTGTCTATATGTATTATATGGATTAAGAGTATAGTATACTTAGTAAGTTTGATATTCATTGAGTACTATCTATAATCTATAATTACTAAAACATTATGTGATATGTTCATTGAGCAATGTTTTTACGTGTAAATTGATGGTTAAGGATCTAAACTAACCTCAAAGAGTACGCAGCACTAGTCCATAGCTCTGTCTTGTTGGCGACCAGTACTAATCTAAGGAAAACAAAAAAAGAATAAAACTCGTCCGGTACTTTTGGTATGATTTTCATTATTGGAGCTGAGCCATACCAAATTGTCACACAGAGCAATCCAATATGTACAAAACTAAGAATGCATGATTGTGAAAAAAATGTAAGAAAACGTATCACATGGAGATGGGGGAGGTACATAGTACGTCGTCGTAGGGGACCTAGCTCCCTTGTTAGTGTTGGTGGAGAGAGTCCTTGTCTACAATTATAATGAAGTTTGATTTTTTAAGTGCTTGTGTAGAGTTGTGATACTTCTATTGGTACCTCAACCACTAAAATATTTAACAATTTGTGCAATATATATACTTCTATTGGTATAACAAGTTTTTCAATCTTTGGATGAATTGTTGCTCTCAATATGTTTCTAACTTTGACTTTTGTTTGCTTCATTATTTCTGATACAACCTTTGACATCTCAAGTTCCCAAAGACATAGTTCAGATACACAGGAAAATTATGTACTTGAAGGAGTTGAAGAAAGGAATTAGAGAAAGAAAAAAGTGAGATAATTATTCTTTTGCATGTGGGAGGCTGTGAAAAAGGAGAATTTGACTTAAACCAAAACTAAAAGGGGAGAATTTGAGATATTTTTATTTATTTATACATGTTAGTTTTTTTTTTATTACAATGCTAAAATGATTTACTTTTGCTCTTTATCAGTATATATTAAACTATAGATATATTCTCATATTTCTTACTTACTTTTCAAATAACAATTCGATTTTTTAGTTGATCTTAACATCTTCTGACTCAATGTCCCTCCAGTACAATTAGTATCAAAATACATGTAAAAGCTAAAGCATAACTATTTAAAAGGTATATTGTAAAATTTAAATGGTGTATTGTAAATTTTATATATAAAAATTTAGATTAAACTTAAATAAAGAAAAAAAAACAAAATTTTATAAAATTCCACAATATAGTTGGTGTTTGGGATCCTCGTCAACTGTAATATTCACCGTAAGAAGCCTTAAGATGACTCTGTGGTGCTATCATATCAATCCATATGGATTAAAACATATGGTGGATGCCATATTTTGTTGTGCGGATATGTTTCATTTTGTTATCCTATTGATTATGATCCTCCCAAATTGATACATATTATTCATTGTGTCGGTATTTAGAAATACCTTGTATGGCTGGATGGTGTTCCTTTAGTAGGACAATGTCTTCTTGGTTAGCTCCAATGGCATAATCATTTACCATAAAAATCATTGCAAACTTTTTAACACATATTTCTTTCTTACACAAATACAGTGAAGATCATCCTTACTGCTTATATATTGGCTCCTATTGCTAAAATGCGTAATCTCTTAATGACGATTATAATTCGATTATGCAAAAAAAATTTCAATCAAGAAAATTTGCATAATCTTATTAGAAAACGCGAAATTTTACGATTTTACTTTTGTATATGTTGGTAATACTGTATACTATTATATAATCTGTAAAATCTTTCCTATCAACATATGTTTTATTATGCGAAGAATATTATATGTACGTTCATCAATTCTCTTTGGGGTCGAATACTTAGCTAGTTATGTTGTAACACGATATTAAGATAAGTGTTTGAGAAAGATGAGGATTCGAATAAAACGGGACATGTGTAAGAGACCATAGAGACATAAGAAGTGGAACTCATGTGTCACCATCTCTATCTTTGCTCTTTTGTCTCAAAGTCAAATCATATCTCAATGCATAGAATTACTTATTAGTCATCACATTAATTCGATTTTAACAAAAATATACAACACACAAATATTTTATTTTTTTCGAATAATCAAAGAGGTTCTAGGTTAATATTTTATTTTTTCGAATAATCAAAGAGGTTGTAGATCAAAACCATATATCTTCTCTGATCCGAAACCAAAGCATGTTATATGGTTTTATCTTAAGTGCTATTCGAACCGGTGATTTCTAAGATTTTGCCAGAAATCTTTACCAATTGAGCTATTAACACTTGATAACACACAAAATTGTACCAAAGCCGAATAAAAACAGCTATATAAGTCCCTCCCTAGAAAACTTGTGAAAATTAATTGGAATCCAACTACGAAAGCCACCGAAGCAGTATTATTATTATCTCCAAGAACATGTAGGGTGCAGAAGGGCTAAATTACAGAGGCTTAATTCAAAATGTTGTCTCTATTTAAGGTTATTTCCACTAAGACATGTTCCCACATAAAACATCTCTATGCATATCACATCTTGTCCCTCATCTCCTTTGGAACATCATCCATCATCTTCACTTACTATCCCCCAAAGCTTTTTAAGATAATTATTTTGCTTCCCTAATAATTATCTAGCTGACTAATTTTTCTATTACTTCTTGCACAATTTTACTAGTCTCTCAGTTTAAATTTACTGCCTCAATAATATATTGAAGACTATCTAATTTAAATTTATTAAATAAAGATTGTATAGTAAAGGTTGAATAAAAAATTCTATACAAAATTTATTTTATTCATAATATTATATAAAAATTCAAAATATTATACACTATATAGTAACTTAAAATTTACTAAATTTTACAAATTCTTAAATAATTTTCAGTTGACAAGATCTATTGTACTTAATCAATAGCTAAAAAAATTAAGACAAGATAGTATTTATGCATGTATAAGATATGATTGGATTATTTGTTTTTTTTTTAAACATTATCTCTATATTTTGTTTTGTTATACATTGATAGAAATATTTATCTTCGGATACTGAATAACCAAATAGAAAATACTAATACATCTCAGATAACATGTGGAACATTCTATCTCTCTATTTTTTTTAAGTGTCTAATAGAAATTACCACTTTTGTTAACTTGTAAATCGTTTTCAAACCCATGTTAATGTTGTCGAGTTCTAGTTTGGGTAAACAAGATTATCACTATAACTATTATTAAAAATACAAAAAAAAAATAAAGTATTTTGACGAGTCTCTGTGCTTATTTATCAAAATGGTCCTCTTATCTAATATTTAGAAAGATGTGTTATCTCACTGAACAAATACAAATGTCACAAGAGAAAGTTGTAGGTAGCACAACATCATAGTGATTGATGAACAACCAAAATAGTACATGGAATTTTCTACTAAAAGGTAATGACGACATTTCAATAACTTAATTAATCGTTAATACATTTAAAAAGTGAATAGAGAGACAGATTAAAAAGAGACGTGTTAGATGAAATTATTAGATGTGTCAATGTTAGAGACATTTTCACATCTCCTTGGAAACAACTCTCTTCTAGGTCACTATCTTTTTTCTTTTGTAGATGTCAAAATCTTATATTAACTTCTTTTTTTGTGTGATGAATTTGGATCTTATCCTCATTTTAAGAAGAGAATTGACTTTTTTTTTTCTTCTTTTTTCTCAATTCACTTTTTGTGTCCTATAAAATAACGTTTTTGTAAGAAAACGTATATATGCCGACCAATAGAGACTAATGATGATGGAACTAATGGGTCTCAAATCCACTGGTTGGTTATATGTTGTGTAAAGTGTCACTAACCTTATATGTTTGTGGAAGAAATTGAAATGTTTTCTCTTTACCATTTAGTTTGCTATGCGCTCTAGATGGACTTAGGTGGATTAGTAGGAGCCAATGCTCCACTCTACATTTGCTTTTTTTTTTTTTTTAGATCTTATCCCAAACATGTTTTAATTTGACATATATAATTTTGTAACTAATTCAACTTAATTATATATGAGTTTGCAATGTTTTTATATGGAAAATTTAGGCAATCATCTCCCAATGTTATTAATTGGGAACAAACTCAAATTATTTTTAATCTATATGCAATTTACTTTTATTTTATTTTATTAATATCCGTACACCCGTAAATCTTCTCTAGTATAACTCATATCATATGAAATAATTTTTCTTTACAAGACCTTTCCAATGTGAAACGAATTTGTTTCCTCCAAAAATTTTATGTCAATAAATTAAGGATTACCTCAATTTTATTTCTCTTAATTTCACTTACTAAGTTAACACATAGTTTGGTACTTGTTAGTATTTAGTAACAATACTATATAATAGCTGGCTACGAAAATTGGTTATATAAATTCCAAGGAAACTAATAATCAATAAAAAAAAACATATTCATTTCTTGTAAGAATAAATTGAAAAAACAAACATCATTAAGCATAACAATGAGATTTGAACATAACTTATATTATAAAAGGGAAGAGATAATACTAGCTTAATCAAAAATATGCATGTGTGAATTATGAAGGGCACAAAAAAAAGAACACAAGAAGTTATATTTTATCTATTGCAATAATAATATCTATCTATCAATGTAAGAAGAGAAGGAATATTCCAAAGTTCATAGATATATCAAAGCCGACTCTATTGCCCACGTCTCTTCTCTTAAGTTTTGTGGACACTGTCTCAAGTATCCACATCTGTTACACTCATCATTTTTTGGGTACTAATGCGGTCCTCAAAGTAAGAGTCACAATCTGCACTATCACATTTTTATACTTTTCTCTCTTGTTCTTTTATTACATTAATATAACCAAATGTTCACGTTTTGTTTTTGCTTTTCTTGGCTTAAAAAAATCTAGAGGTCGCCGGTTCAAATATCGTCTGGGACGAGTTTGAAAAGATGTATGAGTTCCGGTCCAAAATCTCTTAATTATTAAAAAAAATAACAAATTATGTTACTAAGCAATTTTTTATTTTTTATTTTTTGCCGTCTCTAAAGATGTGAAATACAAGAAAATAAGAGATCATTGGAATGTAGAATTAACGGTTGCATTAAGAGGGTTTCACTTTTATTGTCTCGAGTTTAGAAGTGGAGCCGTTGGCCAGCAAAGAATGGCTGAAACAATAAAAAAAAACCAAAACAAGTTTTTGTTCTGATCAGGAACCAAAATTAGTGAACACTAAGGGTGAGGAAGAAATAACAAAGAAGTCGTATGACTAAGGTAATGGAATAATTTAATATTCACACATGAGAGAATACGTTAATAAGTCAGATACAATGAACATAGGAATCTATCTTTTTAGGCGATACTAAGCATCTTGGTTACGGATTTCATTTTTGAAAATGATGCAAGAAAATAAAGTTGCTTAGAGTTCATGATATTAGATGCTAAACGTTTTACAACTTAATAATGCATAGATGAAATGAACTAGACATTTTCATCAGTCTTTTGGATCCTCTGTTTTGCTCTCTTTGGTGACCAATGAGTTCGACTCAGCACAGCTACCTTCAACAGCAACAGTTATTACACCGCATTCACTGTCTAGTCGGTCCAATGGGTTCTCGGCATTTTCTTCCTCTGTATTCGGGAGGGATGAAGGTGACTCTGTACCTTCAGCAATCACGGTTTCTTCGTCAACGTCCATACCTACCACTGCATTGGGGGATGGCTGTAATTGAACTTGAGGTTCTGAAGAACAGCCCGTAGATACATCAACTAACTCACATTCAGCAGTTTCAACTTGATCTTGATCCGCAATGTTTCTTTGCGCTGTAGGAGACAATGAGGGATCGTTATCAGGTAATTGACTCTCTGAATTTTCTTTATCCGTCATTGGGAGAGATGAAGCGAGTTCTGAACCTTCAGCAACCACAGTTTCAGATTTATTTGCTTCCTCTAAGTGACCGTGCACGCATTCCTCTGGCTCTGCGGATGACTGTAACTGAACTTGAGGATCTGAAGAACATCCAGCAGTTTCAACTTGATCTTGATCCTCAATGTTCTTATGCACAACTGCAAGAGACGATGATGGCTCGATATCAGCTAAGTGGCTCTCAGCAACCACAGTTTCAGATTTCGTTGTTGCCTCTAAATTATCGCTTGTACCTTCCACTAGCTCTGTGGATGGAGGTAATTGAACCTCAGGTTGTGGCGAAGATCCAGTAGAGACATCAACTAACCCACATCCACCAGGTTCAACTTGATCTTGATCCTTTTCCACAGCTATAGGAGACGATGATGGCTCCATATCAGCTAATTGGCTCTTGGCATTTTTTTCCTCCGTCAATGGGAGAGATGAAGGGAACCCTGTACCTTCGGCAACCACGGTTTGAGATCTCTGAGTTTGGTCTAAGTGAGCGTGCATATCTCCCTCTGGCTCTGCAGATAGCGGTAAAGGAACTTGAGGTTCTGATAAACATCCAGTAGAGACATCAACTAACTCACAACCCGTAGTTTCAACTTGATCTTGATTCTCAATGTTCTTTTCCACAGCTGTAGGAGACAATGATGGCTTGATATCCGCTAATTGGCCATCGACATTCTCTTCAACCATCATTGGGAGGGATGAAGAATGTTCTGTACCCTCAGCAACCACTGTCTCTGCGGATGGTGGTAATTGAACTTGAGGTTCTATCAAACATTGAGTAGAGACATCAACTAATTCAGATACAGCAGTTTCAGCTTGGTACTGATCTTGTGCCTCAATGTTCTTTTCCACAACTGTTGGAGGAGATGAGGGCTCGATATCAGCTAGTTGGCTCATGGCATTTTCTTCAACCGTCATTGGGATGGAAGAAGGGGATGCTGTACCTTCGGCAACCACTGGCTCTGTGGATGGTGGTAATTGAAATTGAGGTTCTGTAGAACATCCTGTCGAGACAACAACCAGCTCACATCCAGCAGTTTCAACTTGATCTTGATCAGTATCCTTTTCCACAACTATAAGAGATGATGAGGGCTCAGTGTCAGCTAGTTGGCTCTCAGCATTTTCTTCCTCCATCTTTGGGAGAGATGAAGAGAATTCTGTACTTTCGACAACTATTTCTGATTTGCTTGCCCCTAAGTGAACATGCATATCTCCCATTGGCTCTGTGGATTGTGGTAACTGAACTTGAAGTTCTCTCGAACATTCAGTAGAGACATCACCTATCTCGGATACAGCAGGTTGAACTTGATCTTGAACTTGTGCCTCAATGTTCTTTTCCACAACTGTAGATGGCAATGAGTGCTCGATATCAGCTACTTGGCTCTCAGCATTCTCTTCTGCCTTCGTTGGGAGGAAAGAAGGGGATTCTGTACCTTCAGCAACCACTGGCTCGGCGGATGGTGGTAACTGAATTTGAGGTTCTGTCAAACATGCGGTCGAGACAACAACTAACTCATGTCTAGCAGCTTCAACTTGATCTTGATCCTCAACATTCTTTTGCATAACTGTACGAGGTGGTGAACTCTCGATATCAGCTAACTGGTGTAAAGACACATCAACACTCATCTCAGTGTTGCAAATATGATTGCCATCAGGATCTTTGAATTCTTCAGTATCCATCTGATCAACCAAAATTGATGGCTCGGGCTGGATATCAGCTAATTGGTCTAAAGACAGCTCAGCACTTGTATCAGTATTGCAAATGTTACCGGCACAAGGATCTTTGGATTCATCAGTAATTTGATCAACCAAAATGGATGGCTCAGCCTGGATATCAGCTAATTGGTGTAAAGACACATCAACACTTATATTAGTGTCGCATATATTATCGGCACAAGGATCAACGGATTCTTCAGTATCCATTTGATCAACCAAAATGGATTGCGGGGCCTGGATATTAGCTGAGTTATTTTCCAGCATAGTAGCGCTTATCTCTACCTGAGATTCTACAGAACCTATGCAAATTTGATCCCTTTTATCCCTTTCTTCAACTACTTCTGACGTTTCACATTGAGATAAGCTATTTCTGTTCTCATCCTCAGACTGGACAGAAGACAATGGCTGACACGTCTTACCTGATATTATGCCAACATCAACATTTGTACTGTTCTGCATGGTATCCATTTGCTCACAGTTGCCACTGTCTGGTTGTCCTGGTACATCATTTGGTAGTCTTGGTACCTCGTCAGGCAAGATACTTGGAGACTGGATTTCCTCAGTCTGGGAAACCACAGTGTCTGGCTCTATTCCATGAGGTGATGCAGACACATCCACATTCACTTGCAAATTTTCAGGGACTTTCTCACCAACTAGGGACACGTCTGTTTGATCGTGTGACACTTCTAAGTCATGTGATACTTCTTCGACCTGCTCAGATGAAATATTCATTTTTTCGTCATTAGACATACTTTCTAGTTGTCCTGCCACATCATCCGGTAAGATACTTGGAGACTGTTTTCCCTCAGACTGAGGAACCACAATGTTTGATGCTGCTCCAACTAAGGGAATGCCTGTTTGATCATGTGACATTTTTAAGTCATGTGATACATCTTGGACCTGCTCCGATGAAATATTCATTTTTTCGATATTTGAATTTTCTAGTTGTGCTGCTACATTGTACGATAAGATACTTGGAGACTGTATTCCCTCAGACTGGGAAACCACAATGTTGGGTTCTGCTCCATGAGGTGATGTAGGTACATCCGCATTTTCTGGCAAGTGTTCAAGGCCTGTCTCACCAACTAGGGGACTATCTGTTTGATCCTGTGGTGCTTTTAAATCATATGATGCATCTGGGAGCTGCTCAGATGAACTATTCATTTTTTCGCCATCAGACATACTTTCTGGTATTTCATTTTCCCTATCAATACCACTTGAATCTGTATGAGCACGTGTCTCTGATTCAAGCCCCTTATGTTCCATCGCTTTCATTGTTGGACTGGAAACAAGAGACTTCCCATGTTCATCATCTCCTTCACTATCTTTTATATTCACAAAAGGGGCATGGCTAACAGCATCATCACTGGGCATATGGGATTCAAGAGTTTTCTCCTTTTCCTCATTCTCAACTGAACAACCCGCTAGAACTTTGGTATCATCAGTATCCTCCATCTGTGTGTCAGCAGTGCCAACTTTAGGCCTATCAACACCTTGAACCAAAACAGATTCTTCAGGATCTTGTTCTGTATCAGCAGATTTAGATATAGGATCATTGTCACTATGGTCAAGGGACATGGAGTTCTCATTGCTTGTAACTGAAACCACTTCCTGCATGTCAATGCTACTGTGATCCTTTTGGCTAACATTTGGCATTTCATTAGTCTCCAGCACAGACGATTGTATTACAACAGAATTTGTTGCCTCATCTTCTTTCACCGTCTGATTTGCAATATTAAGAGATTCTCCATCCAGATTTCGAACTTTATCTGTTATACTGGCTTGAAGTTCCTCAGAATTCGTCTCAATCTTGGAGTTAACATTCATTTTTTCTTCCGGACTAAGGGGGATAGCTTCTCTTTTATCAGCATTCAGATCTTTACCTTCCACTTGAAAAGAAATATTTGTCTCCAAATTGTCAGTAGGTAGATGTTCTACAGTTGTCGATGCAGTAGGCTCAGATCGAACATAACTCGATGAAGATGTTGTTTCTTCTGACAGCTCTACACCCACGTGGTATGTTTCACCATTACCAGAATCTTGAGACAATTTTTCATCCACAAGCTGATCTGCAGTGCACTTTTCCAAAGACGATTTAGCAGCAAAAGCATTTCCCAAACTGAGTTGTATCACAGAAGAATCTACTTCACCACCCGGAATCTTGACAAGGTCATTCTCAGCAGCAGCTTTAGTCGACCCAATGTCACCATCATTGTTTGCAACTGATCCTGAAGTTATCAGATCACCAGAAACAGGGTGGGAAACATCTAAAACCAGTTTTTCTTCCTTGCTCAGGTTATGTGGAGCTTCTTGATTCTTAACACCACAAGAATCCTCTTCCATTTGCTTGGAAGAGTGGATTTCATTCTCTGCCTTGTGGGTCTCAACTGTGTGCAAATTCATCTCACCTGGGGATTGTGAGTCAGGCGCATTTGCTTTAGCTGTTACAGAAGGCTCTCCAACTTTATGTTTTAATAAGGAAGTCTCTGAAAAGATCTCTTTCATGACACGAGCAACATCAGTTACATCAGCAGTT
Source organism: Capsella rubella (assembly GCF_000375325.1). Classification (NCBI taxonomy): domain Eukaryota; kingdom Viridiplantae; phylum Streptophyta; class Magnoliopsida; order Brassicales; family Brassicaceae; genus Capsella; species Capsella rubella. Next base: position 6,571,672 of record NW_006238920.1, on the reverse strand, counting down.
TGTTTCCTAGAGGAACCAACACCACCAGAGGTGTCTCTTCTACTTTCCTGACTCAAGCTGCCAGAAGTGTGAATATCGGCTGCAACTAACTGGCTAAGGTGGGGTTGTTCTTTGGCAACAGCATCAGACTTATTTCCAGCCGATATAGCTTTAGTGCCTGTTGAATTACCAACTTTAAGCTCTATTTGTGTACCCTTAGCAGAAGAGCCATCAGTAGCAGGTAACGCTTGACCACGCCTCTTTCCTTGGCGTCTGGGAGTTTCTCCTCTACTTGGCACATTGCGGCCTCGCCTCTTAGCAGGAATGGCTGCAGGAGAAGGAATATTGGCTTCTTGAGCTGAAAAAAGATGACATGTAGAACATCGAAGATTTAGAAACCAGAGCATCTTTGAGCAAGTTACGATGCTTCATAGATTTATTACCTTCAACTGAAGAACCGTCAGGTTGAGAACTCCCTGGCAGAGTAGCATCAGCAGGTGCAGCTGTCACAAGTGGCAAACGACCCTCTGGATGTTTATTTCTTCCAGCCTCAGAATTTTTGGTTCCATCACAAACAGAAGAGACAGCACTCTGATTTTGCATAGGGCCAGCACCTGCCAAAATAACATGGCATTGAGATTCTCGTCACCACTATGTTCTCAAGCAAGTTATAACTACATGAATATAAAATCCACAAAGTGATGTTCAATTTATTTACCCAATAAAGTAGAGCTAGTGGAGACGGGCAAATCATGTTGCTGTTTATTAAGTCCTGGATGCTGGGAGCTCACACCCTGAATCAAAGGCCTCTTCTTTACGGCAGCTGTTTTTCTTTCCAATGAATTCTCAAGTACATTTAGCGTCTGAACATGGGATCCTGAAGCAAACCCAGGTGGTGCATCTAGGTCATTATCTGCTGCTTTGTCTGATTGAACTCCAGTAGTATCAGAAATCACGGGAGGTACTGAGTCAGGATATGAAGTACTTCCGCCACTATGTTTTGTGGCTTCTGGATCCCTTGCAAGAGCTGCAGCAGTTTCAGTTCTCTGAGTACTAGAACTGTTGGAACCATGTAATACACCTTCACCTCTTCTTCCCCTTCCTCCTCCACGCCCCCTGCTTCTTCCCCTACCTCGACCTCTTACTGGCATAGGAGCAGGAGATGCTGGCAATGATTGAAAACCAGGAGGGGCAGATAAATCAGGCGATGTCAGGGCCGGAGAGGAACTAGAATGAGAAGCTGCTTCTAGCTTTTTATCCGGACTAACAAAGGCAGGGCCAGTTCCTGCCGACGATATAGCACTCCCTGTTGCCTGTGTCCTGCTTACAGCTGATAATGATACAGGGGTCAAGGCTTTATCAGTTCTCTTCGGCCTACCACGGCCCCGTTTGATAGGCTGTGTTTCTTCTTTCAGTGGCTGCGGCTGTGGCCTTAGAGGTTCCATTGGTTGTGAAGTTATTGCCAGTGTCGGAGATGTAGGAAGTAGTGTGTCAATAGAGGTTTCAAACGGAATAATTGATGTATCATTCACCAAGCTTTTTTCACTTCCTTCGCCCTTGCCTTGGGGAGAATCAGGTGACTCAGTCTGGCACAACTTCTCAAACTCCTCCTCTGTTAGTTTCTCTTCATAAGATCGAACCTAAAGAAGTTGCAATATTTGTCATTCTATGGAATACGCAAAATGCTACATGCAGGATCATATTATGAAGAGAAACCTCAACAAACCTCTCTTGCTCGTTTCCCTCTTCCATATTGGTGAGTATCCAGGCCTCCCATCGAACCATCCTTCCGCTTCATGCCAACAGTTGATTCTTTTGCAACCATCGGGACATCATTTAGTTTCATTGTTTCATATAGTACTTTTAAATCATCTTCAGTAACAAGCCGAGATGGTACAGGATGGGCAAACTTATCTGACCCTGGCCCATGTACCAAGGTATTCCATGTTTCCTGCAGGGCCATATCTTTTTCACATAAACATCAAAAAACGAAATAACCCAAAATTAAAATTAATAAACACACATACCATCTCATGTTCTTTCCTTTCTTTGTCGATGGACTCAAAGATATCAATTTCTGACTCCCTAGAAAGACAACAAAAATGTCAGATCTGCAAGAAAGTTGAAAGAAAATCGAGATGCATGGAAATGTAAAAAGATTGTCTTCTTTAAGAATAAGACAGAAAGTCAATCTATCAATTAACACATCCCACGTGAAGAACACCAGTAGACGCCATACAGATCGAAAATATTATGTAAAGATAGAATAGCAGATAACTGTTTACAGTTAGAAAGTGCAAATACTTTGTACAAACTGATTGCAGTAATCTTATAAAATTGCTAGATAAAAATCACAGTGCACATGCAAAGGAACAAACTATCATGATAATTTAACAACCATGTATGCATAGGCTCTTATAAAAATTAAAATATGTGCACAAGTAATATACTCTGAATAACAAACAATATGAAAAAGAGCAGTTACCTTCGAGCTATAAGATCATTTAAGGCATCATCATCCAATACTGGAGCATCCTCCTCTTTCTTTGATTCACGCAAAAGGGATTCCAAATATTCCTTACGATCTTCAGCACTGTTACAAAGTAATAAATTAATTTAGAGAATTGGTAGGTGAAACCTGTTGAAGCATAAAAGGGATGTCTCATGATTTACCTTGTGTTATTGTCAAAGAAGCCAGCGGTTATACTCTGGTTAGCAACTCCAAGTTTGTGCTCGGCTGAAGCTCTCACTTGCTCCTCAACAGAATTAACCTTAGGATACAATTAAGGACGACAGACAAACAAACAGTTCAAACAGCTTGAGTATATAATAACATGTCAATTGTAAGGGATCAAGCCAAAAAAACAATAGGTATTTCCCAAGAGTACTGCATATTTCTATTTTCCCCATAAGTCATGCTGAACAGTCATAAATTTAGGGCAGCATCACTATAGTATATATCCCAATAATGAAAAAACAGAAACCAAATATTCCAGTGTAAAAGTTACAACCATTCACAAATCAAGCAATTTATTCAGATATTTGAAATTCTTACACAATAAATAAATAAAAACTTACCGTTTCAAAACGAAGAACAAGCACATCTTTTTTCTGGCCAATCCTGTGAGCCCTTGCTTGAGCTTGCAGATCAACCTGAAATGTAAAATAAATGCTGCTTCAAGTCTGGCCTGATGTCCACAGTATTTAACTGTATTTAACTATAACTTAATATTAGTAACTGTTATGTCTAACCTGAGGATTCCAGTCGGTGTCAAATAATATTACAGTATCAGCAGCCTGAAGATTAACTCCTACTCCACCAGCCCGTATGCTGAAATTCCATGAAAATTTTCAGCAATCACATACAAATAAATATTAGCAGTACTGAAAACACGAAAGTTTACAACTTGTATTTTGGAATATAACTAAAATCTGTTAAGAGTGAACATGAAGCATCCTGATAGAGATTAAAGCTACAGAAAGCCAGGCCATGATATATAATGGATCACCTTAACAGAAATATGAAAAATGGGGAACCCGACTTGTTGAACCCATCGATAAGAGCACCACGATCACCCCCAGATGTCTGCCCATCCAGCCTAAGGTATTTGTACCCCTTCAAGGTGAGGTAATCCTCCATAACATCAAGAAGCCTCGTCATTGTGGAAAAGAAAAGAACCTGCAGGAATTTCACGGATAACAAACAGAAAAATAACAACCATTTATAAGGTTTTGCAACCAAAGAAAGGTAAACATGTAAAAAAGTTACAGCTTACGATATATTTGCGCATTTCACAAATAACAGAAAATTGTATATTTTCAACTTGAAGTTCTACATAAAGTGATATGGAAGCAACCAAATAAAGGATAATATGCTAGCCGGAAAAAAAAAACACAGTTTCGAGTGAAAAAGAAAGACAGTAATGCTTCATCCAAACAAAACAAAATTTCAAAAACTTCTTGTGATAGACACCCTATCACTTCAGAGGCGAAGGCAACACTATGTACTCTAGCACACAACTTGAAAACAAGGAATCTAGCTTCAATAATCAGCTTTTGCCTTGAATTATTATAATTATGCTATTTCCAGGAGGGATAAGAGAGAAAGCATTACCCGATGGTCTGTTGCTTTAAGTTTGGGTAATAGTCGATCCAACATCTCAAGCTTCCCACACAGTCTTACAATTGGGGGCAGAAAATGCTTAGGAATTATGTTATTGACCTAACAAAAGATAAAATTCCCTTCATTAGGTTTATTCATAGTGTGGAACCAGCGATCCATTACATTAACATAAATAATTCCACAGAGAATGATAATGATTACCTCCTCTGAATGCAGTTGGCTTAGATATGGATGATTGCAAATATTCCGAAGCTCCATTACTGAGTTGTGCACTGCACGAGACTGCAAGAAAAAAAAAATTAAGACATAACTCAACATAATCCCAAAACTGCCAACACCTGGAACAGAAAACAACACCTTCGCATTTCCAATTGAGCCCAAATTATCCTCAACCCTCTTCATCAACAACTTCTGATACGCAGAAGCCTCACAGCGTATCAATCTCTCTATCTTTTCAGGAAGCTCATTCTCAACCTACAAAAATAAGTTAGCCAATACAATTATAAACATGTCAAATTAAACTTAAGAAAAAATAACTGAGATAATTGCATTGGAAGATATCCTTCCATATCATTAACATATCAAAGTGACAAAAAGGAGAAAATATGAACCTTATGTTTTAGCCGACGTAGCACAAATGGTCGAAGAACTTGGTGAAGTCGATTGATGATCAGTAGATTCTCTTCTTCTGATAGTAACGCCTGCTCAGATTGCAGCCACACAGATGCAGTTAATACCACAATGCCTTAAGAAGACTATACTAGTTAGTATTTTAATATCAAACACAGTCAAGGCTACCTCTTCAGCAGAATTTTCTCCATTGCTTTGAAATGGTTTGTTGAACCACTGTGAAAAGTCTTCTGACGAGTTGAAAATATTAGGCAGCAGGAAATTAAGCAGAGCCCACAATTCTTCTAAGTTGTTCTAAAATAGATGAAAAATAATGATTGTAAAGCCAAGAGTATGTCAATATCAAAATGAAAAGAGAGGGAGAAAGAAAGAAAATGTACCTGCAACGGGGTTCCAGTTAACAGGAGTCGGTGGGAGCTAACATAGTGTTTCAGGTCTGCATTTAACTTGCAGGATGCATTTTTTATGCGATGTCCTTCGTCAATAATAATGTAATGCCAGTGAATCTTGCTTAATTTCGGTCTATCATGCTTGTTCATTAGATATTCATATGTCGTCAGAAGGACATTGAACTTCTGATGAACAATTTGCTCCCTACAACGGAAAAGGAGATAGTGAACCTTGATATCTAAGACATAAGAACAATAAACAAAAAAATTTGCCTCTCTTTACTTAAATAGTTTGCGCCTTTCCTCAGGAGGCCCACAGTATACAATTTTATGAATTGATGGGGCCCAGAAGTTAATCTCTGACTGCCAGCCAGGCAGAACCGAAGATGGTACAACAACCAAGAAGGGACCTCTATCGTTTTTTGTCTCCATCAGATAGCAAATCAAAGAAATAACCTACAAAATCAAAAAAACTTTGTAACTTTTGGAACAAAGGCATCTTATAAGAAAATCATACATGTGTGCATATACCCCAAATGGGATGGCATTAAATACCTGAACAGTTTTCCCGAGACCCATCTCATCAGCTAAAATGCCATTTAAGTGATTGTTGTACAGTGAAAGTAGCCACCTTAAGCCATTCATTTGGTACCTAAAATGAAGGTTTTGTATTTGTAAACATCCCACGCAAAATATTTCAAAAAAGGTTCTCAAATATATAGTAAGGCGGGGCATGGTCCACTTACTCTCTTAACTTTCCACCCACTAGGCACGATGGCTGCTCATTGATATTTTCTTTTATACTGCAAAAGAAAATTTTGTGAGGAATTATATCCACATAAGACTCTATTTACAAACAACATAACCACCTTGTGGAAAAAGAAAAAAGAGGCAAGAAAGATGACAACTCACATACGAACAGAAAGCTAAGGCATTAGAATGACATTATGGGTGATTTATAGACTTTACACTGTAATTATAGGACGCAGAATATTACCTGTGCGCCATCAAGTAGTATTTTTCGTTGCTTTCCAGGTAGTGCTGCATAACATGTATCTTAACCATGAGAAGCAAATGGAAGAAATCTCACCCAAAAAAAAACTTCCTGGGAAATAGAACTTACCTTTGCTTGGTCGCTTTCATCTTCATTTTCTACTAAAGTTTCATCTTCAGTAGCATTTGAAATACGCGTTTCATCTGCCTCATTCTCAAATCGACTGGTCAAAGATTTAGCCTCCTTTAATTTGGATCCAAGTTTCTGAAGGTACTTTTCAGTCTCTTTGAGTAGTTGCTTTACTCTGTCTGACTTGGCGTCCTGCATATTCACCAACATTCATAAGTACACACCAATATCAAAGAAGCAATATAAACCAAAAAGTTCTATATTCAGTTCAAAGACCAAACCTGCACCATTCGGAGATAACCCTCCACATCATTTATCTTTAACAAATTAATCTTCTCGCGTTGAATTTTGTCAATCTTTTCGCGGTGAAGCCGTTCCTTTCTTTTGTGGAACTCCTTCACATACCTATTGAAACTCTTCAACCTTTCTCTCCTAACTTTAAACAAATCCTCCAGTTTTTCCCTAAAGCAAGGTTTTAAACAAGGATTACGTACAGAACATTATAAAATGTATCTGCTACTCTTTGATTCACCTAATGAGAATGAAATAGGTCAGAAAACTAATTGCACATACTTGTGAACTTCTAAGCCCCCAAAGAACTCCTTCTGTCTCTCACGAATTCTTCTTTGTCTCTCTTCCTTCATCTTCTGCTCATACTTTTCAAGCTGCTTGATTCTCCGGCCATGCTTATGTTTCTTATATGACTTAAGATGCTCAACATCAGTTGCAATAGGTTTGAAGAAGTTGTAAACGAACTCACTGTTTCAACATCAACATAAAACTAGCAGCTGAGAGGTGATACAACAGGTTGAATATTTATATGCACAGATTTTACAGATAAAAAGAAACTATGCATCCTCCGCCGTATAACAAAGACGTATTATTTAGCTGTATACATGTTAGCTGACTTATTAGCATAATACATATCAGAAGGTGAAACATCTCCATAAGAATATTTTCTAAGCAAATGACATTCACCAACCTCCTCAATCGTCGTTGTAGATTTAACAGCTGAAGCTTTTTCAGTTCTATTACACTCTTGGTCTTTGCAGATATATCCTCTGACAAACTCACAGATTCCTGCAGAGTAGGATACATGAATCAGTGTCATCCAGATCCAGAATAAATGATAGTGAGACCTCATAAAGTAAGGACACAAGTACAAGTAGTTCCTTAGTGTTACTACTATGTGCAGTATCAATGGTTCTTCAGTATTACGTTAAATCATTTCTACCATTTATACTTCACATAGTAGTAACACTAACCTCAAGCCCGAAACAGCTAACATCGCAGTTACTTAAAATATGACAAAGCGAACAGAAGAACCTCATCACAGGAAGTTTTCTAATGAATTTTGTAAATTGAAGCAAATGAGTGTTCCTTAATGGAAGACGAACAAATAATAGGAGTTACCCATCTTGCCTAATACAACTTGAAATTATTTCATCTCAATGAGATCAAATGAATATATTAGCTTGATTTCAATTAATTCCCGGGATCAGTCCAACAGGTTCCAGTGGTATATCACAATGTCAAGCACGTCTTTCATCCAGAACTAGATACTTAAATATTGGTCATTGATCTGTTCCAATAACAAGGTCAAGAGCACATAACAGCAAGAACCATCGCAAATAGCAAGCAATAGTATAATGCAAAAATAGTTGACAACAGAAGAAAATCAACAACCGTGAAAGCAAAAGGTACCACTAACTGATAAGAAGAGAAAAGGGAGGTAGAGATAAACCTTCAGCTCATTGAACCGTGCCCCAATCGCCTGGTCGGCTTTCTGCTGTTTAAGAGACCAACTCCGATCAACCAATAGTCTCTTATTTTGTCGACCCATAATCCATTTCTGCGACATGGTGTATTTAGGTGACGGTTGCAAATTACCTTGCTCTTCGTCTGCTATGTGCCATATATACATGTTCGAAGGGTTATCAACAACATGAGTTGACAATAGTCCACGCCAAAAGGAAAGACCATAATTCAAAAAAATCTTATCTAAGGTAGTCTACTAACCAGAAGCATTAAAATCATCGAGTTGAACAGCAGAAGTTGAGAGGCCATTAGTTTTAATTACTCCAGCCCAGCCCACCATCTCTGATGGAGTGTGTTTGGTCAAACCAGGAGAAAAGGCCAATTGAGAATGACTGACAGCAACCTGAGTTTGTGCTTGAGAGCCTGGAATTTTAGAGGCTAGAAGCTTTTGCCCATCAGAAAATACATTATGTGTGAAACTTTTTTCCCCTAATCTTAATCTCTCGGTTTCTTTGGATGAGAAGTCCATTTCATCCAATCTTCCAGTGGGATTGTCTGGTCTTGACAACAGTGCAGAGACGTCAGGAATGCCACCCAAATCACTGGACGTATGTGTTCTCCCTTTTGAATCAAACATTTCTCCACGGAAACCATCTGTAATGAAGGCCAATTATGATCCAAGGGAAAGCATGAAAAAAAAGTGAATTATAAAGTACGTTCAGCGAGAACCAACATTACCATCTTCGCGGAAAGTATTTCGAAGGGCGATCTCTACATGCAGTTTCTTTGGCACTAAACCATTTCTACAAGAAGGAAATTAATCAGATATATCCGGAGTTACAGTTGCTGCACCAAAATGACTAAACAAGTGGCTAGGAGATTATAAAGTACCTGAGAGCTAGAAACACAAGGCACTGGGCTCTGAGCTGCTTTAGCTGTTGCTCTCTAAAAGGTGAACCTGAGGGTAGTGATCCCTCTGCTGCAACATTATTTCCAGGTTCTTTATGAACTGGAGGCCTGGTTGCTGTGACTTCACTGTTCTGCCAGCCACACTGCCACAGAAAAAAAAGATACTAGAGGGGGTAAATTCCAAATACAGTATCTTTGGTAGCAAGTAAAAGGACATTTTGCAGAGTCAAATTCATGCTAAATACAAGTAAGTAAGATTCAAAACGTCCTATAGATAGCAAAGGATTAATCAAATCATGTTAAGAAAAATGAATTGAGTAGCATCTATGTCTCTAAAAAGATCAAGGCATATTGCAAGCGTGATAAAAAAAATAAAAATACAGAAACAGATGTTTCGGAAAAAAGTCACCATGTGCCAGAACTGTATCTCCTTTTACATTCTCAAAAAAAAAAAATTTGAGCATCAGATAAGTGGAGCAAAAAGTCCAAGTATATAAGAACTTGGCAGTATCAGGCAGGCTCACAATGATTTCATAAACAAAATGTTATGTACACAATATGTATTCAATCTAGAGGGAAACAGGAAATGTAACAGTGTTGTATACCTGTGGAGTTGTGTAGGCATCTGATGACAACCCAACATGCAAATTCCTAATTTCACCTGAGGTTTCATGGCAACAATATTTACAAATAAGCTAACCAAATCATACACAAAAGCAAGTAGCAGGGTCCTTATATGCTAGATTAAAAAGGATATGCTAAGTATTGTAAGAAACAACGTTGAAGCAAACATCCCTACCTGAATTACCAGGCATTTCTATTTTGCTTACTTCTCCAGTCTGATCATCAATCTTGTGCCTATCAAATATTTGAGAGTTGTCCATATTCTGGTCCCATGAAAGTGATGATTCACCTCTCTTTCTCTTTCCACTTGACTTGCCATCTCTTTGATTCATTGTCTCACTCCTGTTGTGAGATTGAGAAATTCCCGACGTAGTATCCAAGTTGGATGGACTCTCACGATCAAATGATCTGTTACTTTGAGTTCCAGACCCTTGGTAAAAGGTTTGTGATGCACTGTTTGATCCACCAAGCTGCCTACCAGAAGCGAAGGCATCGTATTTTGGCATCTCATTTTCAACTAGACTTGCTTTGCCCTCATTGCTAACTCCAACCACTTGGGAAGACCCTGTATTCCACGTTGTGCAAGAAGTTTAGTTCACAAAAAAAATGAAAGAAGCAAACCAACTTTCCCACATATTAAACAAAACTCTTAGCTCATGGAAGAGCATCTGGTCAGCAAACTCTCAACTGGAACAAAGGAGGGAAAGGATTTACCAGCCAAATGTGCAGACCCAGAATCTTCCGTTTGGGTACCACCAGCTTGAGGAAGACACGATGACTTCAAAGCTTCAATGTCAAGACCGTGTTGATTGACCACAGTATCCATGGCCCTTAGAGTTTTGGAAATATCATATTAGTAGAAGTGAAATGAAAAAACAGGAACAAAAGTGACAATTTTCAAAAGCATGAGTAACAGCTTAAGGCTGAATAACAAGTTGTGGATGAATTAAGTGAGCCTTCTGAGACAGAAATACAAGATAGGATGAAGTACAGAGTAAGAAATCACACATTGTACATGTAAAGCTTCGGGCACACTTTTTAGAACTAAGCATACCATATCTCACGGGAAGTACGATTTTTATGAAAAATTCTACAATTATAAGCAGTCTAAGTAATTATATCAGGGCAGGTTGTGGAGATGAAGAAAAAAAATTCAAATCTTCGATTAGATAATGCTACAGCATCTGATGCAGTAAGAAGCAACCCCATGTTCTCATAGCATAAGAAGATAGTCTCACCTTAATCAACCTAAGCAGTAATTCATTTAACAAATAACTAATGATATCTAAGGAAAACAAATACCTAGATATGACTTGGTAGGGCATAGAGTGTTCCTTTCCACTGGTTTTCATGTGCTGCAATATCTAGAGTAATCAAAAGAATAAATGAAGTTAAAGCACAGGGATTAAAGATTAAAATACAAAGTAAAGCATACACCTAGTGAAGCCACATTACCACATAAAGTTTAGTTGCTAGCTTTGCAGGTTCATCTTTAGAATCTTGTATAAGTTTATGCAGAAACTTAGCTGCCTCCAATTCAATATTATGCGAAGATGTCATCTTAAATCTAGATTACACCATCACAGAAGAAATCCCTGCATCACACCAAGCATGCAAGTATTAATTACACAATTCAGAATCATACGAGAAGCTGTAGAATACTTGAAGATACAAAAAAAGACAATCTCCGACCAAGAAAATAGTGTCTGCCCAAAAAAGAAAAAACCAAAAACCTAAACTCTGAGATCATATCAACAAATTATGAAAACTTAACCCAACCCAGAACCAAGTAGAACACAAAGGAGCAAACTTTATGAACCTAAAAGCAAAACTCAGAGGTCAGAATTGATGCGACTGATTAATCAAACATGGAGGCATAACAATTTAGTAAAATTGGCTGATGAAGCTTAAAAATTTCCCAGAACCGAAAGGAGAAGGAGAAAAATTCGCGACTCACTCTACTTAGCGCAACCCAGAAGAAGAAGAAAAACAAGAGTTTGTAACAAAACCCTAAATCACTAAATAACGATCCATCAGTTGAAGAAGAAGATGAAGCAGAAGAAGAAACAGAGGGAGGAGCTTTACCAAATTATCAGATCCGCGTCTAGAAGACGAAGCAGAAGCGAAATTTCAGGTGAAAAACGTTGAGAGCTGAGAAGTGAAGCTGTGTGCGTCGTCTCTGCGGAAGCGCACGAAATGACTGACTCCTCCCAAACGAAATGTATAAAAACTTTAGTCAGAACAATGTCTCGAATGTCCCTTTTGATGAAAAAATGTGATCCCGAATGTACCTCTTTTTAAAACGGGAACTTAAGATTTGTTAAAAAAAAATTGTTTTGTTTAATACTGATGTTGAATTGTTAACATGACAATTTATTTTTATATATATAATTGTAATTAAACCAACCTAATTAAATATGTCTAGTATTTCAAATAATGAAATGCTGATGGCGTAACATGTTTCATTTAACATATTTTATTTAAGACTAAAATATTTTGGTGTACAAACCCGTAAAAAAAATATAAAACTCAAAGTCGTTCAATCATATTAGTAGAGAGATTTTGGTTTTTGTTTTCCAAAAGTCATTGATAATCAATCAAAATTTTAAAATTTTGGATTCGCTAAAATTTAGTAAAACTTTTTTTGTTGTAATCTTCCATTCAAGATTTTGGATTTTTAAGTCTCATATTAGTCATATTTATAATAATTCTGAACTATTGTCTAAAATTTTCTACCGGATATGTAACGTTGTACATACATGTTTTTTTATCGATTGAGTAATATACGTCCGTTTTCAAAAATTCAAATTGTTACATATGCGAAAAAGTTTGTATTTTTATTATACATGTGTTTTATGTAATAATATAAATTTTAAAACAAATAAGATCATATAAAAATATTGGAGAGATATTCGATTTATTAGGAAGACATTTTAGAAAATTTTGTTAAATGTAACTAATATTAGTTTCTAATTTTGTGACTATGTTGTAATTTAATTACAAAGTTTATCTTGAAGTTTTGTTATTTATTTAAATGGTAGTGATTTATTATGAAAATAATATAAAATAAAATATTACTTTACAAATGATACTTCAAAAATGCTAATATAGATTTGAAGGCCCAACAAGAACCTATCAGACTATCGTCTATTGCAGAAAAGAAAAAATAAGGTAAAAATGATTATCTGACCTTAAAAAACATTTTAACATTTTATTAATCATCGACCCAAAATAAAATAAAATTTTATTCTTACTAATCTTTCTATAATGTATTAATAAATGACACAATAAATATTTATATATTTTATTATAGAGTTGACATATATTTAAATTTGACTCATTGTAAACAGAAAATATATAGAGAAATTCCTAGAAAATATATCACACTTTAAGTTTAATAAAAAAATACAACTATTAGTTGACTTTTTCAAAAATACCACAATACTTTTAATTTGTTCAAAAATACCACAAGCACAAAAAGTGATTTTCAAGGTTTGAACTGACTAATTACATTAGGGGTATAATTTTAAGGGGGTAGGAGTTTAATATTTATGATTTAATGTTTAGTTTTGAATGTTGAAAATTTAGTATTAGCTTTTTGGTATTTTTTGGATTTTGGAAAATAATACTTATAATCATATTTTTAGAAAGCAAAACTCATCCGAGTGGTATATATGAGAACTACCAAAGTATATCTAATTTTAAATATTTACCTGGGATAGTTTTCATTGCAACATGTCATTTGTAAACTCTTTTCATCCTCATTTTAAAGTCGATGTTGATGAATAAACTCTTTTTAGGAAGCATTAAAATGAGAAAGAGGTTACCATCTTGGTAAAACCTATAGGGTCGGAGTAGCTCAGTTCGTGGACCCACTTTGTTCTATGTTTTTCTTTATTGATTAATCCCCAAATTGGGTAGGGTCTATGAAAACTGTAACAATCCGCCCTGTGGGATTCCGCCACATGGTAACCTTAAAGTGCTACAGCGCATCGACTCTAATTTCTCTCATGTGGGCCCAATCTTCACAGCCCTCTGGCCCGCAGCTCTCTGGCCCACCAGATAGGTTATTGGTGCGCCTGGCGTTACTCGAACCCAAATCCTCACTGTAACAACCTTCCCACAGGAAAAGCTGTTACCAATTGACCTGGGAAGGTTAATAAAGTGTGAGAACCTGGGTTCGAAAAACGTCAGGCATACCAATAACCTACATGGTGGGCCAAGGATCTGCGGGCCAGAGGACTGCGCAGATTAGACCCACAGGAGAGAGGTTAGGGTCGATGCGCTGCAGCACTGTAACGTTGCCATGTGGCGGGGTGTGCCACATGGCAAGGAGTCCCACGGGGCAAGGTGATTAAAAAACAAAGGCAAAAACAAATTAGGTTATGCTGTCGCCGGGAAAGAGACTCGTATCGTATTGACACTGCGTTGTAGAAACTCAGGTCATGAACAACGGCAGATGCGAGATCCACCGCGGCAAAACAAAATATCTAGTGAACGGGCATGAAGCATCCAACCCCCGCCTCCGTTCCTTTTCCCTCGATCCACCAACCCGCCACGAATCTCCCGACATGACCAAGCTCCGACGATGCAGCACGTTGTTGACAGCTCCTAGACCAAGCAAGCCGACAACTTATGATATAACCTCACTTTCCCAGATTATAACTACAACTCGCGAACCGTCTCGGAAGAAGCAAGTCACAGCGGCAACTGGGGCCGATGGCTCATCCGAAACCCAGACGCCTTGAATCCATGACGGCCAGCAAGTGTTAACCTCCAAGGCGATTCAGCAACCCCACCCTCTCCTTCATTGACTTCCGCCGTAGATCCATTGCCAAGATGACGGTTGAGCCAAGAGAGAGCCGCTACACCCACCGACGTCTTCAATTCGGAGGCACGAAAGCAACACTCTTCTACCGCCACCGTAGATCTGAATCGACGTCAATGAAAGAGAGATCCAACCTTAAGCCAACGGAGAACAGATCTAGTCCACCTAAGCAATCACTGACAACCAAAGGGAATGAAAAGCAGGACCACCAGAACAGATATGGATCTTTGAATGAGAGAGTTTAGGAGATAGAAGAGAGAGTTGAGGTATGATTGTCCTTTTCGACCAAAGGTTTGACCCACTTTTGTTATGATATGAGGTTTTACATACCTTTTCTCTAAAAGATATTTATTAAACCAACGGTCTTACAAACCGGGTTAACCAGCAAACATAATTAACTTGTACCCACAACTCTGTTCGAGAAATATGCACACAAGTCGGTATGATTTCCGGCGAAAGAACAACCAGAATCATCTCCAGACATTATTACTAAACAAAGAAACTATTAAACCGAAAAAGAGATTAAGAATGCAATTTAACTTCACTTTTCTTCTTTCCACCACTGTATCTTTCCCAAGAACAAAAGCATAAAAGACCGGAAACTAGCAACCACGAGGTGAAGCTTCTGAACTCTTGTCATCAGTTGATAAGAGAGTAGACTTCGAAAATTGAAACTTTGGCTTCCTAGAATGGCAAGACAGACCTCAAATGAGGTAATTGAAACCATCAAGAACGCTGGGCCGTTACAGTCGAACAAATCGACAAAAATACGGTTCAAAGGAGCCAAGCAACCCAGAACTCACCAAGATCTAGATTTTGATTCTTGTGGATGAGACTAAATCAGTTGCCCAATCGAAACACCAAACACTTACCTTGTTGTAGATGGTGGGGGGACGGATCGAGATTAGGCCATGGGAAATTCCAGCTAGGAAAGGAAGAAGAAACTGAGATCAAAGTGTTTCCTCAATCAGTTTGGTGAAACAACAAAAACGGCAACAGAATAGCCGTGAGGAAAGCCGGATACACCGGACGGCGAGATAAGACGACGGGATATAACAGCAAAATCAGACTACATATGGAACCATAAGCCGGCACAACATGTTGAACGGCCAAAATCCGGATCGAAATCTTTCTCTCTGAAAAGTTTTTAAAGAGAGAAGAGATAAAGAAGTCGACCGACTATATGAGGTTTTACATACAAAACGCTAAAAAGAGAGTAAATCACATATTTACATAATATCAATATACATAACTATATTAGAAAGATCTGAATATACATATATTATTAGCTTAGAATAATTATATAACTTTAGTTACAATATAATTCATTATACTTAAAGGTATTTTAAATACGGACCTATTAAATATGTTGTTTTGTATAATTTATTGATTTTTTTTTGTTAAGTTAAGTATAGATTTATAGAAATCTAATTTAGAACATATCTACGATTATAAAATACTAGATAAGTCATGCGTAATATTTTAAAAATTCATGAAAAGATTAAAAAAATATAAAATTTGATAATAAAGTTAAATCAAGTTGATTTTCAAAGTTAGTTATTAACAAAATGGTGACATGTGTCAATTGTATTGATAAGATGTTGACACATGTCAATATATAGATATTTATCAGCTTAAAAAAGGTGGACCTAAAGTTACAAAATAATTCATAATACTTAAGGTATTTTAAATACGGACCTTTTAAATATGTTGTCTTGTGTAATTTGTTGATTTTTTTTTTTAAATTATGTAAAGATTTATAGAAATATAATTTAGAACATAGTATGTTATTATCCTCTAATTCTTCATATTTTAATAATTATGAGAGAAAATAAAAATAAATATACTTTGGTGACATAAAAATTGATAAAATATATATGTGGTCACCACCTAGCCAAAAATGATATGGTAAGTATGCATATGAGAAATAAATATCGTTGTTATAATATCAAAGTTTAAGTTTTCTAAAGAAATTGTTACATTCTATTTTTGGAAGATCTAAACCATTATAAATAGAGTGAAAATCTTTTGAACAAAAAAAAAAAAAAATAGAGTGAAAATCTATTTAATGTGTGTTTTCTTAGAACTTGCAAATCCAACAGGTACCATAATCTACTCATGTTTTTTATTATTAATAAACAAAAATTAGTCATTAAATTGCTATATAAATTCATTTGTAACATAATTTATATTTATTATTAATTTGAATAATAATAAAAACATAACTGCCACAACTTTTAAAGTGGTGCATTTTACCAATCAGATTTTAATAATAAAAGTTTCTACACTCAAAGCATTTTCAGTAGCTAAAATTTTAAATTCAAAACTTTTAAAGTGATTTAATACAATCAATCCATAACATAATTTATACGGGATGATGACGGGTAAATATTGTATATTGATAACTGGAAAATATTTACCGGTCATCAATCTACAATATTTACCGGATTAAGTTACATGTTACATGAAAGGAAGGCCGAAAATATTGTATTCATAACATGTTACATGAAAGGAAGGCCGAAATATTATTCATGATTGCGTCGGTAAAGACAGAAGGAAGTGACGGAGGTTAGTAACCTAGCTAGTTCACGTAAAAGAAGAAAAAACTGAAATAAGAAAAAGGCCAGGTCTCTTTCCCAACCTCATCCTCGTGCATGCTGGACATGTGGAGTCTTCGTCAATGTACATGTAGGGTTGAAGGATATTTAATTAATTGTTACTGTTTCAATCAGGCTAATCGTCTTTACGTAAATATAAAAAGTTTTGAAATGGTGGACGACTCTTCTCCTTTATAGTTTTTTTTTCTCTTTATCTTTCTTGTTATAAATAATGAGAAACCAAATATCCTCTCTCCTCTCTCCTCTCTCCTCTCTCCTCCGACCAACACAACTCTCCGGCGCTATCTTTATCAGATCTCGGTGTTGTTACGGCGCGTTGCTCATCACGGTCACCGGATTCGTACCCGTCTTATCTCTGGCGAGCCACCAAACCGACTTTCCTTCAAATTGCCTTATCACCAGACGGCATTTATGACGAATCTCTATGATCTATCCGCCGCTGGAAGCACCAGTCTCAGATCCATCCAGTCACTTGCGGCGGTACGAAAGTCTCTTCATGTCCTCCGACACCATCCCCGCATCCTCAAGGAACCTATCGTGATCAACTCTCCATCAGGGTTCATCATTGAGATCTACTGTACGAGTAGTTGGTAGGGCAAGAGCTCTCCACTCATCTTCTATGGAAGTGCTTTATAGGAGAGAGAGAAAGGGAGATCATGATCTCTGGCTTCCATGGGGAGGGAGAATGATATTCCAGCTTCCATTAATCTGTACATAGAGCCAACAGGCTCCTTTAAGGTAAACCATTCCCGAACAGACAACATATTCTAGGACATGTTTATAGATTGCTCGCCTAGGATATCGGAAGTAATACATAGTAATTTATATGTTACCTTAAGATATATGTATGGCTAAGTAGTGTATTGCTGTTTAATGCTATTTTATCAGTGTGACTTGATGTTCTTATTAGAGGAAAATAAATGGGAACTATTTTTTTTTGTTCTTCCGGTTTGCACCAGTCAAGTAGATTTTTGGTTTATTCTGAAAAAGTGAAAAACAAAAGAAACGTAGATGAATTGTTCCCTCTACAATATTGAAAGTAGAAATACTATTATTCTAGCAGTAACTTTTCCTCTCACTTTTTTTTTATCAATTCTCCTTTAATTTTCACTAGTTGTGAATTTCTTATGCATCCATAACATTGTTTTCAAATATAAGAGGATCAACTTAAGTTCTAATATATATACATAATATTGACATTACAAAATATAACTTATAATTTTAGAATATACTAGATACGATCCCATGAGTACAATAAAAGTTCCAGCCGAACATAGAATGTGTAGGAAAAAAAAAACACGCCATGAAGTGAATCACATTTATTTGTAAAAAATCTGTAAATTATTATGTAATGTAAATAATTCCACTATATATTATAGATTATTTGGATACTTTAAATTATAAAAAATTCTGAAAAAACGGAGTAGTCTACAAAACGGGATTGAACACCCCCTAATCATATACTCATATGATCATAAAAGTTAGAAGATACTTTTTCTTGATACCACTTAAATTTTACTAGAAAATACTTAAATTTTACAATAAATTACTTAAAAATCAACCTGAATATAACATCAAATTTTTTTAATTGTAGCGCGGGTATACCTAGTAAAATATATAGGAGTAACTCAATAAGAATAAGAAGTCATAATTTAAGATATATAGGAGCAAAATTTTTGTTGAAGGATGAAGAGATAGTTAACTAATTACACAATCTTATAATAATTGTTTGGAGGAAAAAATATTCGGAAAAGGTTTATTACAAATGAAAATAGAACAAATCAAAAATATTTAAGTTAAGGAAAAACCTATATCATTGAATGATTTTAAGATGTTAAGTATTAAGTATGAGGAGAGGACGTTATTGAATGTTAAGACATTTATTTTAGGAAACCAGAGCCCACTAAGGCTATAGAGAGAGCACAATCGGGGGAGAATGAGTAGATGATAGAATCCCGAACCAAAGTAATATCATCAAGTCAAAGCAGGCCCAGGATACTGTGTATAAATACGAAGCCATATAAAACCCTAAGAGACAGCCGAAAGAAACGGAGATGGAGGAAATGGAAGATCTCGCCACCTCTAAATACGGCAAGTCTTTAATGTTTTGTGCTCTAGGAGATTTTCGCAGATTAGTGATATGAATTATAGAGTAATTAAGGGGGCTATTAAAGGTTAGAGGGCTTTACAAGAGAGTAATTAGTGCATTGGGCCTTTGGTTTTGAGTTTTCTGATTATGGTAACTAATCTTAGTTTAAGGCGATTACGGTTAAGGAAACTTCTACTTAACCTTGTCCGTTGATTTCTGATTCTGAATTTCTGAATCTGGACAGGAAATGCAGATCTGCCTTCGACTCGTAATGCTACGACTAAGAATGTCTTGGATCCTGGATGGGAATTTGGAGAGCTCCCACTGGCTATGGATGCGGAGAAGAAGCCTGTTGCAACTGATGTTGATGTTAGTGAGAAGATAATGGAGGAGGACGATCAGTTGTTGAACTTATCCTCCAGCAACTCGGTTTCGCAAACAGTGTGTGTTGAGAGTCAACTCTCACTTCTAGATTCCTTCAAGATCCGGAGATTTGCTCCAGTTACTTTGTCCAGGGGTGATCTTGAGATTAACCCAACAACTAAGGTATCTATTGATTGTGGTGCATTGTTTCTGGAGATCATTGTGTTATTTCATATTTGGTGTTCTTTGGTCCATCCGCGATTATATAACTATTCGAGATAGTTCCTGAGGACGGTATTTTTGAATTTGAATTTTGCAGGTGTCTTTTTATAAGACAGTGGCTGATGAGAGACTTCCCATTTTAAAAATGCATATCCACAAGGCGTCACCAACAGACAAGTTCGCCAAGTCTAGTGAGGTTCTTACTCCAGAAGAAAGGATAAAGGGCTTTTGCTATGGACCTTATGTTATTCCTATATCACCACATGAGATGGAAACCCTCAAGTTCAAAACTGAAGAAAGAATGAAGCTTCTGGGATTTACTCAGGGTTCAAACATATTGCGGTAAGCATAAACAATCACCTATATTTATGGTTGTCTGTAAACTCTTGGTTGTCTCAGTTGACAGACTGTTGTGTTGTGTTGTGTTTTTCTCTGCATGTCAACTAAGACACCGCCACATGAAAGATGACCTGAACATAGTTGTTCCTGATCCGGGAAAACAAAACTCTGTTATTGCCGTCTCTGCCATTGTAAGAGAAATGAAGCAAGCAAACAAGGTGGCAATGGTACGTTGTGTCTGGAGAGATGGACTAGGGAATGTAGTTGTTGAGGTCCTCACTCCCATTGTGTCTAATTTAGATGACACCGTAAGTTAACTCATGGAAACACCTTCATCTTGAATCTTCTGACTACCTTGATGTTCATTTAACTCTTTTCCTTTGCAGCCTGATTCTTTCAACTTCAACATGCTACCTTCCGCTGAGGGTGTCTGTGAGTTTCTGTTTCCTTCTTCCAGCATATTTCCTGCCTCGTGGAAGCCAGATGAGCAACAGCAAGCATTGGCATATAATTTGGTTAAGATGCTTGACATCGCACCTTTTGAGAAAGAGGAATTACTAAAGCCTGAACTTACTCCTAACCCGGTTTTGCAGGTAAAACCTTTTTTTGTTCCCCTGCTTTTGACTATTAATATTTGTATTTGGCGCGTTTTGATGGCGCCTTATATCTATCAAGATTACAGTAAAGTGAACAAATGATTTTGCCATAGTATTTGTCAGACAGGATGTAGCATTCCACTTTAAGTTTGTTATTATTATAATTAAAATTATGGTTTCATGTGTTACTTCAGGCGCTAGCAGATGTGTACTTCAAGGGTTTATTGAAGGTTCAAAGAGAGCCCTCTGATCAAGCTGTCACAAAGTTGCAATTCGAGTTTGAGAGGCGGGTGATCATAATTGATGCGGAGAAGCTGAGGGAAGCTTATCTGCATGAGGTTATCAAGGCAAATGATGATTTGGTTCTTGAACGTTACAAGTCTTTTCTCTATCAGCTTCTCAGTGGCCTCAAATCTTTACACACAGGTTAAGCTAGCATAGTTCTATAAGTTTTAGATGATCTTTCTGAAGATACTCTTTTTTTCTTAACTGTCAATTTTGTTTTACTCTCAGCTAATGTCTATCATCGGGATCTGAAACCCAAAAACATATTGGGAAATGCTGATTGCCAACTCAAGACTTTCTATTTTCAACTCCCAGGATTCGCATTCATTGATACATTAATTTCATTATTCTGCACTGTGAGTAGTAATCCAGTGCCTTCCTTTAAAAAATTACTTCTTCAATTTGGCATGAAACCAATTTTTCTCCTATTGCATTTTGACCACAGGACTATGTAGCTCTTCGATGGTACCGTGCTCCAGAAAAGTGTGGATCATTTTTATCAAAGGTGACGATCCTTTTGCAATTCATCAAATGTTTCAAAATCTTAATACGGAAAGGTGTCATTAAGTAAATGCTCTGGTATTTCTGTTCACGTTTAGCTGTATCCATGTTAGTTTTGTTCCCCTGTTTCCTTGATGTTCATTTAACTCTTTTCCTTTGCAGCCTGATTCTTTCAACTTCAACATGCTACCTTCTGCTGAGGGTGTCTGTGAGTTTCTGTTTCCTTCTTCCAGCATATTTCCTGCCTCGTGGAAGCTAGAAAAGTGTAGATCATTGTTATCAAAGGTGAACATCCTTTTGCAATTCATCAAATGTTTCAAAATCTTAATACAGAAAAGGTGTCGTTATTTAAATGCTATGGTATTTCAGTTCACGTTTAGCTGTATCCATGTTAGTTTTGTTCCCCTGTTAATAGTACGTTGGTACTATAAATTGTTTTGTGTTATGACTTTCCTGTGACGTTTATTCAGGAATGTCAGAACCCTCACCTTGTCATGAAGGAAATGGAAGCTCTGGCCATCTCTAGATACGGCAAGTCTTTAATATTTTGTGCTGTAGGATATTTTCGCAGATTAGTGAGATGGACTATAGAGTAATTAAAGGGCTATTAAGGTTAAAAGGCAAAGTACCATTGGTTTTGAGTTTCCTGATTATGGTAATTAGTTTCAGGTGATTACAGTAAGGAAATTTTCTACTTAAACTTGTCCGATTATTTAGGTTGAATTTCTTTTATATTTATTTTTTTGTCAACTTTTAGGTTGATTTCTGATTATGAATTTCTGATTCTGGACAGGAAATACAGATCTCCCTTGGACTCGTAGTGCTACGACTGAGGATGTCTTGGATCCTGGATGGGAATTTGGAGAGCTCCCACTGGCTATGGATGCGGAGAAGAAGCCTGTTGCAACTGATGTTGATGTTAGTGAGAAGATAATGGCGGAGGACGATCAGTTGTTGAACTTATCCTCCAGCAACTCGGTTTCGCAAACAGTGTGTGTTGAGAATCAACTCTCACTTCTAGATTCCTTCAAGATCCGGAGATTTGCTCCAGTTACTTTGTCCAGGGGTGATCTTGAGATTAACCCAACAATTAAGGTATCTATTGATTGTGGTGCAATGTTTCTGGAGATCATTGTGTTATTTCATATTTGGTGTTCTTTGGTCCATCCGACGATTATATAACTATTCGAGATAGTTCCTGAGGACGGTATTTTTGAATTTGAATTTTGCAGGTGTCTTTTTATAAGACAGTGGCTGATGAGAGACTTCCCATTTTAAAAATGCATATCCACAAGGCGTCACCAACAGACAAGTTCGCCAAGTCTAGTGAGGTTCTTACTCCAGAAGAAAGGATAAAGGGCTTTTGCTATGGACCTTATGTTATTCCTATATCACCACATGAGATGGAAACCCTCAAGTTCAAAACTGAAGAAAGAATGAAGCTTCTGGGATTTACTCAGGGTTCAAACATATTGCGGTAAGCATAAACAATCACCTATATTTATGGTTGTCTGTAAACTCTTGGTTGTCTCAGTTGACAGATTGTTGTGTTGTGTTGTGTTTTTCTCTGCATGTCAACTAAGACACCGCCACATGAAAGATGACCTGAACATAGTTGTTCCTGATCCGGGAAAACAAAACTCTGTTATTGCCGTCTCTGCCATTGTAAGAGAAATGAAGCAAGCAAACAAGGTGGCAATGGTACGTTGTGTCTGGAGAGATGGACTAGGGAATGTAGTTGTTGAGGTCCTCACTCCCATTGTGTCTAATTTAGATGACACCGGAAGTTAACTCATGGAAACACCTTCATCTTGAATCTTCTGACTACCTTGATGTTCATTTAACTCTTTTCCTTTGCAGCCTGATTCTTTCAACTTCAACATGCTACCTTCTGCTGAGGGTGTCTGTGAGTTTCTGTTTCCTTCTTCCAGCATATTTCCTGCCTCGTGGAAGCCAGATGAGCAACAGCAAGCATTGGCATATAATTTGGTTAAGATGCTTGACATCGCACCTTTTGAGAAAGAGGAATTACTAAAGCCTGAACTTACTCCTAACCCGGTTTTGCAGGTAAAACCTTTTTTTGTTCCCCTGCTTTTGACTATTAATATTTGTATTTGGCGCGTTTTGATGGCGCCTTATATCTATCAAGATTACAGTAAAGTGAACAAATGATTTTGCCATAGTATTTGTCAGACAGGATGTAGCATTCCACTTTAAGTTTGTTATTATTATAATTAAAATTATGGTTTCATGTGTTACTTCAGGCGCTAGCAGATGTGTACTTCAAGGGTTTATTGAAGGTTCAAAGAGAGCCCTCTGATCAAGCTGTCACAAAGTTGCAATTCGAGTTTGAGAGGCGGGTGATCATAATTGATGCGGAGAAGCTGAGGGAAGCTTATCTGCATGAGGTTATCAAGGCAAATGATGATTTGGTTCTTGAACGTTACAAGTCTTTTCTCTATCAGCTTCTCAGTGGCCTCAAATCTTTACACACAGGTTAAGCTAGCATAGTTCTATAAGTTTTAGATGATCTTTCTGAAGATACTCTTTTTTTCTTAACTGTCAATTTTGTTTTACTCTCAGCTAATGTCTATCATCGGGATCTGAAACCCAAAAACATATTGGGAAATGCTGATTGCAAACTCAAGACTTTCTATTTTCAACTCCCAGGATTCGCATTCATTGATACATTAATTTCATTATTCTGCACTGTGAGTAGTAATCCAGTGCCTTCCTTTAAAAAACTACTTCTTCAATTTGGCATGAAACCAATTTTTCTCCTATTGCATTTTGACCACAGGACTATGTAGCTCTTCGATGG